>NC_079155.1:66388391-66739074 GCF_947563725.1 Argiope bruennichi
AATTCACACTGAACATACAAAATATTTTAGAATCGTAAATTAACTAAAATGGAAAGTTTTTGTCAGTGTTCCCAGTTGATAATTCATGTTTATATGGCAACGAGGTGACTGGCTGTAATTAAAAAAATAATAATAATAAAAAGATTCCAGTAGTGTGATTCAACTGACAATATCATTACTGAATCTCAATCATTTGTATAATGTTAATTCGTTATTGTGTTGAGACGTCATTGGTGATTACACTTATATTTTAATATAAGTGTATAATATTATATATATATATATATTGATAATTTCCAAAAATAGATTACATTATTGCCCTGAAGTTTTAACTGTTTTCATTGTTTAATCAATTATGATTTTCTTTCATTGCAGAAAGTTAGAGAATATGGATTTTATTTGGTATCTGTGCAGTTTATGAGATGTATAAACAAGTGAAGTTACAATATTGTAAAAGTGGGAAAATAGTTGAATAGGAATTTATATTTTTAAAATAGTTGAATAGGATGTCATAGGATTAAATTCCATTAGAAAGTTTAGTGTAGATGAGTGAAATGTATCTAAGGCAATTAAAGTAGCATAAGTTGAATGTCCTGAAATTACACAGTATCATAGGTATGAAATTATATCTAAATGATTGAGCTGAAATGAAAGATTACCAATTCCTCGAGCATCGCCAAAAGAGACTAGCATACTATAAAGACCAAAAGTATTCAAACACGTTTGGGTTTACACATTTTTCTAAATTTCTCCACAAGTAAAATTATCTATTCTTTGATCTTGTAAACAATAGGCTTCTGACATTTTTTAGGAAAGATTCAGTCATGAAGAGATCAGCTTCAAATTGATAAAGAATATTATCTGGGATTACTCTATTTCAGAGAAAAATTGATAATGATTTGCATGTTTCATCAATAGTTTTTCTATTGTGTGCAACACTTACATGTATCTTCATAAAAAAAAGGAAATACATTCATGTAATTTAATAATAATAATTAAGTATAGATATTAATAGTATAGATATAGATACTAAGGAATATATAATATAAGTAATAGTAAGGATTTTTATAGATGTTCCAAATTATTTAATGCTTGTTTTTAACTTAAAACATGCTATATTTTCAAAGAATTAATATAACGCTTACAGTAACATAATTGCAGCAAAACATTATTTTAAAACTCAAAAGCAATTATTTCAAATATTCAATTATTCTGAAATAATTTTTTTAAATGTGCAAAACATATCATATATATGTTAATAATTTCAAAGCCAGGTAATGAATAGCATATATAAACATTGCTAAAGTTCCAAAATATATCTGCATTCCCAAGACCTGAATTTCAGTTGTGCTTTGAGAGAAGCTAAATGACGAGTGTTTTTTCACAAATTGATACTTTTTTAAATTGGAAGCTTCAAAAAGTGACATTGACCTGTATAAATATTAGAAAATAGCTCAATTATACTGAACACATAAATTAAGTGCATAATTTAAATTGCAGTAATATAGCAATTCAACAAAGTAGATCTAAATTAGCTTCTTCATCCCTTTCTAAGTAGTCTTCTAAATACTCTCTCATAATTTTTACTGATTATGTATCAGAAAATACATAATTTATATTTATGAATCTTTACCGAAAGATATGTGTTAAAATATATTTTTTACATGGTCATTCAAAGGCAGTCTGTCTAACATTTTAGTAGAAATTTGAATAGATTCTATCTCATTCAAAACTACTAAATAGTTTGATCGTATAGTGTACATTTGTTTGAATACATACTAAACGGTATTAACAGTTTTCAGTAGTTCAGTACTGCATACTATGTTTTAAATTCTAATATTTCTTGTAACAATAATAATTTTTCATACTCAAATTGTGATAAGAAGATGCATTAACAAGTGATTTTATCTGTGTCATAAGGCCATGAATTTGAAATAAGGATAAACTGATAAATAACATAAAAAAATATTTTTTAAAAAATGATATTCCTCAGGAACAAGAATTGTGCCAAATATATAAAAAAGAAACCACACAAAATTACATTTAAACTGCTGTTTCTCTATTATCATGTTAAATGTGCTTTACAAAAGAATTAACATTGTTGCAATAATAGTGAAAAAATATATATATTTTTCCTCGGAAAGGATTCTAATTTTTTTAGGTCCATTAACAATTTTTCAAGTAATGAACAAAGGTTTTAAACTTTCATTAAGGATAAATCGACAAATGAAGCCAAGAAATGAGAAATCAAAATAGGAGCAATATATTTTAAGTGTATGTGCATTTGTATACGCACAATTCAAGAGCAAAGTGAAAGCAATTTTTCCCTGAGTGATTTTACCAAGATTCTGATAGAGATTTCTTTAACATGTGTAGACTTAGGAAAATAAATTTTAGGTATCTCTCAAAGGAATAAGTAGGTGTTAGGGATTTTTTCTTTGATTTTAGTGTGGGAATCTAAGTTCAGCATTTTATTAAAACATATATTAGGAATAATGTACTAAACAGGCAAATTTTAAATTAGAAAATAAAGAGAACATTTTAGAAAAAAGTAACATTGGCTAATTTAAGATCAAAAATAAGAAATTAATTAAGATTTAAATTATGAGATATTATTGCATATTATATATATAGAAGAGTATAAGAAGATAAATTGGGAATACAATTAATTTTTCTATGAGAGAGCATGATTAATACATAGGGAAACTGGTAGAACATATCATTTCGCACCAGAACACAAGAACCAAAATCAGTGAAGTTTTTTATTTACTGCTTTTACTAAGAAATTCTTAAAGGGATTTCTTATGACATATTGATTTAGCACGGGGAATCTTACATCTCTTTGAAATTATACTGTGGGTGTTAGGGATTTTTATCCTATCCCTTGTAGTATGAGAATTAAAGAAACTATTTTTAGAGCATGTGTAGAAATAATTAACTAAAAAGTGGGATTTGTATCAAGAAATAAGAGAAAAATTCAGAATAAAGTATTATGGGTCTAATTTAAGATCAAAACTAGGAAATTAATTAGGATATAAATTAAATCCTAATATTATATTAAAGTTTTATCAAGAGACATTTATATTTTTCTACATCTAAGTGTAGTAAATAACAAGCATTTAAATCTGAGAAACTAAGTAATTGTTGAAGACACTCTTAAGTAGATGGAAAATGCATTGGTATATGTCACCAGTGATGTAACTATCACAATGAATAACTTAGAGAATATAGAAAGTGTTAAGATTATCCATATAATCATTATCATTTTATTAATTGCCAAGTACCATTAATTTAGAACATGCATTAAGAGTCAAGATTGATCTGAAATTTAAACAGAACTACTTTATTAAATTCTTCAGCTATCAATTACTGCATTTCTCATTTTCACTCTTCATATATGATGGGGGAAAAAAAAAGAATTTAAAAAAATAATGACTGCTAGCAATGGTATTAAGCAGCTGTTACTGTCTTAGATATAACAAAAGAAGCAACGATTACTCATAATTACATTTTACTACTACTGTTCCAATATATCCACTAAATTATAAAATGAATTAATTTCTTTATTTATAGCAATAGAAATGGCTTCAGCAAAAACTGAATGCAAATACATACTAATTGATTATTTTTTTTTAAGTTTTTAATTTCCCAGTAAAGTTTTTATTTTTTTCTAAGTAAAAAGTATCACAGAAAAAAGTATCATTTGCATTAATTAAGCAGCAACTCTTCTAGCTCCTGGCATCCCTTGGCGAATACACTGACGTAAAAGCTCATCATCTTCTGATTCTGAACTACAGTCTTCTGAATTCCGTGAATTGTTTAAAAAGCTCTCTTGACAAACCTTATCTTCTGTAAAAGACAGAGTACTTAGATCACTGAGAGATGCAGATGGGGATAAGATTGGAGTATCCTCTGTCCTATAAACGTATGTGGAATCATCAATGCCAATAAAGGCATTTGCAGATGCTGTTCGAACAATGTCCTTTGATATGATATTTCCATAATAATATTTGTTCAGGTACAATGCCCTATCTTCAGCAGCTGTTAATTTCTTCTGATTTTGAGATTTCAAACAGGGTTTAGATTCTGGATAGGATGATTTATTTGTCTCAGAACTGGAATTCGGCTTGCCAGCATTGATAATTTCATTAAGCATATCATCATCCTCATCTTCGCCATCTGATACACCATCAGGGCAATTATCTCGGCACCCCTGAAATCAAGAACATTTATTAGGAAACAGAGAATAAATGAAAACTCAGCTATTAAAAAAGAAAATACATAAAGAATCTTTAATTAGAGAAGCTTATAAAAACAAAATTTTGACAATTTTTAGTTTATTCTCTAACAGATTTGGATATTCATATTATTTGGTAATTTTTTTGAAAAAAAAAAACTTTAAGTAATTTTTATATTAAAAATTACAAATTCATTATAAAGTAACAAAATATTCTTAAAATAAAAAGTTTATGAGACTTAAGAAAAATAATTTTGGGAGATGGAAGAAAAAAAAATGAATAGTAGAGTAGAAATATAAATAAATATAATTCACAATAGATATTTAAAAAAAAAAACACTTCTTATAAAGAAAAAAATACCTACAGATGAATAGTCATTGTAACAAAAATGTATGTGTTTGAATTTAAAAAGTTAAAACACATTTCATCTAAATTAATCAGAACAAAAACTAACTTTATTGCATGTTTTGAGAAAGAATTATTATGTTTGGAACACTAGAAATTCAGGAAACATATAAAGCTCAATAATATTATCTTAGTAATTTTTATTTTTTAAATGCATATGTTATATAAATTCCTTGATTTTTTTAATAGATAAAGAAATGGAGGAAATTTCTACACCAATTTTACTGAGCAAAAATTCTAACTTTGAAACAATAGAATTCATGCATTTTAAAGGAATAATGCTTCCAGAAATAAAAACCAGTTAATTTTAAGAAATTACAAGATAATCTATAAAACTTTTATCAGATTATCTTCCTTATAGATTTTAGTATCGGTTTCTTCCACCTTTTTCATTTTTTTTTTCTTTCAATTTTAGCAAAACTTGAGACCCCCTCCCCCCCTAAAAAAAGGGTCTTATCAAAATGTTAGTAAAAGTAATTATTATCAATATAGGTTAAAATCATGCTAAAATGGCAATTTCTAAGAACATTCTCATGAATCTTACAATATTTTATAAGAATTTATTAGTACTGAATATTTAATGATTTAATAATAATAATAAAAACGAGAAATTGTATAAAGCTTGGAATAAATGGAGTGAAGAGCCCTGAACAGAATTAATATTCCTTATAATATCTTATAGTGGAAAGATATTCATGAAAAACTGGAATAATATTAAACAGCAGCTGAGATGAAAGATATCAAAATATTCCATCCAGAAATAATAATTTTTTTCTATTAAATATATCAAATTCTGAGTATAAATCATATTATTTCACTCATAATTAATAAATGCACAAAGAAAAAAAATTACTTTATTCTAGAAAGACCATAATAAAAATGAAATCTTCTAATCATAACATCAAGAGGAAAAACAGAATTCTTATTTCAGCTAACTAATTTCACAAACAGTGAATAATTCTAATTCCATAATTTACATATATTATGATTTTTGTAAGAAGATAACAATACCCTCCCTTCCTCATAAATAATAATATTTAAAGTGTTTAATATTTTGAAGAAACTTCAAACCACAGCATAACAGTAATGGTTATAAATGATAATAGTAATAATTCTGTAGCTCTTTCCAGATAAATCCCAATATGAAAGAGATAATATCTCAAAACAACAAAGTAACTAAAATGTTTATGCAGTTGCTGTCACTTAATGCAATTATTTTGGATTTAAGAAATTTGATAAAATTAGCTGATTTATAAAATAATTGAATTAGGTAAAATAACATATATTTTTATCAGATTAAGGTATCAAATTCAGGAAAACATTTACCTCATAACTATCAATAATTTATTTCAAAAATAACAATTAAAAAAATTAATGATTGTTGCTTATTGCCAATTATTCTTTAACAATTTACTTATATATTTGTATACATGGATTTTTTTTTAATTTGTTGAGTAATGTTGTAAATTGGATAACTCCTAATCACAAAAAATTTGCAAAATCTTATAATGAAGAAGCAGTGAAAGTTTAAGATACATCATAGTAATGTGTACTCGTTTTAAATAAAAACCTTAATAAAAAATATCTGTTGAAAATTTCAATTTTATATTTAATATTTAAATCAGTTTTTTTCTCAACCGAATTTTTTTGCATAATTCAATTGTTTTTAACCTGGCAATGCTGCTATTCCTTTAAATCAATATGGACCATTCTAGTTCAAGCAAATTAATGTGAACCCTATTTCATGAGGAATATGTTTCCTTACAAACGGAACAAAAAATTCCACAAACATCAATTGTTAATACTGGTTGAAAATTAAATATCAATTGATTATCTACTTTAAGCCTGAAAACATTACAGGATGTAATGATCTCACTAAATACATATTTTTATGTACAATTGAGTATGTTGATTTTGAACAAGAGGATTTTGATAATATAAATGAATGATAGCATTTACCTCAATCACCTTAAGCAACATCCATTGTAATTTTACATAATATTTTTACTAACAAAACTTTTTTAAGCTGCTACAGTTCCCTGAATTTTGAAAGAAACTTTAAATTAAAGTGTTATATTTTATTTACATAACGTTTTTTTTAAAGAAAGAACCCACTAGCCCTATTTGAATCATATTCCTAACAAAAGTGAAATAAATTTCAACTGTAGTTAAATTATAAACATTTACAAAGAAAAATAAACTGAATGTTAATTTCTAATGGGAAATGGGTGTAAAAGTATATACTTGGGAACATTTATGAAATTAAGAATCAATGAAATATACATTTCGTGCTACTTGTTTTTATAAAATATAACACAATTCTAATATTGCATTTTTCTAAAATTAATTGCTGCATTATAATTATTTCATGGAACAATTTCAAGTTTATTCAACTTGAAAAATCAAGTTTATTCAATTGAAAAATAAACTGCATATATTTAGATATAGCAATGAACCTGAAACCCATAAAATAATTGATGATTTCTTATCAATTAACTGTATCTGATTAAACAATATCATCAAAAATGCCCTTTAAGATAGAAAATTAGTGAAATGAAAAACAAATCGGCTCCTAAATTTTTGAATATCATGATACACTACAAAAACACAAATGACATTTTTCTTGGATTAAGATGTGTAATTCCTAATAGCAAATACATAATTTTATCATCATTTCAAAAAACAAGGTGACTAAAACAATTAAGCATTTGATATAAGGAATAAAAATTTTGATGAAAGACTATGAGAACTATGAAAACAAACAGTTTTTAGTCTTTAATAGATGACTGCTTATACATTTCATCACATTTTCCTTTTTAATAAAATCTAAGCTAGATAATATAGAGGGTGGGTAATTGGCATTCTATAATAAAAATGAAAATCTACAATACTTAATAATGGAGTATTTAAAATACAAGTTTCTTGCTAAGAAACAAAAACTAACTTCATTTTTTGTTAAATTCACAAGAATTCTTTTTTTCAATATGAGTTAAAAATAAGTTCAATTGATAATGCAAAATAATTTTTTAAATAGATAACTAGATAAAAAATACAATTTGAGGTACAAACTTACCAAGTTTTTATTGGGTGGAAAAATTACAGGCAGTTTCGTTTCTTTTGGACTTAATTCACTTTTTGGCATACCTAATTGTATAAGTTCTTGAACAAGAAGATCACTTTCATCATTATCTGAGTCATCATCTGATTTAGCAAGATCTTTTTTGATATCATCCAGCTTAAAACAAAGGAACAGTTTCTATTAATATTATATATACACATATTTAAAAAAATTCATATGTATAAATGAAATGTAAGAACTTTTTAAATATACAATACGATTCAAAAGTCAGATCCATGGACATTCTCTCTTAAAGTATAAAATATTAATAATAATAAAAAAATGCAAACTGTAATTTGTTATAGATATATATTATTGAAAAAATATTTTAGGATGTCTAATGCAGCTAAATATTTTAATGTTCAAGATTAATTTACGTGAATTCATAAATTAAATAATTTTCTTGGCAAATCTATAAAAAAATTTACAAAATTCAAGCATAACGAATGCCCTAAATTATCAATAGAAATTTTTAGTTGAAACACTCTAACCTTTTTTTCAATCATAAAAAAAAATTGAAATACAATTTGGCTCTGAAATTGCAATAGATAAATTTACAATTGTGATTTGCCTAATATATTTTTTATCATTTATTTTCCTAATGCATTTCAGAAAATTAAAATACTATGCACAACTTTTGGTTAAGAAAAGTTTCAAAGGATGAAAGAGTTATTACTGTTTTTAGTAATAGGATATTGATATTAATTGATTTTCTTATTCAAAAAATAGATTTAATTAATTATATAAACAAAGTATTTTGTTAGGGAAATTAAATAAACATTTTTTCACACATAGTTGAGATACTGCATAAGACAAAATTTGTAACATATAATAATTCAATGAGTATTAAAAATGGATTATATATGGAAAAAATGAGATGAAAATTTCTGCCAAAGTTAGGGGTATTATGAGTGTGAAGATGTTGAATGAAAACATATGGGGATATATTTTAAAATGGAATGTTTTTGAGAAAGAGATAAAAGCAGAAAATGATTTCTTGGCATTATAAGTTACTGGAAGATAAGTGTTTCTTTTAGATTACCCACGAATTGAGTGTTCATATATAATAATATTTTAACATGCATATCCACAATGGTTTCATAGGATTGCATAATCAAGAATTACATATATTTTTAAACATATATATCAGTTCTTTAAATAAAGACTGGCGCCCATAGAAAACATTTTGGAAATACAAGTCTTATATAATACGAAAAATACTTAAATATGCTAACAAAATGAAATAATTTTCCATCATGAAAAACTATTACAGAATAAAGGAGCTTTTAAAAATTATATTAGAACATAAGGAATTAATTGTTTTGATTTATACATGTAATGTTTGATTCATATACAAGTTTACATACTTTATGTGCAAAGAATATTAATAAAGACTTTTAACTTTTTTTTTGTTTGTTTGTTTGTCATAGCTCACCTCAATGTTAGATCAATAGACAAAAGAAACTTTTTAAAAATCTTTACCATCATACTTACTTACTACCCAGTTATGCACATACATGTTAAAATTACTTAGTAATTGGAATATTGAAAATATCTTCTAATCAAATAAAAATTATTTGTAATTTTTAATGCTAATTATTTTATAAGTAACTTACATTACTGATTAAAATAAGTACTTAAAATAATTGCTTTACCTGATCTTTAGATTGGGAAATCAGGTTATAAGTTGAAAACTCTTCTTCTTTTGCAAAGCTCTTTTGATTAGAAATAGATTCTTTTACAACTAAGTTCAAATTCTTTTCACCTGATTCCTGGTTTATTTTCTCTTCTTGGGGAAGCTACATAAATTTTGAAGAACAGTAATAAGATTTGAAAAAAGAAATTTGAGAAAAATATGTACAAAAATTAATACATTATAAGAATTAAAAGCGAATAGACATTTTTAAATTCCAAGAATCTTATTATAAAATGCATAAATATTAATTATATAATTTCAGTGTAAGAGAACATATTGCTTTTGAATATGTTATATACTTAGAAAGTGAACAATTTAAATATAACTTCTGAAAAATAAGCAGACAAGTTGTTTTCAAATGAAAGCTTTCAATTTTCACTTTAAGATTAAGTAAAATAAATTATTAAATATTTTACAGTTATTAAAATTTTTTTATTAAATCAATTATCAGTAAGCAACACTCTGCCACAATAAGATAGAAAGCAAGGAATGAGAGCACAGAAATGCATTTAGAGTTGCATAGTTTTTTCTCTCTTTTTAAATTTAACTGTGCAAGCATTTATTATAGACATGCATTTTAAAATGATATTACAACTTAGCACTGAACGGAAATTAGACTCTGAGAAGTATAAAGAAAGCTAAAAATTGGGCACAACTTAGGAGTTAGAGAGAAGTTTGCATTCAAGTGATCAGAAAATTATTAACCTTAAGAATGAAAATAAACTGACTTTATTATTTGTATTATTACATCTGCTTTTTTTAAAGAAAGTAAAAATGTAAAATAAGTCAATGAACAATTACAATTAACTTTGATGAACTTTATCAACTCAAAATTCAATAATTAAAACATTTTTGTTCATCACCAGCATTTAGGATTACTTTCAATTTATTATACATGGAGTGAACAAGTATTTCAGTTTTTGTTACTCAAATTAATTTCCAAAGCTCTTTCATGCATATCAAAGTAATTCCAAATTTAAAGGCATTTTTTTCCCCTCTTCAATTATTTCTCATACATATTTGATTAGATTCAAACCCAGCGAATGAGATAGCAGATGCATTAGTTCTATTTCAACTATACATTTTGAATCATTGTTGCATTGAGAGATTGCATTTCACATATTTATTTTCACAAGCTTTTTACTTATATTATCTTTAATATGCATATTTTCCTACAATACATCTAAGCAGAAAATTCACTTATATGTGAGGCCTCTACACACTTCATAATCACTTGAGACCCTCTAACAAAAATTACTATTAACATTATATTCTTTGGTTGTAACTCATAAAATGTTATAAAAATTTTTGGTTATGTTTAAAAACTTTATAAAAACTTGTTTTAAGAGTAAATATCTCAAATTTAGATTTATTTGCAAATAAAATTTCTTTCCTCAAACAATAGATATTCATAATGATTAGCTTTACTGATTGCAGATTCTTTGATACTTTGTGGTGATGAAATTTAGCAAAATTCAGAGTTCTCATAGCGTTTTAACCAGTGTTTCTTTCACAATGGATGTACCACTTGTAAATTTGACTAAATACTATCAAAATAGTGTTTAATATTTCAAAAATTATACAAACATTACATTTGAGACGATTTTTTTAAAATTTTTATTATCCCAAATGTAACCACATTTCAATAAAACCAGTCCCGAGATACTTATAATGATTAAAATGATACTTTGAACAGTTTAGTGACCATACTTTACAACTGTTCCATTACTTTTTTTTGAAGATTTGCTCTCAATTTTAAATTCATAATAAATTTAGATATCATTTTCATTAGTTTTGTAATGAGTCTCTTTATAATTGTTAAATGTATACAAAATTAAGGTTGAAAAATTTTATTTTGTTGAACATCAAAAAATTTTACTTTAGAAATGCTCAAAATGCAATTTCATAAAGAAGTTAGTTAGAGTGTGTATATTGTATGATCATTTTTGATTGTCAGACTTTAGTCATTCATCAGAACTACATATTAGGTTTTTACATAGGATTTACTTTGATTTTATTAGATAGTTATCACAATGTAATTAAATAACATATGCTGGACACAGAAATTTTAAATCATAATTTACTGCATTACTTTTTGCATGGCCATTTCGATGTAGAAGTAGGTATACATGAACTTTTGATTCTGACTCTATATACACATTTACATAGAGATAAAGTATGGGTTTTACATTTTTCCTATTTTAATTTATAAATACTTTTTTCATAAAAAAATTAATTATCTTCCCACTTTAGTATTATTTAACAATATGTAAATAGAAAAGTTTGAAAAAGAATTTTTAACAAAAATATTGCATAATATTTTATATTATATATATATATATATATATTTGCATGTATGGTATATATATATTGCATGTATGGTATTTAAAAGTCACGACAGACTTCATATTTATACAACTTTAAATAAACTTTTCAAATAGATGCCCAATTATTCACCAACTCATCAATTTTACTTTTTTGGCACATATCAGTCTTATATCCACTTACTGTCCAACACACATTAATCTGAACTTTAGTTCTTTTTATGCACTGGATGAGGTACGTCAGATATAAAAATATTGAACAGCTTATTAGCCCATCTAACTTCACGTTTCTGAGAATTTTTTGAGATGTTCTTCAAGAAATAAAAGCATTATATTTGTATTTTATTTTATTTGGGAGATATAGAAATTAGATATTCTGCTATGAATTTATGGAGAATGCATTTTTTTGTTGTAAAATACATAATCCTATAAATGTATTTTGAATACAATTAGTATACATAGAAAAATAAGATAATTAGTATCTATAGAGTTAAATCACTCATTACTATAAAACTTTGATCCTATATTAATCAGAATAATTTTGCAATATTATTCATTTGAATTTGTAAAGGAAAGAAAAATCTTACCACTGTGGACTGATACATATCATCAAATAATTTCAACTGATGATTTTGACTGTTAGACATTGGCTCAGGTGCTGAACTTTTTTCTGTTTGAATTTGCATATTATTAGACTTTTGGGGCATTCCTAATAAAACACATTTTTTTAAAATTTCCTCATCATCATCACTGTTATCATCTTCATCACAAACATCGTTGTCAGAAAATGAACAGTTTGGCACATCAAAAGATTCCTGTGAAAAAAAAGAAATAGCAAGTTATTTTTTAATCACTACATATAACATTATGATACAAAATTATTAGATTCTGATACATTAGCAAGAAATTTAATGACATTTATCATAAGCAAAATGGCATTAATTGATTGTTCAATTATATACCTACAGTAACCACGATTTCAATAATAAATAATTTATAAAAAAAAACAGGGTAAACATTTCTATGTTTTTGCAACATTACGCTAAGATAAAATATTTTTAAAAATTTAATCAATTTTATATCATTCAGAAGTGTTATAAAATTTTTAAACATAAAGGCATTTTTAAAACAATATTAAAATGCTATCATGATAAAATAGTTTAAGTTAAGTGCTAAATGACATGGTTTTTTGACAAAAAAAATATTTTACAACATATGGTAATGCAAAATACTTATAATTTCAAACAAAAATGAAGAATTCTAGTTTAATTTTTTCCTTTCATTTTATAATTACATTAATATAAATAATATAAAAAATGCAGGAAAAATAATCAAAAATACAAAATACAAGAAAAATACATATAGTAATACATGATACTTACTAAAAAATATGCAAAAATTCTTTTCATTGCTTTCTGAACAAAGTGAAAAAGGCCTTTTCTGAGAATTCTGAAACTGGCATTTTCTTTTCTTTCTTTTTACTTATTTTGTCAACTAAGTTATCTTTCTCATCTAAACATAAGGAATAACTTTTTTTCCCTTGATGATTTTGATGCTGAATTCTAAGTTGATTCTAATTGATTTTGACAAGAGCAGTTAATTCAATTGTAATTTAAGTATGAGCAGCTTTGCATTCTTTCTTTTTTTTTTTTTTTTTTTTTTTTTTCAGAATTTATCAATGAGTAAATATTGAATGTTTTTACAACTCTCATAACTATTAAATATCAGTCAGTAAGGTGGTTAAGTAATGATTTCTGAGCCAATATCACAGGCAAGTAGATATTTTTATTGTTGTTTAATATATTTTTGGGAAAGATATTTAAGAAAAGTAAACATAAAGACCTAGCATCCTTTCTAAAAAATAATAGTTTTTTTTTGTAGCAGTAGTAGTAAATTATTCAATTTTAAAAATATAAAAAAATAAGTAATTTTTGAAAATATAAAAAATACCCCCCCCACACACACACACCAAACAACAACCCTAAAACAGCTAGAAATAAATAAAAATATTTTTAAATGGTGAAGCTTTTATTTCAGCACCTGCCTAGGGGTATATACTACTTGAAATCAGAAGTGTTGGGAAGTACATGTGTAAATAGTCTAAAAAAGAAATATAAGTAATCAACTTTGAAAAGTAAAATTATGATTACTTATATTTCTATAAATATGGCACTTAGTGTTAATGGGCTAAGGAATATTCTAAAATCTCCATATTCATCATTTCCCAGTTTCATAATAAAACTTAATATATAAGAAAGAAATAGAATTCTAAACATATTATTAATATATCCTTATCATAAGTTTGCCACAACTTTTAAATGAAAAAAAATCCCCAAGAACATCAAATAAAAAAAATTAAGAATAAAAGAGAACTAATAAAGGAAATCTCATATAAAATAAGACTATAAAAACTGAAATGTCAATATTCTCAAACATAAAATTTCTAGGTTCTTTCTTCTCCTATTATTATTATTCAGACTTAAGCAGTTAATTTTGATAACGCTTTGGATATGGAATAGGACAAAACTAATTGAACATAAAATCTCTATTTTTTTTTCTAGTACATTAAATAACACTCCTATATTTTAGTAAAACTTAAATAAGGTATTGAAAAAGATCATTTACAAATTTTAAGAGTAAATTAAGCACAGAGACAAACAATATTTATAACAAAACATGATATTGCAACTGCAATAGAAAATCATTAGACGGAGCTTTCAATTATTACATTAAACAAAAGGAAAGAATGCACCACATTAAATGAACAACACTGATTTATTGAAATAGAAATTTACCATAGTACAGTTATATAAAAAATGTAATTATATGAAAAATAGAATTCTAAGCCATACATATCATAACAGATAAAATGGCAGGGAATTATAGTATGAACTACAAGCCTTCAGTATAATTAAAGTAAGTGTTCAAAGGAATTGCTCCTGAAGCTGCACATGTTTTTATTCATGCATGTGTGGTTTTATTATAAATTTATATTCCAATAAATCTGCATTAAGAAATTTAATTGATATAAGGATGTACCAAATACTAGTCAATTCACTTAAAAAAAAGTCATGCAGTAATTGGCCTTTGCATAACCTCATGTTATACTGTAAAAATGACTAGATTTTGTAAGCTCGGTTTTCTATTAAAGTTTTTAAAATGACATTTTAGGACACCTTATGTTTCAAATAATATAATTAGGATAATAATCTTATTTTCAGATACATATAATTTTTGTTTCTTGGTCATCTTTCTAAATTCTTCAAAATAATAATAATAATAATTAAATAAAATATCTTTAAAAATTCTTGCCTATAATACACTTAAAAGATCATGCAAAACAAATGATTTTTCAGGCATTTGTAGAATTATGCTAACAGAATATATATATATATATATATATATATATATATATATATATATATATATATATATATAAAGGGGCTACAAACTGAAAAGCATTACTGTAGGCTTTTTCAAAGATTTTTGTAATAAAATAATTACATTATATTGATAAAAGAATTAATAAGATTGCAAAATAAAATTAAATCAAAACAAATAAGAAATACATTTAGTAACTTCTGTGTAGCAACATTGAACTAATGTATTAAAATATAATAATTTCAAATAATAATCCCCACAGTAATACATAAATAATTGAAAATAATAGCACAGTAATACAATCTTAAACACATCCATAAAAAAATTTGTTAATGAGATTTAACATATGGAAATTGAATTTTTAGATTTTAATTTTATAATTGTATTAAAACATAATTCAAGCCAAATAAATTTTTACTAACAATAAAAGAGAATATGTGCCTGTGGCTGACTGCTAAAACTATCAAATTTGCAATATTCTTGCACTTCTAAAAATTATTATTGTTTTAAAATTCTAATTAAAAAAATGAGAATTTTGTATTTTTCTCCAATATATTTTTAAATTATTATTAGACATAAACTGATTTTAGATATTGGTTTAAGATCAAAAAATTGTCTGTTCAGTTTAATTGTCATATAATTCTCTCCCAATAAGCGTAATTTTAAAAACAAAAACCAGTATGGTTTGCTTTTTAAAGTGTTGCCATGAAAATTGCCATATTTAAAAATTATTATTTGCAATATATTTTTACTGTTTCATCAATTATTTAATCACCATTTCATCCCAATTGTAAAAGACAAGAAATGATTTTATTTTCACATTCTTTGTTAATATAGTAGTGAATTTTTAATGTCTGTTCTTATTTCATTCAGTATTTTGTATATGCAAAGAAAGACCTCAAAAGCATATTGGAAATAAACCTTTTATGTTATATTACTTAATTGCTATTCTTTAATTTTTTTTATTAACATGTTATTTTTTATTAACATGTTTATTCCAGCTAACTTGCTGCTGAAAATGCTTGTTAATTATATCAAAATATGTTGACATCAATAATGCAAGTGGAATAAGAAAATACAATTAAAGCATCATAAAAAATAATGTGATGTTTTAATTAAACAAATTATTAGATAAATTTGAGCCAATTAAGAATTTTCACACAAAATGCAGATCATGTGTCAGGTGACTAAAATAATTCAAATTTTTATTTCAAGTTTGAAAATTCTTTGATATGAAAGTTCAAATGTTAGATGTTACAAAATAGATTCAACTGAAAAAATAATAAACAATTAATAATCTAAGTTAACCAAATGACCACACAAAGCATCTATATCAATAAACGAATATTCAAAATTAGAGATCATCAATTGAATAAAAAATAACGAGAAACCAAGTACAAGCTTAGCATTTTGACTCACAAGGATTTTATTTCCAACTACAAAAAGTAACTTTAGATTATTTTCTAGGAATATGTGGATTTATAGATATACTATTAATGGATGTCTTATAATATATATTATACAACTTTTTACCTTTAATGAAGATTCACTTGTTTGGAAAGAATTATTTAATGACTGTTTGGAAGCATTCACCACAACATTATCTTTGCTAGGCATTCCACTTAAAATACATTCTTGAAGAAGAGCTTCAGATTCATCATCACTGTAATCTTTTGAATAATCCAAAGATTCCTGCAACTATGTCATAAAAATAAGAAGTTAATTCATCATATCATTTCAAAATCAGGTATATGCAGAAAAAAAATTAAATATTACAAATAATGGAAAATGTTTGGAAATTGTTGCATCTATATTTAGTGATTACTATCATTATAAAACAGAAAAAGAAAACAAATTTAATACAAACAGAAATATAGCATATACACTTTTGCAATCATAAATAAAAGGCCATACAGGTGAATCAGGTACATAAAAGCATCTTCTAACTTTTTAAAACTATAAGTCATCAAATTAATTTAATTAAAAAATGTTTTAATTATATAAGTTAGTTTAGTGAATTGCAGAAAAAAAAAATTAGGTTTGGCTAGAATTTTTTTTTTTTTTTTTGATGAGAAATCTGATACCTGATTCTCTTGCTTTATCAAATAAACAAATAAACCTGACTTTTTAATGCTAATTCATTAAGTATACAAAAATCAATTTAATTACACAAGTTCATTTGGTTTAATTATGAATGTATAAAGAATAAGCCTCCAAATCTTCAATGGCATATCACTATAGAAATATATGTAATGGACAATGTCTCAAGTATATAGATATATTTTGATGAATTCAAGAATCAAAATATCCAAATTGTACTATAAAAAAAAATAAAAAAATACTAAAACTAAAAAAAATTTAATTAATTTTGAATTTTCATATCAAATTTACAAGGAATGGGGGGGGAGGCATGGAAAAAAATAAAAGTTTTTATTATCAGTTATTTAATACTGGCCAATTTCTCCAGTAATTCTATTTAAATCAGACATTATAAGTCATAAGAAGAATAATTATTCTTTCCAGTAAGAAAATTTTAAACAATAAGAAATCATTTTAGAATGGCCATACTTTTTACACTTCTACTAAATGATGTTGATTATTCATGTGAAAATTATCATTAATAATGAAATTCTAAGATTTTTTTTTTAATTCCTAGCTTTTTAGCTAGGTAAAATTCTGGGATGTTTCTTCATTAAAGTTACAATGTATTAACTTTTGCAGCATCTAGCTTTCATAAAAGTTATAACAAATTTATATTATATTAGGTTATGAGATTTAAAATTTCTAATTTATGATGATTTTTAAAAAATAATTTGGATGCTTTGGATTACCTATTACCTATTTTCATATGGCAATTAGAATCTTTACATATCCATCATCCTTTAATAATAATATCCTTTAAATATCCATAAAATATATAATTATTTTTAAAAATTTATAAATATATGCTAACAAGCTATTTTCAGAATTCTTACTAAAATCTACACATATAGAGATAAAAAATTTAAGAAAATCATGTAATAAAGTAAAATGTGAACTCTCAATGTATTTAAAAAAAATATTTTTGCAAAGTCAATCAAGATTTATAAAATAAAATATAATGACAAATTGGTTAAACATAAAAACATGGTAGAACCAACATTTTTTTTATTTTTTTTAACGAGCAATTTCTCAAATTTGATATTGGATGTAACAGAATTAAAAACCAATGGTTGAAAATTCTGTGACTTCGACAATGGAAACATATCATGTTATTAAGCCTGACTTAAAAGTTTACAAGAGTGATTCATGTTAATTATGTCAATAATACTGTAATCATATTTTATTTTAAGACATGAATTTTAGGTAAGAAATACAAAAATGATTTATCATAAATTCAAGTTTTAGAAAGCAAGAAGTTATGATCTATTTATATCACATGTAATGTAATTTATTTAAAAGCAAAAATATATTTTCCAGTTTTTAACAGATAGCATAATACACAAATTCATTTCTTACTTCATATTGTGGCCTATAAGTCTTCAGGGAGATGAGATTTTTGACATCTTTCGTCACATTCTTCAATGGAGTAGATGCTTTGATATCCTTGAATGGAGGTGAATGTTCATAAATGTCACCATGAAAATGAAAATCTTCTGAAGTTGAAGTTCCTTTATCCTCATATTTGATTTCAATAACAGTTTTGGTCTTTTCACTTTGATTATCATTGACATCTGAAGGGAGACTAGATATTGTATTAATGCAATTTTGTTCCAGATCATATGGCTCATCGATAATCTTTAAATTTTGACATTTTTCTATAAAATCAGCTTCTCCATCAATAACAGAGCAGTTTACAGTTACAGATGATTTCTGAGTTAAATTAACAAGTGTATTTTTATTTTGAATAACAGAAATGGATACATGAGTAGAATTGGCCTGAATACTTAAAGCACTGAGATTTGAAACTGAAAGGCAATCTCCTTCATCATCGTAAATTTTGACATCATCTTCTGAACAATCTCCAAAAGCTTCATCAGGGAAATCTCCATTAGGAATAGTTTGATCAACTAAAACAGGATCCATAGGCTTTTCATTGCTAGGAAAGAGGAATTCATTGTTCTTGCTCTTTGATATGAAAGGCGATGCAACCTCAAAGGGAGAATCAGGAATTTCACTTGGTGAGATCATACCACTGGCTAAATTGCTATTTATTTGAGGAAAAGAAATTAATAATAACCAAATTTCAACATGTTAGAATTTTATGAAAGGGGGGAAAATAGAAAGATATAAATAAAAACAAATTAAATTTCTAAATAATCTAGTATTTCAATATGATTCTGATGCATATCACAGCAAAAGTTCATTTGCAAACATTTTACGATAACAAAAGTTCATTTTCATACAATTTAACAGTAAGAAAATTTATTTTGGAAATCTGTGCAGAATATTAACTAGATGAAACAGAATTTCATTAAAAATATTGCAAATTGGGATCACTTTGTATTAATAAATTTCACTTTATGATATTTTTATATATGTATTTCTTTTCTTTTTTTTAGCATGTATCCTAATAAAATAATAATAAACATTCCTCAGCATAATAATAGTGTACTTTTGCTTATATCCCATAAGATACTGATAAATATATAGTACATGGTACTTAGTATGATCATGGTAATGTTCTAATTCACTTTCAAAACTTCTGACTTCAAATTAACATATAGATAAAAATATTCATTTTAATGTTCTCAGTTTCAAAGTACATAATTAGCAAATCTTTGATTTTTAATATTATTGATGATTAACAATCTTGGAATCACATGCACCATTTGTCAGGAAACGTCTGGGAATCATCCTACCCATGGGATGGGGTTCACATTCCTTTGTTCGGACTAAAGTGATCTGTATTGAATTAAATTGATAATACACTATCTATTTATATTTCAGATCTGGCTTGCATTTGGGCAGCCATAAACTATTATTGACAGCAATTGAATTATAAATGCAAAATGGGTTTTTTTAAAAAAAGGAATGGACCGTGTAGTAGATAGAATTGAAACTCTTAATCAGTATAAGAGTTTACCTAAAACTAATCAATGTAATGCAATTGAAAATTTTGCAGCCTCTTTTTGAAAAATAATAAGCTTTTTTGTGAGCAAGATTAAGCATTAAATGTCAATGGTTCCAATAGGAACAAATGCATAAAAGAAATTCTCTAATAACTATTAAATGAAACAAATGCTTGATATTGAAATTCAGAATCACTGTTCAGCAACTTATAGAAAGATAATGAAAATGTAGATAATCTATAAGTGGTGACACATTAAGGAATAATTGTCAATAAGCAACAATCAATAATTTTTTATATAAATTATATGAAGTGTTTTTCTTTTCTTTTGCTATAATAAAAATATAATTGAATTTATTTAATTTAGTAATTGTTATCAATCAGTTAATGATCTTAGGACCAATCAGTTCAAATTATTAAGTTCTGAAATGAATAATAATAAATGTGGATAAGCGACAGCTACTGCACTTTAGATCTGTTTTGAAAATAATCACTGAAGAGAAGATGTCCATTAAAATAGAAAAGATGGTATCATATAAAATTCCATGTACGAAAAAGAAAATATTAAATGTTGCTCTTCTTTCCTTTTTAACCCCATGTATTTGAAATAAATGTATGTTCCTATAAAATTGTCAAAAAAAAACATTTTTTGTGTGATTTTAGATCTAGGTCATTTGGCCCTATTCAAGATTGATAAATTTGATATAAGATCATTGTATTGTGTGGAAACCTTGGCATGCCTAAATGGATTTTGCCATAAAAATTCATGGCTGGATTTTAATTTTATTAAACCAAGAGAATTTTGTGTGTGTGTTTGTGTGGAATTTTCAGCTAACAAAATAAAAATTATTTCCAAGAATAGATGCTGGAAGGAAATGGTCCAAATGAAAGGGTTATAATAAATTAAAAAAGCTTTTATGTCTAATTTTTGACATGTTTTGTGTTGCAAAACACATTTTAGCAGCTCACTTTACAATAAAAAAGAACGATTTTTTTTTCAATTATGAAAGGGAAAATAAATAAAGACATAATTATATTAATGAAAAGCATAAATAAAGACATAATTATATTAATGAAAAGCATAAATAAAGACAAATTACTTTACCTAAATGCACTAACAGAGCTTCTATCATCAACAATTGAGTGTTGCTCAAAACTATTCAATGAACCAACAGAACTGGATCTTGAAAACATCAGAGGTGATGACGATTTTGTAATTGCTGCTTCTGTTTCTTGATTTACACATTCTTCTAGAAATTCAACAATTATAATTAGTATTAAATAAAAAAAAGCATTTTTTTATTTTCATGGCTTATGACTTTATTTGATAATTTTTATATTACATTAGGATAGTCAAAGCTCCACTATATATAAGATATCAAGATAATTCCATTCCCAGGTTTACCAAGTGATTTTTAGATTACACCAATATTGCCAAGCTCTAATATACATAAGATAGCTAGTGATTTCTTTTGGCTTCCCCCCCCCCTATTTTTTAGCAATTTATCATAGAGGTTGTAAAAATAAGCAAGTATAAAAAAATCAATTTATAAATATTTTTATGTCCAAAAATTAAGCATAAACTAAATAAAATATAAAAGTGAAAAATATAAAATTTTAACTTTAGAAAAGGAAAGTAGAATGATAAAACATTTCTTACATGCAGGAAACACAAAAGAATAAAATTATTCTTAGTAAAAACAATAAAATAAAAAAAGTAACTATATCTACTTAATAATTCTGCATATTTCAGTCTCAATATTTATTATTATTATTCATAAATCCTACTAAATATAAGCAGTTAAAAATTTTGCAAAAGTAAATAGTTATGACATTCAATGATTAAACAATACTGAAATTTTTAAAAAAAATTCTTTTCAAAAGGGCTACCATAAATTAATAAAAATAAAAAATCTTATTTTTCAGTGAAGTAAAGAAAAACAGTAGCTTATACATAATACAAGTTTCAAACTATGATATAAAAATGAAGAATAAAAGTAGTAATATTAACTAGTAGAAATAAAAGTAGAAATATTAACTTCAACAGAGTAAAACTATTTAAACAGAATCACTGAAGGTCATTTCTAAAATATTATAATAATGAACCTTAAATTTAAGTTAAAAAATTATACATATAATTATCCCATAATACAGCGGTAATTCTGTACCTTCTTTATTTGATTCTTGTTTTTTTGCTTGATCAAATGTATGAATTTCATCAACAACCAAATTGGAATTGATGCAGTTTTTTGTACTCTCTGGAGTATCAATGGAAAAATTATATGGTGAAGAAAAACAATGCTCTTTAGCTGTTCGTTCTTCTGATATCACAGCTTCTGTGCTTTGTTCAATAATGCCAACTTCTCTGAGATCACAATATGATGATGCAGAAGATGCCATTATAGGCGTACCTTCAATGCAGTAAACTTTTACCTCATCATCTGGCTGTTTGTTCTCTTCAGAATTCATTGATGTTAGAGAAAGTTGAGGATTTTTCACCGACGATGGACGACAGATTTCTTCAGGATCATTTTCAGGATATCTTTTACTGAAATCCACGAGCTGATCACCAGTGTTGTCAACATCTGTATCATGATAGTGATCATATGAAGGCTTCACAGACTGATTAGCCTTATATCCTAACATTATTTTAAATAGCTATATTCAGTTTAGGAAACAATATAATAAGGAAAAAATAATAAGTGTTAAATATTTTTGACACGAAACTTTGGGAAGAATCGCATTTACAATCTATTCTATTAAAAATCTACCGACTGAATTGAAATTTTATACTAAAATCTCTAAATGTATTATCATTCGCGTATTCATATTTTACGGAAACAGGTACTTTCCTAATAAATAAATTTAATTCCAATTACAAATAAATACTAAAAGCTTTAATAAAAATGTAATTTTAGACACGGCAATTTTCAATGCAAGTTAGTTAAAGCAAAGCAAAACATAACGAAACTCGTTAACCGGAGGACGCTTGAACCCCCATTAGAACTTCAAAAGGGGAGAAGCATTAGAAGCGGTAGGGGGAAGTAGCACTCGAGGACGGGTTCATTCCAGTAGTGTTGGAAATGGGGGAATAGATGTATGGTTGCTTATGGAAAAGCTTTTTTGCGCCAAAAGCTGAAAAATTATTTGTACACCAAGAATGAAGCGCATTTTTGGAATGCATAGGGTTGAGTGTGGATGACTGTCGGTCGGATCTATGAAGAAGGCAGATCTTATTTATGCATGATCTTTCTTAATAAAAGGATAATACCATGATATAATTTGTTTATTTTTGCTCATAATTACGTTTTATGAATATAATTTTTGACTAGAAATGAATGTTGACTGTGGCTAAAAACAGTGAGAGCTTGGGAAAGCGGAATTTCCCACAGGCTCCTTCTATTTATAATTAATTAAATGGCAAGAAACTTAATATGTTAACTCAGAATTAAATTCTATCTTCTATTGGGTTGTAAAATGAAATTTAAAGTTTTCACAAAGTAATGGAATGAACTTACAAGTTTCATTTAAATTCTTAATGGAAGCTAAAAAATGATGCTTTATTCGGAATACAAATTCGAGGTTGTTTTAATTTTATTTCTTGCAATTGGAATTCATTGGAAAGTATTTTAATTTTTTATGCTATTAATTTTAATGCTCATATTTGGTTTAACTAAACTAAATCTAATGAACTAAATTTTTTTAAATGATGCTTTTTAAAAATTATATATATATATATATATATATATATATATATAACCTGATTTAGTAATAAATTAGTGTTATAGAACATTTAAAGAAATTTGTTTTTTTTTTTTCTCGTATTCAGTACCGGATGGCACTCATGTGAAATTAAAAATTAAGTAAATTGGCAAGTTCATTCCCAGCAAAATTATGTATAGTCATAGAGAATACAAACGTGCCTTGCAATTTTGAAACTCTGTTACCTGAGAGAGTGAATAAAAATTCCATTACAAAACTTCATCTTTACAAACATGAAATGCATTATCTATGCTAATAATAAAGAGGAATGTATGTGTCTTCGTGCGTATGTGAGTATTTGTGTAAGACAATATAAGTAACACATCTTTGATGTCTGGAAATTTCGAGGTATCATGGATATATAGTTATAACTAAATAATTTATTTAGAATATAATCAATATTTTTGTTTGACCAGCTAGTCACCAGGAGCGATCTCTACTACTAATAGAGATGAGTATGTGTTTGTGTGTCTGTATATCTGGGTGTTGACGCTCTGTTCAAGTTTGAGGTTCGAACTCGCAACGTTAGGGTTCATAGCCGTGTAACAA
Source organism: Argiope bruennichi (assembly GCF_947563725.1). Classification (NCBI taxonomy): domain Eukaryota; kingdom Metazoa; phylum Arthropoda; class Arachnida; order Araneae; family Araneidae; genus Argiope; species Argiope bruennichi. The sequence continues at coordinate 66,412,915 of NC_079155.1, forward strand.
AGCCACTAGACAAAAGTGAACACTCTTCTCCGGAAGTTGTTATCTGGCTTATGATGTTACCACCACAGCTCTATCAATCAGACCTTAATAAGACATATAGGTACCAAACTTAGTACGCAACTATGTTGGAAGGATAAAATGTGCACTTCGGAGCAATGTTTTAAAAATTTCATTTAGAATTTTAATTAATTAAAAAGTAAGCAAGTTCTTGATGTTTTTTTTTCCTTGATAACTTTCGAAAATATTACAGTATAAATGTTATTTTTACATATTCAGAATTTTTTTTTTCAATGATTGTAATTTTTTGTAGTATAAATTTTTATTTTTCATATTTCATCAATTTTTAAAAAATATTTTAAGCACATTTTCCAGCAAAAATCTTAAGAATTCTGAATATCAAGAATAATAATACAAAAGCATAAGAATTCTGGAAGAACATCAAAGTTATTATTAAATTTGCAAAAAAATGTTCAGTTTTCGTTTTACAGTGCGAATTATTATTCTGTCTTTTACAAAAATTATTACTGGCAAAGCTGATTTCAGGAAAGTAAGCAATGTAATTATTTAATTCTGCAAAAAAAAAAAAAAAAAAAAAAAAAAAAAAAAAAAAATCTGAAAAATTTACATTTAAAATACTTTGAAATACTATATATGAAGAAAAATACCAATTTTTGTTTCCTCTAGGTTAGAAATTAGATTGTATTGTTAAAAGACTAAAACGTGTAAAGATTGTATTGTTGTAATACATAGTAAAATGAGCCGAATCATAGAAGTCTTCTAATATAATATTTATTATAGACTATCTATCAAAATTTGAAGCTTATAAATAATTTTCTGAAGAAGCTATTAAGATCCAGTTACGTAAAATATTTAATTGAAAATTTTAGCGGCCATTAACTTCGGCTAGCCAGTTGCTCGGTGACTAGTATTAAATAAAATGTTTCTATGGATATAACTCAGCAATGGAATGGAAATCACAAACCGAAATTAACGCTAAATAGAAAATGATTAAAACGTGTTTTTCACACTGATTAATAAACCAAACATACTCGCAACATATATATACTTTAAAACATATGCTTAATTTTTAATTCATGAATGCACTTAAGCTAGTCAACAAATGAACAAAAATTTGTATACTACCTGTAATAAATAAATAGGTCACTATACTATTTATTTCAGTGACTTAACAAAGATTTATGAAAATTCTTTATTTGGTACAAAAAGAAAATTGAAATGCAAGAACATTGTCAGAAATAAATAATTTTTAGGACTTACATAAAAAATAATTGAAAATTCATGGATCATTATTGTCGTTTATTATTAGGGAGCAATTTTTCTTGTTTTCATTTGCTTTTGCGAACTTTTTATATAAATCCGAAATCTAGCTGATTTCAGATCCGATCGATATAACTACCCAACAGTTTAAGCGTCCTTGCTGAATTAATGATCGTAAGTTTGTTTTATAATTAATGATTTAATGATCGTAAGTATGTTTTATAATTAATGATTTAATGGTCCTAATTAATTTCAAGTTGGAAAACTTTATTTCTACAAATGCTACAGAAATTGAAATTGTCAAGAGAATCCGTAGATGACTATAGGACTTACTATATAAATTTGAAATACGTCTTATATGTTATCATAAGCAAGAAATTCAAAAAAATTTTCATTTTTTTTTAAATCTTCAAAAGCATTTTTTAATTTCTTCACAAAGCATTCATCCATCATATTTACTATAGTAAAAAAGAAATTGGAATTAGATTTTTTCCCCCCTTCTGCAAATTATTTCACGAAAAAAACTTATTATTTCAAATGTTCCCATTAATGACATATGGATAAATGCGTCTTGTTAAAATGGTGATTAATAAAGAAAAATGTTGATAGAATATCCATATCTACCATAATGGAAAAAAAGTTTTTAAAAATGGAAAAAAAAAAAAAATACTTATTTTTGTGAGAATTTAAGCTCGCAAAACTTAAAACAAAATTCTTCAAAATAACCTTTCAAGAATAGAGAAGAATTCAAATTAAAAACAAATATCTTTTTTTGAGTAAATTCAGTGCAGAATATAATTTCATAAATTCACATTTCCTAGTTAAAAACTTTTATTTAAAAATTCCTTTATTCACATTTTATAGAAAACACCACTTTTATAATGAACCAGAATCCAATGCATAAAACGCTAATTATTTTTTAAAAAAGAAATGCTTTTTTTTTCTGCTCATGAAAAGTTTCGCCAAAGATCCATTTAGAAAAGTAAATAGTACGTTAAGTGGAGTTAATAATTTCCGTTGCTGCTTGAAGAGTTTTAACTTTCCAAATTCTTCTAAATTGTGAATTCTAAAAAAAAAAAAAAAAAAAAAAAACAATGATGGACAAAAAACTGGTAACAATGATGAAAACAGAAAAGAAAAGAAAAAAGCAGATACAAAATTAGAAGCAACATTGTGAAACGGTTTTGAGCTTTTTTTTCAACAATAAAATATATATTGTTGCAAAATACTTTTAAGATATTTCGAAAAATTTATCAAATATTGTAAGAAAAATTGCATGATAAAAAAATTTGGTATCGTTAAAAGGATATGTATATTTTTAATTTTATAATGCTATAAAACTATTTTTCTACTGTAAATTTTTAAAAAGTTATCCCGAATAAGGACCAATATTTCGCTTAATTTTTAATTAATTAAAATTTTTAAAAAATCGCTCTGAAAAGCACATTTCTACTTTAGCGATATGGAAATGCTCGAAGATAGAACCTGGGACCTTGTGGTTCGCAGTCCAGTAACATAACCATGATACCAAAACAATTACTCGGGTAGCAGAGTTGTTAACTGGCTTATATGTTATTCACCACACTACCTATCAATAGAGATGCATAATCCACGATTTTTTGAATAACAAATAATTTTGCTATTGTTATTTTTAAATATCTGTTCCAAATATCTGTTATTTCAATCATATTATTAATTAAAAATTATTACTTAATATTAAATATAAAATTTATTAATTGTAATTAATACTTAATTTACTAATTTAAATAACTTATGATTGAATTAATTTATCTGTTTCAACTTACTTCTTAATTTTTTTTCTCAAAACTATTTATTTAATTTATTTATTGGAGTGAACCATTTTCTGGAAAAGGTAAATTAAAAATATATGTAATTTCTTTAAAATGTTTACTTTAGTTCTATATTCTACCAGTAGATGGCGCCAGTAGTAAATAGAATATATATAATCAAAGTCAATCATGTCATGAACACTTAAAAATGATCTCTATGGTATAGTACATCATCATATGCGAATATCGGAAGTCACTCCTGTAAAGTGGAGCGGTGACTTCGCACTTTCCGGTAAAATCACCGCTCCGATAAATTTCAGTGATATGCAATTCAATGATACGATAATTTCAATAACCGGTCCGTTCACTTTTCAATCCATTCACAGATTTCTTTCGAGAGCTTCCATTGGACAGATCTATCGATTGTTACTTTCCAGTGAAGCCACTGCTCCGGCAAATTTCAGTGATATCGCATCGATTGTTACTTTCTATCTTGATCCAAAACCTGTAATCGAAATATCACCAGTAAGATCGTATCAAAGATTTGAATCACACCCCTCTTTGAAAAATATTGATCACTTGTATTTGTGACTTTTTGATATTGGTTACGTAATAACTGCTCGTAAAATATTCGTCATCCCTACCTATCAAACTAAATATTTGCGAATTTTGATTGATATATGTCAAAAAGGCTGGTTTGTAAAGTCAGCACATGTACAAACAGACAGAAGCTTTTTCTTATGTTTAAGTATCAAAATTTAGTTAAAATACTAATACATTTTCTCACTAAACATTCTTGCCAGCAGGCTTATATGTTTTTAACAAAGACTAATCACTCCCTGGCCCCTTTTTTCAATGAGCTAAGAATGATTTATTGGACGTTTGACTCGTACGGAAATGTCCGGTCCCAATACCCTTCTCGTGCCCCTTTTTTTCCCCTATTAAATAGATAAAGTAGCTATAAATCTTATGTTACGAACATATAATACCCTTCGTAAAAAGACTACTAGGATTCTTTTATGTTTATTAAGGTCCATAGCAAGCGGAAGAAAAATTAACTCTGTATGTAGAAAATATGAAAGAGACCTTGTGAACGTCGCCCAATTGGAAGCAATCGATTAAAGACCAATACTGCTTAATTCTTGGTTTTATACTCAAGAATGCGATATTAAACACCATTTTTACTTACTTTATTGCTGTTGTAATTAAGGGAAAAGAATAATATTAAGATAGATTAAAATGAAATAAGAAACCTAAAATATTAATATACTACGATATTTCGAATTAAAGGTTCGAATTACCTTAATATTTAATTTTGTACAATTTCTGTGATAAATTTGAAAAGAGAATATAAGTAGTCTATAGAAAATATAAGGATCTTTTTTATCTCCCTTCAAAGACATTTCTTTCCTTAATCTGTTTTCTCCTAGCAGATAACAAGTGGTCAAGATCAATTACATGATGTCATTGATACCGGATAAGATTAATGGATTAACCATTGGAAGGAGTAATAGGATTTAATTGAACAAAATTAAAACACAATGCCTGAAAATTGCCATTGTAGGACATCCCCTTTACGAAAACTAAGAGAACTGCTCCACTTCGGGCTCCTTCATGGTTTTTTTTCTATCATTTTTCCTAATAGGTTTTCCAGTATCCTTCTATTGATAGCGTTTGAAACAGTCACAACAATAGTTTTTGATGTAAATTGAATTGAATTTTTTATTTCTTAAGATTTAAAGTCTGATTGGAAGAATTTACTTGATTAAATCATCTATCATAAATCCCATTATGGGTTTGAAGGGGTTTATACATTCCAGCTTATTTTCATGAAATAATCTACAAACAAGTTCATTACATTTTCAGAGAATAAATGTAGATTATTCAAAGAATAGTAGTTGATTAGAAGAGATATGTAAAAATTTATAGAACTATTAAAGGTCCATGCTACACATTCTACATTAATATAGCAATATAGACGCATACACGGCAGCTGAGCTGCTAAATAGAGAATCAGTCAATAAATATTAATTTTAGATTTTAAGAGAAGTCGGTGTGCATAACTAAGCAGGTATTCCATGTATGACATTGCTAGAGCCCAAGAAGAAACATGAGCTCTAATGCTAGCTAACTACAATTTAATATATAAACACCGCGTTCCCCAAGGATATATACTGTTTATTTTTTCACACTGAAAACGCATTTACATTATAAGGATGATTATTGTTAGACGTATACTTTGGAAACGAAATCGAAATAATTTGGGATGTACCAGCTGCTTTCGGTGACCAGCTGGTCTGTCCATCATACATTTAGTATTAATTTAATTATGTCAATTAATTATAAAGTATTTGCAATAATTTTAATTTTTGTTAAATTAATGCATGAATTGCAAGAAAAGAACAAGTTATATATAGTTGTAAATTATTATAAAAAATACTGTTTTTTAGTTTTTTTATGAGAATTACTGTTTAAGCAAACTATAATATATAAATAATTAACATAACCTTCGAAAAGAATATCTTACAGTTGATGGAAGACTTATTAAATGATTGAGCTAAGAAGTGAATATATTAAAACTAATAGAAAGTTAATTTTTACAATTTATTTATTAAATGCTAAAAAAAAGCCATAAAAACTGGTAAAAAAAAATCAAATGTATTTTATTAGGGGGGTTATACCAGTTATACCTAATTTTTTAATTTTATGTTAACTTAAAATAAATGAAAGAAAATAAATAAAAAATAAATAATTGAAATGAAAATAATAAAGTAAATTTGAATCTTCATCCAAAACAGTATAGGAAGCCAAGGTTGCAGATTTTAATTGTTTAGTTTTATATTATCTTTAAAAAACTAAAATGACAATAATATGCACATAAAATTGTATTTAATATCACTGCAATGTGCTCATATAGAAGTATAATTTATTAAACAAATGAAAAATATTTTTGAAAAATATATTTAAAAGTATTTTGAAAAATACTAAGATCAAAGAAGAAAAATATTGAATGGAATTAAAAAAGAGATAACTGAAAAACTAATTTTTTTAAAATTTAAAATGTTTTTGGTCAGTGATATATTTCGAAGTTATTAAAGAAAATGCTGGAATTTTGTTAATTTGTTATTAAAATCTTAATTTAATTTTTGAAACACTGTTTTTTAATATTGTTACCCAAGAAATAGCTAACTTTGTAAGCACTAAGTCCAACAACTTGCCCCGAAAGACGCAATTTATTGATAGCACGCCAGCCTATAAATTTTATTATACTAAAACTATGAATAATTTTATCTCATATTTTTTAACAAAGGAAAATCGTTTAGCTTTGATTGAACAATGAAAATGATTTGTCTTTCATTTACGATATTGTTGAAAATCAATATATAAAAATTTGTTAAAATAAAGAAAGAATATCATAAGATTTTATAATTAAAAGCATATACGCATAAATATACTTTTATTTTAAAGATGAATTAAAATCTTTTTTAATCTGGAAACATTTTCGGAAGTTATTGCAGAAAAACGTCACACGTTTTCGCGGTTTTTAAACAATAAAAATTAAAAAATTGCTCTACAAACATTATACTTTCCCACCCTCCAAAACATATTTATTCTTCTCTGCAGGCATACACACACATTCTCTTTTATTAGAAAAAAATTTGCATTTAGTAAAAATTTTTTTTATATATATATATACTATATGGAGAGTTCTTGCAGCCAAAAGATATTTCGAATCGCAATAACATTAAAACATTTATTTATTCAAATTTTGCATGAAAATATTTTTATTATTTTCGACTGTTGGGGACGTTTTCTTTCAAATGAAAAATAAGTATACAGTAATAAAATAAATAAAAAAATAATAAATAAATACATTTATATTTTTAATAAGTTATTTAATAAATAATAATTTTTAGCGAATGACTTTAAAAAATTCTTAATAAATAAATACATTTTAATTATAATAAAGAATTATTTACATCAAATTCAATTTAAAAAAAATTATCAGATGAATTACTGAAAGAGTGTAAAAGAAACGAAACAGTTTGATGATTCAAAGTTTTAGCGAAATAAAATAAAAAACAAAAGCGCGTAATAGAAAATGAAAAAGATTGGCATAATTCGCTAGAAATATGCTTATTTGCCAAATCTTATAACCCCTATTATAGCTTATACTGGAATTGGGATAGTTCTTGTTAGCGCATATAGATGGCTGTAGACTGCTGGCGCCGTCTACAGGCACTAATTGGAACCTAGCTTGATCCTCCAATACTTCCTCCGGTTAACGCTACAAACATAATACAAAAACACATTCAAATCATTTCACTTCGTTGCTATTTTTATATAAAAATCTCTAACATTTATTTCAATAAGTTATGCGACTTTTTGAAGAAAATACAATTTTTAAATCTTTTATACCATCATGCACATCAAATGACATATTATATAATTTTTATTATTTGAGTTATGAATATCTAGAGAGACAATAACATTACCTTTGGTAGTTGGCAACGGGAAACAAATCTATAGATACAGGGGAAGTCGGTTTCTGTTTTCGCATAGATAGAATCGGCTGATTTGTTTATGTTTGGGTGCATTTCTTAAAACGCTCGGTAGGTTCATAATCTCCAAACAAATTTTCACTTTCTCTGTATTGGTTTACAGCTATTCTTACATGTAAAATGTTATATTAACATTTTTTTTGTTTCATTGTATGAGTACCATTTGAGTTATTTCAATATGGCTGATAATAAAGCGGCATTGTTTTTTTTTCTTTGCAATTTCAGCTATTTCTAATGATCTCTTTCTTCCAAACTTTGCTTTTAAGTTGAAAATTTTCTAAGTTGTGTATAAAACTTTTTGTTATGTTCATTAATATGATATTACAGCAGTATTTTGAACTGATTAATTAATAATACAAACTTAAATTCTTATTAAATCTTGGGTACAGACGAATAGCTGTGATTTAATTCCTTCTTTTTTCTTAAGATCAGTCGTTTCTTAGATATCCTGATTTGCTTTGCTTAATTACTTATTGCATATTTTTGTATTTATTAATAAGCTATTAAAATTTGATATTTGTTTTGCATGTCTAAAAATAACGCCGAGAATAAATTTCCTAATATTTAATTTTTTTAAATTATTATTTGTAAGTATGTGTATATTTACTTTCCTAATTGTTTGGAATGAAATTTTTATTTTTTTATAACCTCGAATGGACTATTATGGCAATTATATGTAATAATAATCATGCTTAATTCCAAATTTGTGCTAATAAAATAAAACATTTTGATTTATTTTTGTATTGCAAATTCATGTCTGTAAATTTGTGGATATTATGCACTCTCATTAAAATCTCAAAAATCTGAACTCATTTCAACAGTATTAATTCAAATTTAATGCAGTAAATTTATCAAAACACTATAATCTTTTTATTTGTAATTGAATTTTATATCTGCAAAGGCAAATTCTATGTTCTTTTGTGCACTAATTATTATTATGTTCATGAAATAAAACATTTGACAAAGAGTAATTATGATATTAGGTGAATTTACATGTAAAAAATATAAAGTCAGTTTTTAAAGTCTTTCGATTTACATTTAAATTATCTTGTTTATTTGGTATTCCTAAATAATATAATGCTTTTTATATTTAGTTTTGCAATTTAATGAATAGAATGAGAAATGTAATTCTCTTTTTGAATGATAGAGTCTGAAATTGGATAAAGAGCTACAATTTAGGTGTCAAGACCAAGTAGCTAATTTAATTTGTTCCATTTTTGAATTAATTAGTTTCATGGGGAAACAGGTACTGACATTTTAATTGCAAGCTGTTTGTAAACTTTACTCTTAATTCGATGCCATTGATGAACATAGTAAAATTGTAGTTATGAAAGAATATTCATTTGATTTTTTACTTTTTTAATTATTATTCACCAGCATGCAATTAACATGTAAGTACTGAAAAATATCTCTAACATATAGCTTTTGTTATTCTATAAAATCAATAATGTAAATTCTTTATAATTGATAATTAATAAGATTTTTTTATATGTTCACAGAAGAAATAGTTAACTGTAAGTTCTGAATTTTTTTAATGCAATTGAATTCTAGATGTATTTTTGTAGGAAATAAATTTTAAATTAACCATTTCAGTGTAAAAATGCCGATGCTTTTCGAAAAGATTTTCAATTGATTTTGTATAAGAATTATGTGTTTCTGATTTTTTGAAACTTTATTAAACTCTTAAAGAAAAATTTGATTTTTTTTATTTCATATTATGAAGTATAATACTTATTTGATATTTTTTAATATAATAAGGAATATTTTCTAAATGTCTCTATTTTCTTAACGAATTGGTTATTTGCATTTAATTTAATCCTTGTATAACCTATAATATCCTTTTTGAAATTATCTTTTATTATTTTGATTCAAGAAAGGGGAAGAGTTTTAAAAATGTTTTGAGAATTTTATGAAACAATTGAACTTACTATCAAATATTAATTTGAAAGCAGTTATATTTATTTTCTTCGTCACTGTGAGAATAGAAAACACCCAAAATTATTGGATCCTTACATTTTATTATATTTCTTGTAAATTTGTTTCTTCAGAATAACTTTTCTTAAATTTTTGGGCAAAATTAATGACTCAAGTAGAGATATTTATTTTACTTTAGGTTCTATTATATTTTATTTTAAAATTTAAAATAGGATGATATTCAGTTTTTAATAGACGCTTTTGATCGATTTGCAATTTTTATATCTAAATTCAAAAATTGTTTCTTGATGAGGTAATAGATAAAAATTGATGTAAAGTCTTATTAGAATATTCAATTTTTATAAGCACCTCTACAGTTTATTTTAAATGTTTCTAAAAAGAAATACCTTATATTTATTAACTCAAGTCATTCTTTTCTACTACAGTAATATAAATTTTTGATTGATGTGTTGGGGATATGCAGATATGGCTCATATAGATGTTACATACGACATTTGTTTTTCGCTATTGATGATAATTAAACTAAATTCAAATTGGTTATATTATTTACCTATATTGTACTTTTACATTAACTGCATGCCATTGGCAGACTTTAAGCTTAATTTCATGTTTTTGGCAAAAGTAATCAGTTAATTAACAGGCCATCTTTGGCAATTTTTTTTGGTAATTAATCTCTGGTTGGAATAAATATATCTTTATTGAGTTGTTTTTGGTGATTACTGGTATGTGGTTAAAATATAAATTTATACTAGCATTTATTTGGAATACAATAAAATTTACAAACTAATCATTTCATATGTTTGCGAAGGAAATTGAAAATATTTAATGAATGGTCATCTACATAAGATATTGCCATTCAGCATGCACAATGTTTTGGCTGTGGCAAATATTATTCAGAGCTTATCTCACACATGCAAGATAAAATTATTATTATCAAGGTAAGTTATATATAATGGAAATTTTTCAGTGCAAGCACTAATTTTTTTATTTATTCCGTGAGTCGTCAAACAATATTTCAGTTATAAAAATGTATATTGTTTTGATTGCTTTGTCCAAAAATATACTTCCCAAACATTCATCGCTTAGTAGATCTACCAGTGAAGCACGTAGAAATAAGCAAATTTGAACTTCTCAAACAAATGAGGAATGACAAGTAACCATAGAAGCAGATCATGTACGAATTGCAAATTCATGTGCTTCAGAATCTCAAGATCAGCGTGCAGCAAGAATCAAATGTCAACATTTATGTGCTACATGATATTTAAAATTTTTTGGTATATTTTATTTACTTATTGTGTATATATTCATTTGTATATTTAAAAATATTTCATTATGAATATTAATCCCAATTGCTTTTCAAATTACAATAAATTAATTGTTGAAATTTTATTACTAGATTTCTAATATGCTGCTTCATTTACAATTTGGTGGAGGCTGGATCCATTTGCCCAGCTCTGACTCTTGATGCTTGATTTTGCTGGTGACCTGAAACCTTATCACTATTACAAAACTATATATGGTAGGTAAAATTAAATTATAATTTACATTTTATTGTAAGAAATTTCTTCGAAATACTTCTAAGAGTACCTCAGTTAATTACAGTATTACCTTAGTTTTACAATTTCATTTGTAATATTTTCTTATTTTTTTTACAGTGCCTTTTATTGTATCTCCTCAGATTTCCTATATTCATAATTTATTAAATGCTTATGTTTCCTATTGTTTTTACTGACATGTTAGGCAGTTTGAACAAGGAAAGAAAATTGAAATAAAATAGTGTTGTAATCAACCGGAAGTTATTCAATTAATCATAATAAAGGGCAAACATATTTACAAAAAAGTTTGTTTGCAGAGAGCAAATGTGCTTATAACATAAACTGATGGAGCAATGCCAGTTCTTTCCAATATAAAGTAATGAAAATAAAATCAGGTTTAAGAGCTCTGTTAACAACAGAAATTTTTTTCCATTTCTGCAACAAGATGGAAAAAAATTAGGAATATTTAATAAAAAATATTCTAAAATTACATCTTCTTTTTCCTGTTTTGTATATATTTTAACTCTGTGTAAAAACCTAATATATAATATATTTTGAAAGATAACTCTATTTGAGCCAGTTAATGACAGTGAAGAAATTTAAAAGTTAGCCCTCTTTATTTGTTAAAAGTTAGAATTTTACTTGCTATTATGCTTTTGTTTAAATAACATTGTTTCATTTGATCTAACGTAATCAAATATCCCTGACACATTGTTTTCGAAAAGAGTTTATAATTTTGGATAAATAAAATAACATTTTATATTTGGTGTAATTGTTTGCATCTAACAATTTGTAATTTAGTTATATGTATATATATTGCATCCTTAATGTATATATATGTTTTCATGCACATTAGTATGAATATAATGTATATCATCGTATTAATATTTGAAAAATTATATACCAACAAATCTTTATTGGACACAGAGTATATTACTGAAATTTTGTCTTCATTTTTATGGATAATCTTGTACATTTGATCAAATTTTCTTTGCTTTTTTTTTGACATAATTTCCTCTATTTGTTCAGTAAAAATAAGATACATAATTAAGAGAGACTTTGCAACATATTATAAATCAGCTACAAAGTTCTTTAAATGTTTTTATATCTCTTCAGGCTATTCATAATTATAGTTATCTTTTGATTTTTAAATATAAAGTTAAATTTAGATATGTTAAAAAAAACTCACTTTTAATATTTTATAATTTTTTTTTGTTAAAAATCTTCTCACATAAGAATAGTACGTTACAAACAAGCTAGTGAAGCTGCTAAATCCCCTACAACTTCTATTTTGATTTTATCCAACTAACAAATTAAAATGGCATATTTGCTTGCTATTTATTCCAAAGACAACAACTATTAAATTTGGGATATAGTCTTCATTCTGTTAAGTTTTATTGTTAACGTTTTGGTGATCTTCATCAAATAGAAAAGCTGATACTCTTTTAACTTGATTAATTGTTGGAATTATAAGATTTACTTACTCTCACCTTGGAGAACAATTACAATGTGTTTGCAATGCAACTGTGCAATATTCATTCCCCATATGCTGTGGAATTGTTAAAATTTTAATTTCAGATGATTTTCTTCCTTTTTTCAAAACTTCTTCAGTTCTGTTATCTACATTATTCATAAGAACTTCACATTTTTATTTATACTGTGAATACAAATTTAATCTCTTATAAAGGCATTGTAAACTTTTTACTGAGTATTTTCACATTGATTTTTATCTCTTTATAAGATGTTTTTTTTTTGTTGATGTTGTTTTTACAATTTAGTATGACATACTATGGTTAACATAATGGCCGTTGTGCTGAAAAAGCAAAAATAAAACTTAGTACCAAGAATTATTATTACTTTGATATTGATTATTAGGTTTTAAAGAAACAGAATCATTACTTATGCAATCAAAAATAATTCCACAATATAAAAAATAGCCAAATTAAAAAAATGTAGTTCACAATATTTCAACTACACAACTCGAGCAAAATTACAATAACTGAATAGTGTTGGTAATTTATGTTGGATATTAGTTTTTTTTTTTTTTTGTGTGCGTGTGTGCTTAGAGTAAGAATACATTCCTCTTTAATATTAATAATGTGCATTTGTGAAATTTCTATATCTTCTTCCTGATTATTTACACATGTAAGTGTTCTCCTCTGATTTATATTGCCCTCCATTTATACCTCTATTACGCTGACTTTTTGAAAAGTATAAAAGTTGGGTAATACTGTATTATCTGGAAATAAGTTTTTTAAATTAAAAAAAATGAATTTTTACATTTACTTGGCTGATTTATACATTTTAAAGTTATTAAGATTTTGCATGCGTTAAAATTCTTGTACCAAAATGTTTAGACCTCCTTTTTTTTTGTTAAAAAAAAAAGACATTTAAAAAGTACGAAGTAAGTTACCAGATTTTTCTCTCAATTAGTTAAATAATTGCTGAAAAAGTATTATTTAATAGTGTTCCATAACATTGGTGTTAGTTACCAAAGTTTATTTTGATGGATACAGTTATTTTTTAATATTGTATTATAATGAATTTTTGTCTATTTGTTTTGCTTTATTAAACTTGTTTTGTAGTGGTAGCAGCTTATTGCATTAAAGATTACTTTTACAAAATATTTTTTGTGAAAACAAAATGCTTTTTAAATGTATAACATTTTTATTTCCTTCTTACAGTTGTTAAAAATTAGGAAGTGAACCAATGTGACAAAAGCATATTATATGATTTATTAGGAGTGTTAGTGTTTTTTTTTAAATCAATATATTTAAAATAGTAAGAATAAAACAAATAAACCAGGCACATATCAATCAATTGATTTAATGTTATTTTTATTTCATATGAAATCTCATGACATCAAGATATGACATTAATTGTTGCCTTTCCTCAACCAACTTTTTGAGAGAAATAATAATAATAATAATAAATACTTCATTTGTGCTTATATTTAGCCTTAATTATAATATGTTTTTAAAAATGTCTCAAAGATATCTGATCTGTTAGCTTAAGTGAAATACAATTATTTAAACAAAATTATATTTTATTATAACAAGCTATTTAATTAAATTATTTTCAGATTTTCAGTTTCTTAAAAATCATCAATGTCTTTAGCTTATTATTTATTTTAACAATTATATCGAAAACTAAGTCCTTATTCAGATTTTTTTTAATGAAAAGTTTTATTAAATATTCCTAATTTTAGTTTATCATATTGTTAATATCATGGACAAATATTTTATTCTGTTAAAAAAATCTATTAAACTTGATTTTTTCCACTGTTTTTTTTTTTTTTTTTTTAATCTTATCTTTAGGAAAAAAATTTTTATGCTTTTAAAAGTGTATGATTTCCTCCCCCCCCATTGCTTAACACTGGAAGGAATTGGCATTACTCCTTTGATGTCATTCATTTGTGCATTTATGCAGCAGGTCTCTTCATTTTGAATGATATAGGAAAATATAACTTAGATAGATCTTTCAATCTCAACAGTTGGAAGATTTAACTAGTAATTTTAATTGTTAATTAATTTTGACATTTTTAAATATATCTAACTAATCACAATGCTGTATCATTATTGCAGAAGTGCACTTTAAAATAAGATTCATTGTTCTGATAAAATGTAACTCATCAGAATTGATTGATATGACTAAATTAATTTTATTAAATTGAAATTTGTATAGAAATTTGAATTTTGATTGGGATTTAAGCTTATATAAATTGAAAATTTGTATAGAATGATTATTGCAATATTCAGGAACTGAAGTGACAGTTAGTTGAATTGAGGATTTTAAAAATAGGAAACTAGGAGAGAAAAACAGCATGTCTTTGTTTACATAAATATTAAGGAATGAGAAAGATGTGAGAAAGTGATACCAAATGCATAAGCATAATAACACAAAACAAATGAAGAGATGCCAGTTAGTTGCACATAGTATTAATTGAATAGGTACTTGATTCAACAACAACTTACTCAACAGCTTTTCATGAACATGGAAAACAGTCATTGTTTATATGGGTTAAACTGTCACTTATATGCATTAAATGTTTTCACAATGAATTTTGAGAATGAAATTGATGTGCTGAAAGTGTTGTGTCAGGAAGTCTGAATATCTACTTGCTGCTCATGATTGCTGTCATATCTCGTCATTTTGACAACTCATCTTGGAAAAATTTGTGTCTTTGGTCGATATGCTTTGTAGAACATCAAAATTTTTTATATATTTGATGGCATTTTCACTATCATTCTGCAGAACTAGCTATGAGACACTGTTGGCTATCTTATTTAACAGCTGCTTTAACTGTATCAAGTCTTTTGTGGCATCAGCTGCTGCTAGGGACTATACCGTCATCGAATTAGCCTCCTGTAACTTGCTTCTTTCATATCATTGCTGTTCTATCATAGAAAGACACCAGACCTGTGCAAGACCTGCATGCTTCTGCATAGTCTTTATCTGCATTACTGAAGAATACATGTTTCTGTCCTCTCTGTTAATATATATATATACAATGCCATGTCCAATATCAAAAGTATTTTTATATTGTCTGCACTGTTTTCCTAGCATTTTCTGAACAGGTTGTCCGACTTACGAGACACCAAACTCGTATAAACAACATCTGATTTCTTCTTGATCGTAATCATGCCATTGTCATTTGGTTGACCATTATCAACATGGAGGTTTGACTTCTTTACCAGAATGCATGATGTTTTGTCTTCCAATCTCTCTAAAATCTTCCTTGTAATTGCTTCTTGGTGTAAGAAGAGTGAGATGCCTTTTAATTGGCCAATTTGCAGATTAAGAAAACAGTTAATTGCCATCCCTTTAACATTGAAATGTTGTTAGAAATCATCCATGAATGTTAGGAATGCCACTTCATCATGAACAGTGACAATCTCATTATCAATATAAATTGCCATCTGCAGTTTGTATCTGTAACCATTGCACATGAACTGGTAGTAATTGGATTTACTTTGGATCATGTCATATTTCTTAAAGCACATCAGTAAACTGGGTATGACAGCATTATCCAGCTTTTTTTAAGCCTTATAAAAATTATTGTATCTAACATATGTGTCCTTTTCGCCATTGTTTCTTTTGGACTTGTGCATATACATCTCCTCAATCATATCATTGTAAATGAATACCATCTCAATGTCTATTTGAAATAATTTTATATTTTACTTAGCCATCATTACAATTTTAACTTGAATAGTATCTTTGCAACACATTGGTTTAAATGTTTCACTGTAGCCAATATTTACCATTATAGCCAGTATCCACCATTTTATACTAAACAAGTATAAAATCTCTTAATTTAGCCATTTGGATTAATCTCCACCCTTTTTCATCTTTAAGTGGCTCAAGCAAGTTGTTGTGTTCTGTGCTTGGCATGCAAAGCTATTTTTTCATCCACAGACAAGATACTCCATTGCTTCATGAGTCTAAGACTATATTTTAACCATATGTCTGGCGCAGTATAGTCAGATATGGCTCTTGCGCCAATAAACACCAATATCCATCCATCCATCCATTGCTTCATGATATGTTTTGGGTTTTTTCAGCTTCAGAATATTACTTCACACATTGTAATCATTGAATCTAACTTGCTATTGAATTGTCTTGAAAGATATAATTATAAACTTGGTTGGTTGGCTTTCATCAGGTCAACGGTCACTAATTTTCTATGTGTCTGCATCAATGAAAGTAGCTAAAATTTCAAAAACTATACTTGATGACTGGTATAGGTATCAATTCCAGAGACTGAGAAGCAGGGCTATTTACTATTCATTGAATACTACCTTGATACTCTTCATTATGTTATTCTTTAATTGTATGAAAAAAATGATATCCATCATAATCACAATAACCAGCCAAACAGCCCTTTATGACCTTGTCATGCAGTTCATTTCTGTTGAAATTTGATACATGTACAAAAATAGTTTATCTCAAAACTTGAATCTTGTTGGTTGTCAGCTTGAGTTCAAATAATTCTTCAAATAGAGAGTTTCATATGGTCTCACATGGCCTGTCCGATTCAGAATGTAGACAGTATACAAATTGTTTCCAATTTTGTACATTTCACTATTTCAACCAAATCTTTTTGTTCAGGTATATATGGTATAATGATCTGCAATTTGTATAACTGCAATATAATTAATTCCTACATCAAATATAAATGTTACCAATTTAGCATTGTTGAACCCCCACCCCTATCTATGACCAGTTTTCTTACATTTACAACATCCTTGTTGATATGAGCAAGAAATTGTTTGATTTTATTCAGATTCATTTTTGTGTCTCCAAAATTCTACAAAAGTCTGAGAAGAGTATATAGTATATGCTAGTATATAAGAGCATATATTAGCATATATATTCTTATATGCTCGTATATAAGAGTATATACTAGCATTTACTTCCTTCCACGTCTTGACTTGACTGATAATTTGAGTAAATCAGCATATAGGATCTCACCAAATTGTTTTGTCACTTGTGGCTTGACTGGTTTTACGTGTAGTTCATAGAATCCATTTAACGTGCTTGTGTATTATTTAAGGTCATCTAGCAGAATAAACAACAAATCGTATAATCTAAATCTCTGAAGTTTGAGGTTTCTCACTTCATTGTCTTTTCAGCTGATAATAAGTTCTTACTGATGTCAGTCACATACAATACTTTACTAAGATCAATAGATTTGTTTTTACAATTTTTTTTTATAGTTTCAAACGTCTTGAACATGTCAGTGTCTCTGCAGGCATATATCAGTATTCTCTATTTGTTGCCAATTGTGATTTCTGCCTGTTTGTCAATGTGTTAGTACATCTTGAAATATTCGATTGAATTTGTAATGCTCCATCTACTTTTTGGCTACTATCATTTGTTGACAAGCAAATATATAGTATTTATTTTCAAAGAAGATTTCTGTTCTAGCATTAGTTGTGGTTGACTTATCAAGGAAATTTGAATTAAATTTTTCAAATAGCTCAGGTTTATTACAATAAAAACTGATGCCATTGAAACCCATCACATCATTACTGATCTTACTAAGTCTATTAATCGTTTTGGCATTATTTATTGTCAAAATTTGGAATTAATTCATTATTTGGAACCTTTTTCTACACTTCTATTTCTTTCCACTATGTTTTGCATTATATTGAGCATTTGTCATGGCAATTGTTCGTCATCTACCTGCACAAGTCTTGTGGAAACAGTGAAAATAAGAGTCAGAATCCAAAATCAAGAGGCAGGTAAAATCTGTGATCAAATATTTCATCATTTCAATCATCACTTAATCTGTACAGTTAAATGTTACTGAAACCCATGAGCTGTTACAATACATATTCATGAATATGATAGCTATTTGAATTCAGGATTTAAAAATAAAAAAATAAAATAAAACAGTATTAATATATACATAAATTTTAATGGAATGAGAAAAACATGAAAAGATAATACTGTATGCATAAACTTAATAACAAATAAAGAGATTGCGCTCATTTGTACATAATATTAATTGAATGCTCGATTCTCAATAATTATTCTACTTTTTATTATATTACCAGCAGTCTGATAGTAATTGTGAATGTTTCTTAGTAGTGAAGCTCTTGCATACATATTCAGAGTGTGTTAAAGTTTTTCCAAAATATTTCTCTTAACATTTTCCCATATTACAAGTATTTGCTATGCAAAAATTATTATACATAAACAAACATATGTTTGCTTGTGTAAATTGTTAATACTTTAATTGAGTTTAAAGATCAATTATGTAATGGTTTTTAATGTGTGTCTCTTTGTTACTTGGAGATACGGAAGCTTCTCTTTATTTGTAATGTAGCATGTGGAATCCTGAATATGAGAATCTTTTTTATTTATTTTTTGAGGCATGAAGATTGATTCATCTGAGAAACTAACAAGTTTTAAGTAATTAATGATTAATTGCATTCTCAGTTGCAAATCTCAGTTGCAGATTCAGTATATCTAGAACAATCATCTTACAGGGACTGAATAAGACAGACATAGCTTATATTTGCATAACTTAGAACCATTTTTTCTTAATGTGACCAATGCTGTCACTATCTTCTATTCCATTTCTTTATAATCTTGATATGTAAGGATTGTTTCTGTTGCATTATTGTAATTTCTGTTGAGTTGAAATGGTCAGTTTGATTTCACAGATCTTAAAATGAATACTCCTTCCTCCTTTCTCACTGGTGGTTACTTATTAGAAATTAGCTTTTGATTCATTAAATATATGGCATAGTATTATGCATAAAAAGTAATTTTGAGAGCAGGACTACAAATTTTACTTTACCATTTTCAACAGTTATTTCATCTAATGTTTGGTAATTATAGAAAACATTTTCACTCATGGCCATTATAATGCTTTATAAAGAGCAATTGTGATGTTGAAGATTAAATGAATGAGCTGCTTATATAAAGAGAAACTAAATGAAGAGAACTTCAGATGAAAATCAAGTTTTTGAGTCATTTGTTGTAGTTTTATTCCACAGTTATTCTTTATATATTAAAATACTATCCTTTTATTTAATAAAAAAAAAGAAAAAAAATCTTAAAGTAATTGTTTGCTTCTTTTTAAAACTATATTGTACAAATGTTGAGAAATTTTCTTAAAATTTGTAGATCTGAGCCATTTTGGACATGCATCTATCTTCCTGTGGATATAGAAGTTTTAGTATTTTTATGGTTAAAAAAAATTAGAAATATCTTTTTTTTCACTGAGATGTTTCAAAATGTTTTTATTTTTATCTGGAGTTCTGAAATGATTTACATGTACTAAGAATTACTATTGAAAGAGAAGTTATAAAAAAATAATTTTAAATTGAGAAAAAAGTTCCACAAAAGAAAAGTATTTTTAAAAACAAAAACTCAGTGGTATCAGATCATTTCATTTAATGAATCTAAAAATCATATATTTGACCAAACAACTTGGGAAAATGCAATAACAAATAATTTTGTGATGTATTCAAAAGAACTGATTTGAATTTTATTTCTTAATTGTTTCATAAACGTACATCTATTTTGTGCAGCCATGTATGTTTTTTTTTTTTAAACTAAAAGTTTATAGAGGATATCTGAAAAAACTGTGAATGTTTATAATTTTATAGACTTGAGAGATGTCTCCAGGTATCGTCATCTTCAATTAACGCGATTCAGAACTACAAGGTTCATCCCAAATTAGCCCTAGTGCTGCTTTAAAACACGATGTTAATATAACTAAACTAAAAATAAATAAATAAATTAATTAATTAAAGTTGACCTTGAGAACCACACATAGTTTGTCCATTTCACTAAAAACGATTCTCTTAATTATACTCAGGCTTGAACTTCAGAGTGTTAAAATTTGTGTTTGTTCATGTATTATAAGATCAAAATAACCGAGCAAATGCTTGCAAAAATTATTTTCGTGATGTAGTTGTATTTCTTGAAGCTTGTGTATTCTTTGTAATATGATAGAGCTCTTTCATGTTTTGGAAATTTCAAAAATCAAGTTAAAGCAAAATTGAACATGAAATAACAATCTTATGCTCAGAAATGTTGCTTATTATTGTATATATGAATTTAATTTGCGATAAAAATAATTATAACAAAAAGCATATTAACCGCTACTTATAATGAAGATGAATTGTTTGTGTATTGGCATTCTACAAATTAGATTGTTTGATCTACTGCACTCAAATTTGGCTCATGTATATCGTGAAATGTGTACCTAGCAGCAGTTTTTTTTTTTTTTTCAATTTACTAGAGTTTTAATGAATTAAAAATTAATCTGAATATTGGCATTTTCCTGCAAGAACTTCCAAAAATATTATAGCAAAAAATAAATTTTGTACTGTTACAGAATTTAAAAATTTGCCTTTTTAAAGTTAAAATTTAATAATTGTGCAAATTATTCCTAAATTTTGGCAACTTCCTTTTTTTTTTTTTTTTGCTTAATTCCCATCAGTATGTTACATTGTTACCCTGAAATTCAAACCCTTTCCATTATTTTATCAAATATTTAATCACATGATTTTCTTTATCCTTTCACAATCCTTTTTCTTTTGAAAGTTAAAGAAAAAGGAATGTGTTTGAGTCCTATGTAGTTTACAAAACAAATAAAAAATGAAGCAGCAATATTGTGAACTTTAGAAGATAGATGAACCAGACATTTCTATTTTGAATAGCCCTTTGATATTATACAATGGGCTTCCATTAGAAATGTTCATTATTCAATGAACAGAACTTAAGTAAAACAGTTAAAATAACATACTTTCATAATTTATTATTTGGTAGAATCATGTACATGGAGTTATATCTAAACGATTTATCTTAAATCAAAGTATTGTTGCTATTGAATCATCTGTTGCCTAAGGTGACTAGTTGCGAATATATGAAAGGAAAAACAAATTTGTTTTTATCAGCTAGAAGAAATAAATTATAAGATACTAATAAAAAATGAAGTGAAAGCTAACATAACAAAATTTTATAATCTAATGGAAATGGCAAAATACTTTAGGAAATGAAAAATGTTATAAAATTGTTTATAAATCAATATATATACTTTTCCTAATATTTAAAACAAGATGAAAAAATGATTTAATACATCTTAAGTAACTATCATATACTATATCATATAAATCCATTCTGAGAATAATATTTAAAGATTAGCTGTTTAGAAATGTTGATAGAACTAAATGTAAAATTTATAATAGACCTAATGAATATGAAATGACTGACTAAAAACCAAAGGAATGATGTAACGTAATAAAATTTTATGATGCATGCATTCACACATATACACAAGATCTCTCTGTGTGTGTTCTATTGTAGAATTTACATTTCTTTCTTTGCTCACTTGTAATAACAAGACTCAACTTATTTTTCAAATAAAAGTGTTTCCTATAATATATATGTATAAAATATTTCGGATACTAAAGATAATTAATAATAAAAAACACACGCACGCACGCACGCACACACACACATTATGATCATATAAAAGATCAAACACTATTTAATAACTCTGGTGGATTCTTTTGATTCTAATGAATTAGATGAAATTTTTTGTTGGCAAAAATTCCTGTATAATTAAATAGGGGTTACAAGTTTTATTATTGAAACCTATTATTTATAACTCTTAATACAGATTAATCTGTGTTAACAAAAAGAATTAAAATCAATTTAAAATAGCATTTGAAAAACAAATATTATTATTGATTAGCTTAAACAGCAGTATTGAAGTTTCTATTGTATTTCTATTTGTATTATATGAAAAATAAAATATTTGGCTCTTTTTGTTTTCTTTTATAGTTAAAGATAATTTGAGATTTGAATAAGCATGTCTAACAAGGATCAAGGTCTAAGAGTTTCTGCTGGAAACATGCAGTCTCAGCAGCAGCAACAACAGCAACAGCAGCAGCAGCAGCAGCAACAACAACAACAACAACAGCAGCAGCAACAACAACCACCCTCTCAACAACCACCTCCTCAACACATGTCTTCTCAACAGCAGCAACAAGGGCCACCTCAACAACCATATCCTCAAGATAATTTGCACATGTTACAGAAGGCAATTAATACTATGGAAGAAAAAGGAATGCAAGAAGATCCGAGATATGCCCAATTGATGGCTATGGCTAATTCTAGAAAAACTGTTCAAAGTCCAGGTATACCCTCTAGTGGAGGACATAGTCCTGGTATTGGTCCTCATCCTGGATCAGGAGCTCCCAGTCCAAGTATGGGACCACCACCTCCTCCTCAACAAATGGGACCTCATGGAATGAATCCTTCTTCACAACAATCGCAAATGCCTCAGTCATCACATCCATCTGTTGGTGGAGCACCACCTCCTCAGTCTCAAAACCAAAATTATCAAATGGCTCCACAACATATGGCACCACCACCTTCACCATCAGGAAATAATATGAACTATATGCCAACTTCTCAGAACAACATGATGGCTTCTCACATGGGTCCACAATCTCATGTAGGTGGTCCACAGCAACATTCTCAGAATTATGTTACTGCATCTAGTTACCATCAACAAGGGTCTCACTCTGCTCCAAGTGGTCAAGGACTTATGGGACCTGGTACTAGTCCTATGCCACAAAACATGGAAGGTAGTGAACAGTCTCACCATCCCCATTCTAACTATAGTAGTGGGCCTATGAATGGATCTCAAGGTTCTCCACATCCTGATAATAGTTCTGGCCCTCCACCTGTTTGCAGTCCCATGCCAAATCAAGGATCTGCAGCACCTAATCAGAAACCATCTTTATTAACTACTGCACAAATAACACAATTGAGAGCTCAGATAATGGCTTACAGATTACTCTCAAGAAATCAGCCTGTTCCAGAAAATATAATTATGGCTATCCAGTCTAAGAGACCAATGCAAAGCCAACCAGTTTATGCTCAAAGACCTCCTGGAGCACCATCACCAGGTCAGCCTATCCGTACTCCTATTCCGCAGACCCAGCCTCCACCTCAAAATATGAACAACAACATGATACCACAGCAAATGCCACCTTCACAATCTATGCACCCTCATATGCCTCAGCCATCTATGCCTCCACCTCAGCAACAACAAACTCCACCTGCTCAAGTTGCACCACAACATCAACCCATAAATGCACCTCAGTCTGCCCCCCCAATGCCTATGCAAGGACCACCAACTAGACCACAGGGTCCTCC
The DNA here is from genome assembly GCF_947563725.1 of Argiope bruennichi. Taxonomy (NCBI): domain Eukaryota; kingdom Metazoa; phylum Arthropoda; class Arachnida; order Araneae; family Araneidae; genus Argiope; species Argiope bruennichi. Next base: position 66,436,708 of record NC_079155.1, read on the forward strand.
AAATACTCAAGCTGTTCAGTTACCTTCAATGATGCAAATACAGCAGCAGAAACAAAATCGAATAACCCCTGTACCAAAACCTCTAGGTATAGATCCACTTGAAATTCTAAAAGAGCGAGAACACAGACTGGCTGCTCGAGTAGCTTTGCGCATTCAAGAATTATCCTCTTTACCTGGGGATCTTTCTGAAGATATTCGCACTAAAGTTATGAGTGAGCTAGTAGGCTTGCGCTTACTTAACTTTCAAAGGCAAGTTAGAGCAGAAGTAGTGAGTTGTATGCGACGTGACACCACCTTGGAAACTGCTTTGTATCCTAAATTGTATAGACGTACTAAGCGTCAGGGCTTAAGAGAGGCTAGGATCACAGAAAAATTGGAGAAGCAGCAAAAGTTAGAACAAGAGCGCAAAAGACGTCAGAAACATCAAGAATATTTAAATGCTATTTTACAACATGCTAAAGATTTTAAAGAATATCATCGTAATAACATGGGAAAAATAGGTAAATTGAATAAGGCTGTAGTTACCTACCATGCGAATACTGAAAGAGAACAGAAGAAAGAACAAGAGAGGATTGATAAAGAACGTATGAAACGTTTGATGGCAGAAGATGAAGAAGGTTATCGGAAACTCATTGATCAAAAGAAGGATAAACGCTTGGCATTTTTACTATCGCAAACTGATGAATATATTCACAATCTTACTGACATGGTCATGCAGCATAAATTAGAACAAAAGAGGAAGCTTAAAGAGAAGAGAAAAGCTAAGAAGAAAAAGAAGAAGAAACAACAAGGTGAAAATCCAGAAGGAAATGATTCTTTGCAAGAAGGACTTATTGATGAATGTTCTCAACAGAGTGATCTCAGAGTTAATGTGATTGAAACTGCAACAGGAAAAACTCTAACTGGAGCTAATGCACCTTTGGCTAGTCAATTAGATGCTTGGCTTGAGATGCATCCAGGTTATGAAGTTGCACCTCGAGAAGCTAGTGATGATGATGAAGATGGTGATGAAGATACTTCTGATTCAGAAGATGAAGACGAACCAGCTAAGCCACAAAAAGCACAAGTTCCAGTTGAACGTACTGGTGAAGAAGCTAAACAAGCACTCAACTCTGCTACGGCTGAGGATGATGAATATATGAATTGTGGCGGGTACCAGAATTATTATAATATTGCTCATGCCATTGGTGAAGAAGTCAAAGAACAAGCTTCTGTCATGGTAAATGGTAAGCTGAAAGAATACCAAATCAAAGGTCTTGAATGGCTTGTTTCCCTTTATAATAACAACTTAAATGGAATTCTTGCTGATGAAATGGGTTTAGGTAAAACTATTCAAACAATTGCACTGATTACATATTTAATTGAAAAGAAGAGAGTTCATGGTCCTTATCTCATTATTGTACCTTTGTCTACTTTATCAAACTGGATGCTTGAATTTGATCGTTGGGCGCCTTCTGTTATAAAATATGCTTATAAAGGGTCTCCAAATATAAGAAGACAAATTGCTTGTAGCTTAAAGGCAACAAAGTTTAATGTTGTATTAACTACGTATGAGTATGTAATAAAAGATAAAGCTATTCTTGCCAAAGTTCGTTGGAAGTACATGATAATTGATGAAGGTCATAGAATGAAAAACCAACACTGCAAACTTACACAAATTTTGAACACTCACTATACTGCTCCTCATAGATTATTATTAACAGGAACACCATTGCAAAATAAATTACCTGAATTATGGGCTCTGCTGAATTTCTTATTGCCTAGTATCTTTAAATGCTGCAATACCTTTGAGCAGTGGTTTAATGCTCCATTTGCAACGACCGGTGAGAAAGTAGAATTGAATGAAGAAGAAACCATTTTGATTATTCGACGTCTTCATAAAGTTTTACGTCCTTTCTTGTTAAGACGTCTAAAGAAAGAAGTAGAATCTCAGTTACCCGAGAAAGTAGAGTATGTTGTTAAGTGTGATATGTCAGCTTTGCAACGTCTACTGTATAGACATATGCAGACAAAAGGAGTCTTGTTGACAGATGGGTCGGAGAAGGACAAAAAGGGTAAAGGAGGTGCTAAAACCCTTATGAACTCTATTATGCAGCTAAGAAAGATTTGTAATCATCCTTTCATGTTTCAAAATATTGAAGAAGCCTGTGCTGAACATATGGGATTATCCAATTCTATGATATCAGGACCTGATTTATATAGAGCATCTGGTAAATTTGAATTATTAGATCGTATATTACCCAAACTTCGTAAAAGTGGCCATCGCATATTACTCTTCTGTCAAATGACAACACTAATGACCATTATGGAAGATTATTTAGGATATAGAGGTCATCCATATCTCCGACTTGATGGAACAACTAAAGCTGAAGATAGAGGCCATCTTTTAGAATTATTCAATGATCCTACTTCCCCATACTTCTTGTTTTTACTGAGTACGAGAGCTGGTGGATTAGGCTTGAATCTCCAAGCAGCTGATACAGTTATAATATTTGATTCTGATTGGAATCCACATCAAGATTTACAAGCTCAAGATAGAGCCCATCGAATAGGTCAGCAAAATGAAGTGCGAGTATTGAGATTAGTTACTGTCAACTCTGTTGAAGAACGTATTCTTGCAGCAGCTAAATATAAATTGAATTTGGATGAAAAAGTTATTCAGGCTGGAATGTTTGATCAAAAGTCTACAGGGACTGACAGGCATCAATTTCTTCAGGCTATACTTGCACAAGATGAAGTTGATGAAGAAGAAGAAAACGAAGTACCTGATGATGAAACCATAAACCAAATGATTGCTAGAAATGAGGATGAATTCGAATTATTTCAAAAAATGGATTTGGATCGCAGGAGAGAAGAGGCTAGGAATCCAAAGCGTAAACCTCGTCTAATGGAAGAAGATGAATTGCCTGCTTGGTTAATCAAAGATGATGCTGAAGTTGAAAGGCTGACAAATGAAGAGGAAGAAGACAAAATTTTTGGTCGGGGTAATCGGCAAAGAAAAGAAGTTGATTATTCAGATTCCTTGACTGACAAGCAATGGCTGAAAGCTATTGAAGATGGCAATCTTGATGAAATTGAAACTACGAAACCGAAAAGAAAAGTGAAAGAAGGTTCTTCATCTGCTGGTAAGAAAAGGAAGAAAGAAAAAGAGTTAGATGATGGTGAACCCGAGAAGAAAAAGAGACGTGGTAGACCTCCAATGGAAAAAATGCAACCTAATCCACCTAGATTAACTGTGCAAATGAAAAAGCTGCTTGATATTGTAATTCACTATAAAGATAGTGATGGAAGAGTTCTTAGTGAAGCTTTCATGCATTTACCTTCTAAGAGAGAATTGCCTGATTATTATGAAGTTATTAAGAAACCTGTAGATTTGCAGAAAATAAAAAATCGCATAAAGGAACATCGGTATAGATCATTGGATGATTTGGAAACAGATTTCATGCTGCTGTGCACAAATGCCCAGACCTACAATGTGGAAGGCTCTTTGATTTATGAGGACTCTATAGTTCTTCAGTCTGTTTTCACTAGTGCTAGGGAGCGGTTGGAAAAAGATGGAGACTTATCCTTTGCAGGTGGGGATTATGAAGGTGACAGTGATATGGGAGATGAACCAGAAGAGAAAACTCGAAAAAGAAAACCGAGACAAACTAGTACTAGACGCTTTATTAGTGATGATGAAGGTTCAGACAGTGATAATTAGTGTTCTTTACTATGTAGAGGAGTAACATCATACACAATTGTTTTTGCATTTCTTATTACTTTTGTATATATTGTCACTGGTAAAGTTTGCAAGAAGAGATGAAAGACACTTTACCTAGTGATATTGTTTTAGTTTTCTTTAAATTTAGAAATATTGTTGTCTATATTTATTCATGTTTTATGAAATTCGTTTTTTGTTTTTGTTTTTTGTTTTTTTCATATATTCATCATTCATTATAATCATATATAAATGTTTTTATTTACTTTTGTTTGTTGAAATTTATATATGTTTAAATTTTATAAAATAGCAAAACTTTGATATCATTTATAGAATGTTTTTAGAATTTATATGTTTGTGCAATCATTTTCAAAACTGTTATATTTATTCCCCCAACTTGCTACATTAAAATTTTTTAATTGTTTTTAGGAAATCAAAAAATTACATGTCAATTTTTTATATTTTTAAATTAATTTTGACAATTTTATTTTAAAATTGGTAATTTTGTCCTAAAATATGAATGAGATTATATATGTATTAATATTCTGCATGTATATTTGACTTTATCCAACAAATATTCTTTAGACTTCATGTATTTATCCTAAAGTGTTTTTACTATAGTATAATTTTTTTTCACTGCAAACAAAAATCTTTACAAATTTTGTGGCAAATTGTAAGCTCTGAATTTTGCAATAAAGTTTTGCTTGATCTTTCATATTTGTGTTTTGAAATGAATTCTATTACAGTTGGTTTACAGTAACAATTACAATTACAGTTTTATTGGTCTGTTGATAATGTTAAGCATTTGTAGTTAAGATGTTAATCACATGCTTAAAAACAAAGTAATGAATTAAAATTTAAAAAATTTATATTTTTTTGAAAAATTATAGAGTTGAAAATTTATTTATATTTTCTGCATTGATTAAATAGTCTTTTCTTTTTGAAATTATGTACACATTTTCAGATGAAGATTTGTAACTAGTGATACAATTTAAATATGGTTGAATCAAGTTCCTTATCGAAATGTTAACAAAAAAAAAGTTCAGGCTCGACAAAAGCGCTGATGAGGCTTTATAGAACAACAAATAAAGCACTGCGATTGATATACTCTAGAGGAAAAAGAAAAATGCTTTACTGTTTTTTTGCAGTGTTATTCTCCAATGATTGTTGTCTTTAGTTAGTTATTTCAGAAAAAGTGGAACAGAAATTTTAATAAATTTCATTATTCATCATTTTCACTGTTTATATACGCAAGTATATGTTGCTAAATTATATATATATATATATATATATATATATATATATATATATATATATATATATATATATATATAATATGGATGTTTGATATAGCAGTTGCAAAGACTGTTTATTGTTACCGTTTTGTTACATAACTTCAATTTTTGTTTTTTCTTCTTGGAACAAGCTAACATTCTTTATAATCATTGATAATTTTCATTATGGGGCAAATGTGAACAGGAATTTAATGTAACAAAAACATGCCTTTGAAATAATTTATTAATCGATAGGAGTTAGTTTTTAAAACTAATAACAAGGTTTAGGTTCATTTTTTATGTCAAATTAACTACTAGCATTAAAAAAAAATCTTAACCAATGTATACGTTTTTTTTTTTTTTTTTTTTTTTGCATGTCAATTATTAATAATAATTTAAAGTCATTAATGTCAAATGGGGAGAAAAAATTTAAACTGATAGCGATGAAGATAAAAATGTGATACTTATGGAGAAATCTGGGGATAATGATTTGATTTTTCAAAAAGGAATGAAAGCTGTGGGGAAAGAAGTAACTTATCTCAAATCTTCCGAGGTTGATTTTTTAAAAACAAATATGTATATTTTTGATTGATAACGTTGAAGATGTCAGAATGATACATTAGTCAGACTGATGGCATTGACAAGGGTGAATTGGATATGATAGGTTTAAAAGTTCTGATTTCGTTAAATCAAATCAGATTCAATTGTGATAGCAAATGATCAGCTCGCGATTTCCGCGAGTCAGATTAAAGTTATATTCCTGGTCATCGTGGAAACGAATTGTAGATAAGAAGTATTTGCTTTTTTGAGGTAGAGTAAATTTAGACGCGTAGCAACTAGGGCAGGGTGGCTACTCAAATCCGGGGGAAAAAAAAATCCTTTGTTTTCTCTTTTTTTTCCTTATTTATATACTCTATATAAAGGAAATGCGAGAACTGCAATCGTGTTAGTTATGATGGAATAACATACTACATGATTTTAAGAAGTGGGAAAAACAAGGAAAGGAAACAACAGTTTTACATTACTTTAAGTAATATTATATTAAAAGAATGTTTATATTTACATATAAGGGAAAAAAACACACACACATTTTCTTGTTTATTGCCTAGAATTTAGCAAGCAATTTAGATTTTTTTAGCAATTTTAGATTAATTTATTAAGGAGTGGGAAAGATGCTGATCATCTCTCAAGCTCTTTAATGGTAAGTTGCATAAAATTAAGAATTTGGGTGAAATAAAACATAAAATAGCATTTTTACTATCACGATACAACCATTTAAAGATTATTTAACAAAAAACATTACGAAGTGAAATTAGTATTTTTATATATTTATTTTTGCCAATTCGTATATTTGGAATCAATTTCTGTAACTTCTGTAGATTTTTCAGTTGTCAGCTTTTCTTTCTTCTTCTTTTTTTTTTTTTCATGTCGAGCTGCTTTGCATTTGTTAGACTCTTTTTCTTTTCCCTGAACATTTTTCCACTTTTCTAGAACTTCATAATATTTGACACTTGCTATTTTAGCATACTGAAGCAAATCTTTTGAAATCGAAAAATCAAAAACATCTCCATAAAAGTTTGACATCATACAGAGTTCTTAGATCAGTTAAAGAATCTTCTTTCAGATTTTCAACAAGTATATTCGTGTTGCTATTAATCTGCTTTCCACAGCCGTATTGCCGTGTGATAATTCAAGAATTATTTTTTTTAGTCAAAAATAAGGGATTTAATGAATTTTTAAATCTATCTAAATGAAATTTTCATTAAATTAAAATTACGCTGTTCATTATATTCCATTTTTAGTTAACTTTGCACGTTCTGAACACGCCTGGAAAATTTGTGCTTTGGAATAAAATAGTTGATTCGTTTTTTACATAATAGTGCATTTTTCTTCAATAATTCTTTTAAAACAGCAAATTTTTTGGGGATGAAATGAATATTTTTTAATAGCATTTTTTCACAAATATAAAACACTACTAAAAGTCCTCATTTTTTTTTTTTTTTTTTTCTGTTTCAGATTCAAGTAGCTGTAGTCACAATTCCAATATCGATATTTTTTCTCAGTCGTAGTAATTTGTCTAATATTTTTGCTTCCTCAAAAATGATTCTTTTGACAATATTTTTCATTAACTGTTTAACAAGAATGAAAACATTTTCTTATAAGAAAGGCACTATTGGTTAATATGTCGGAATTTTTTAAAGACATAATTGATTAATAATATTAGCAATATAAGAGAAGAAGTTAATTTATTCAGAATCAATTTATCCCAACAAGAATTTCTAATATTATTACTCAGATAATGACAGATACAGGCAAAGTTGTTGTTTTTTATTGAAATCTTAATATATATAAATTACGTGTCACGTTGTTTGTCCGCGATGGACTCCTAAACTACTTAACCGATTTTAATCAAATTTGCACACCGTGTGCAGTTTGATCTAACTTAAAAGATAGGATAGCCCTTTTTTTGAATTTTTAATTAGAATTTTAATTATTAATTAAAAACTAACTTTCCCCCCAAAAAAATCTTCAAATCGCCAAATGAGTACGGCATCAATTTTTTTTCCCAACAGTCATGAGGCTAGGCTTAAGATTTTTCGGCTGATTATTTGAAACGATTCTATTTATTTTCTTAATGTTTGATGCATTTAAAATTAAACATTGTTAATGAATCGATCTTTCAGATTCATTCTTCAGTACTTTTGAATTAAAATAAAACAGAATAAAGGAAATTAAAAATTTCTAATCTGCATAGCGTTACCCCAACTGGCGTAGAAAAAATCACGCATTTGCGTTCCGCAACTGGCGTTGAAAATTCACGCATGCGCATTGTATTATGATTGTTTACATTTCAACGGAAGCGGACTCGATTTAAATTATTTTTAGGTTCGTTGCATGTTTTTGTAATTAAATTGTATTTAAGTTAGTTATATATTTTTTGTATACGCTTATAGTTTTAAGTACATCGTTTTTTAAGTAGTTTTTTTTAACCTGTTTTCAACCGATTATTTTAAACGATTCGTTTTATTTTCTTAATGTTTGATGCATTTAAAATTAAACATTGTTAATGAATCGTTCTGGTCATGATGAATCTGAGAATATTTTGTTGACAAATTCTTGAAATATTACATAAATTAGGAAAGATATTCTTTAGTGCCCATAAAGTTTAAACGCTCAGTGACTCTTTTCAGTAATCATATTACAAAAAAATACTTTGTTTCAGTAAAAAATATTATTATATTAATTGCAGATTAATCTTTTCCACTTTAATATATAGTATAAATTCTACGGGAACTAACAGAAAATTAGAGAGATACATATTACGTTGTGACTGAAGGCGTTTATAATATTATAAGTGAATTATATATCAAAATTTGAAGTTTTAAAATATTTTGATGAAGAAGTTATTAAAGTAGGAATTGCATAAAATATTTAATTATTAAAATTTTAACGAACATTAAGATGGGCGAACCGGCTGGTCGCCAAAGGCGGCTAGTCTATATATATTTTTATATTGTCAATAATTTGAAAACACGCTTGCAAACACTTGACATTTTCTACTCAGCGGATAGAAAAAAAACTTCAATGAAACTTCAGAAGAACAGCCATTTTCAGGATATCGGCACATTTATATGGATTACCTTTAAATATTCTATACATTGCTCTAAGAGTAACATCTATTTTCTATCCAGTAGATTTATAGCTTTACTGAAGCGCTCTATGGATTATGTGTAGTTCTCAAGTACCAAGATCTAAAATTTTACTCTAATTTTTGCACGAAAGTTTTCCACTGACATGTTTTTAAAATTTTAAATTTCCATTTTTACAATCCATACAAATTTGTAAAAGTAACTGTATGTCCGAATAGTAACTTTAAAATTCTCAAACTGATCCTGAGCAGTGGTATACTGAAGTGGTATCAGCTTAAAAATACTGAATTCCGATATCTTGCGGAGACTCTATTGGTGGATTCACACCATTATTCTACAATAAGACCCAGTTGGCATTTTTATGAAATGCAATTGAAAGCTTCATCAAAGCATATTACAAATTTTTTTTATTACTTAAAGTTTCCTTAAGAGATTGTTATATAAAAAAAAAAGGAGCTAGTGTGTAATAAATAATGCGTGGCATTTTTGTATCACCTAACGTACTTTTTTTAAAGCTATTTTACAATCAGTGACCATATATAAAAATATTTTTGATATATCATTGAAGGCATTAAACGACGAATGTAACGCAGAAAGTTCTAATGTCTATAGAAGCTTAGCTTTAAATGATTATTCTTGAACTAAAAAGTTCGAAATCGGTTTGTTTTCGAACAACGAATTTGGTGTCATATTCTGTATGCTTTTTAGATTATAAATCTAATATCAATGATAACTTTTTTGAACTGGCATGTAATTTTGTGTTTTCCTCTTTTAACATGACTAATAAGCGCCCATTTTTCCATATAACTTCAGCTTATTATCTTCTTACGGAGCAAGCAGTATGCAGCAAATAAATTTCGCGGAACTTCTTTTATCAATTCAGCTAAGTCAAGAAAATTTTTATCCGTCCAGTCCGTATTAAATATAGATTTTAAACAGCCCAGTGTTTAAAAAAAATTCTCTAATCTATTCAAAGTATGCTCACAATTTCTCAAAGAATGAACAAACCACTCAATAAACTCACATACAAGCGACTAACCACTACCGCGATGCTTCCGTAAACTGAATGTTGCAGAAAATGAAATGATTCGGGGTAATCCGCGCGGCGAAAATACGATTTCCCCCAGTTTGATAAAAGTCTTTAACCGTAGGACAATTTTGAAATTTTTAGAAGTGAGGAGAGTACAGAAATTGAATGCCTGCAGATAAATTCCTGCAGAATTCCTGCAGATAAATTTATTCTTTCTCCCACGTAGTTCCAACTATCTAGGATTCCGGAATCTCATGAAAAAGAACAACTGCATCTTAAAACGAAATTAGACTGAATTTATACAGAAAAACAGCAACAATAACGGGAGCGAGTAGACAAGGTGTGAGCTTCCGCGATTACACAATCGCAATTTTATTGGCTACGACATTTATTCTTACAATATTTAGAAATTTTGCAATTTTTAGATGGGGGAAAAAAAGAGCCAAGAAACTTAAAATTTCTTGTACTTTCCCGCTTTTTTTTTTTTTTTCAAATTTCTCAGGATTTTCCCTGTTTTATTAGATATTTTTTAAAAAAATTCCTTGTATTTTCCTGGTTCTCCAGGTGCCAGGACAAACCGGCAGGGATTATAGATGCCTTGAACGGTGCTAAGACAGTGCGTTAATGCGTTCACGTCAGTTTTGAAAAAAAAAAAAAACTATGATGAGAGATTGAAAAAATAACACCATACTCTAGCGCAATTTACACTTGAAAACTACAGATTATATTTAGGGGCGAAGAGAATCATTTTATATCCCGCTACGCCGCTAAGTATGTGTTAATGAATATTGGTTGAAGTCTATTTGAAATGGAAGCTCTATTTAATAAAAACTAAATTTATTAAACTTTTTAATATTTTTTATCGTGTATTCTTTGTCATACTTTTTCTTGTATGTTATAATATTCAATAATTTTTGTTTTATTAAAGTAATTTAAAATTGGGGATATAATTATATTTAAAAATAGAGATATTAAATACCCAAGACGGTTTATATATTATGTTTCATAAGGTAGAAGATATTTTTGCTGAGTATATGGAAAATATATTATATGGTAACTGATAGTAAAACTCAGTCTGTTTTAGCATAAAAAAAATATTATTTTTTTGTAATAAAGGGAATTTTCAATTTTAAGAACAAAACTCTTTTATTTATTCATTATGATTTATTGTTAGTTAAATAAAAAATTGTTTTAGAATATTTTATTGCGAATTGGAATCTTTTCTCCACAATTATCCTCAATTTTTTTTGATTAAATCAATGACTAATTCGAGTTCACCTAATTGTTAAATGTAAACATCTACTTTTTTTTTTTTATCTTTCCTTTCATCTCTATTTTAATTAAATAAATGCATCCAGTTGAAGTTTCTCATAACAACAAGAGCAGAGTGTAAAAACTAGGCATAAAATTAAAAACAAATTCTTTAATAAACATATAAAAAGGTCTGCATCTTGCAGAGTATATAGCTACAACCTACACACAAGTCGGTGTCCGTTCTTTTTATTTAAAAGTACAAACATCCAATCACATTTTTTTCCGGAAATACAACGTACTTCCGGTAACAAAATGATTCAACCAATAATGTTACTCCTCTGGGACCGACCTCTGCTTGATTTGAATATGCAACACATCCAAACGCATGCGCAAAGGCGCAGAGGGTTTCCAAATCCGTGAAGGAACAGTGCATACAAAATGAAGCTTACTGAGAACTATTGTGAAATAATTAAAAATAATCTAAATTCATATTTTAATATAAATCACCAAAGTAAATATTTTCAGAATATTGAAGCGTATCAACCATTCTATAAATGACAAACAATGATGTGTATCCATCATTCTAAAAATTTTCAAGTTTACTTAGTTATTTCAGCACAAATTCTTATGTAGACAAGTTAAAATATTCAACTTTTTTGAATTGATTATTGTTATTAATGATGCATCAATTGAAGTTTGTTTCCTAATTCACTGTGATAACTAATAGCCTTAGACGACCAATTGGTTTGCAGGAATATTATTATTTTCATACAAATCATTTAGATATATCTTCTTATCTATGATTTAGCTCAATAATTAGATATTAAAGCAATGTCATTTCAATAATCTAATTTAGATTGTTTTAGTAGCTTTGTATATGCGTACGTGAACCGTTCTAATGCAGATAGTTCCATAGAATCATTAAAAATATAAATATCCAGTTCACCTATTTTCTAAATTTCGCACTATTGTAACCACTTTTTTTATTCGTTTTGTAAGGTACACCGTTATTAAACAGAACCCTTCTTTAGCTTTTAACCATGGAGGAAAATTATGCGGTATGAAATGGTTTGAATTTTTAAATAACAACGTGATCTATTGTTGGAAATTAGTTTAAAAAATATTTTTAAAAAATTGCCTAAATTCAGAAAAAAAATTCGCAATTTAATTGATATAATTAAAATATAATTTTTTAAATTTCCAAATGGTGTAAAATTCATTTTTGTGCAATAACATTTTCAGAAATTATTGCGGAAATTAATTAATTAAAATTTAAAAAAATCACTCCGAAATGCACATTTTATCCTTCAAGTTATATATGTACCAAATTTGGTAGCTGTAGGGCAAACGGTCTGACATATAGAACGCCAACACATACACACGCACGCACACATATTCAGAGAAATGTGGTTAGAATCTTCCAAATTATGATTGGTTTATCAATTTGGTCAATTTTTATTTCATATGTAAATTTCCGACTCCTAGAAATGTCGACAATAGTCGCCTACTACTCACTGCCCTCTATTTTCGGGGAATATTACGAAATGAACCTCGAGAGAGATCCCCAGGCTCAGCAAATGAATCGATTTTGCTTATTGATTCCGATATTTTGCAAGTATAACTAATCAATCAGAATGTTTTGTATTTAATGACCAAGTTAATTTAAAATAGTAATTTCTTTAGTAGTAATATTTTAAATTTTCAGGCGAAGATATTGATAGACAAAACTGAAAAATAAAAATAAAATAACTCTATTATTTGATTAATATCTTTAGTTGCAGGAAAAAGTACATAAATTAGTAATTGGTTATCAAATTATTTCCTAGTAATTCTTTTGTTTGTCGAAACAGGATCTTCTTTCCATTTACGAATAATATCAGACAACAAGCAATGCAATTTATTTATTAATACCTAATGGCAACATGACCTTTCCCACAAGATCCGTATACCGAAGCGAAATCCATATGTGAGTAATTGGTCCTCTTCTGTATTCTTGTCTGAAATAGTCTGTGTCTGTTATGATCTCTTAGCAAACAAGAAAGGACAGTTTCTGCATCAATTACCTCAATGTTGCTGATATGGAGACAATGCATTATTTTGTCATTGTTTGCTGCAGGATGAGAAAAAAATAGCAGAAAGAGTTCCTTTATTTTGTCGAGGTTGTAGATATGAAAGTAAGCACGCAAGGGTTTATAGAGATTATTCGAAAGCTTTCATAGAACATTGACCACAGCGGTAAGCACTTTTTTTCACTTGTAGCCAGCTTTCCTTTCTGTTGATGAGTTATTGGTGCTTTGTATGAGATCATTAATTCAGACCACGTTTTCAGTTAGTGTCTTGTATTGAATGTGTCTGCTAAGGAGTTCTTAGGCTCTCTGCGTAAATAAATACAAACCATGGATTATCAGTCTCATATAGCATTTGTTGTAATTAAATCTGTTCATATTTCCAGACTTGTTGGTTCAGTTAATTTACGGAAATACGAAAAGATTTGTAAATACTAGACATACAAAGAATTTGGAGGAATTTATATTCGCTTGGATTATTATTTTCTCTTGTATGGTGTTTGTAGTAAGTATAAGCCTTGCGCTTTGACGAACTCCAAGTGACCTTCCAGACATCTTTTTTTAAAATTGGTTTTTTGGTTTATATCTGTACACATGTGTATATTATCTGTGTACAATATTACGAAATCAGTGTTATAAATGAAACTTAATATCAGTTTTTGCCCCAAGTCGTCAAAATTTGTTTGTTGTTTGTTTGTTTCTTATGGCACTTGCCACTGACAAGCCCGCTGTTACGAAGACAGCGATTTAAGCCTGAGGGGGAACGTCTCTTATTTTTTATAGCAGCGCCAACTAGGGCCAAGAGTACGACTTTGCCACTCACGCATCATTCATTCGCTTGCACAACCCCTTTTTACAGGAGGGCACATTCACACATCTCACAGATAGAACAACAGAAGAACAACCATGCCCAAACCGGGACTCGAACCCGGGACGCCCAGATCACGGGGAAGACGTGCTACCCCTATGCCAGGACGCCGGCTCGTCAAAATTTAAATTGTCTGTTTGTTTTTCCTTTCTTGCATCTATGAAATCAAATGATATATTTAAATTATCTAATATATATATTTTTTATATTTTATACATTTCCGGAGAAAGAAAAAAAAGAATGCGTACGTAATCATGCGAAACATGTGATAGAAATATTTCTCTGCATATCGTATATTCGTTGTTAAAAGTGGATAGGAGTGCCAACATACATCCGATAGAACAAGTGTTGGCTATCATCCTGCAGTACGGAACTTTTAAATCAATTCGGATAACACGATAAACATATGAGAAACGTCGCGTATCATTCTGCAGTATGAAATTGTTTAGTAAAATCGGGAAACAAAATGAGCCCATGCAAGCTGAACCTGAGAAGGAAGCTGTTTGATAATTCTGGCAATCTTGATGTATCATAAAGAATTCGTATTACCAACTGCGCTGTAATACTTTGAAAGGCTGCTATATGATGACGCACTACTATTCTAGAAATATCTTCTAATAGTTCTATTAATGAATGATCTTGAAATGAACTGGATTACCATTCTGATGTATCGTCGTGTATTCAGTATTACAAACGAAATAAGAAGGTATGTCCTGTTGTCATACGAAATCTTTCCTGAAACCTAAACCTTTCTTAACCATTCCATCTGCGATTTCCATATCAAGAAATACTTGACAAACATCTTTCAAAACGCTTCTTTATTACTTGCGTAATCACTCAACATTAACCTATTTGCACAATGCATTGCGCGATATGTCGACGATGTTGTTCGTAGCAATATAGTGCAAATATAGTAATATAGTTTATATATATAGTAAATATAGTTAATATATATAGCAAATATAGTTTAATTGCCGTGAAAATATAGTATCATTATATGTATTGTTAGAATAATGTCCTCGAAACAGAAATATCTCTTCACCATGAAGACAACTGTATTCTATTTAAACAAATTGCCGCCTCCAATTAGCTTCTTCGCACGATGCTATTAAAAAGGGCTTCGGATAAGTGGTAATCTTATCCCTATTAACACAAGATATTGTACGATACCTCCAAGATGTTGATCGATATTCTGAATCCCAATGTCATGAAGATATTGAAACAATATTGTAGAGGATTTTTTGTTAATAGGAATTACAGGTGGACGGAGATATCACAGTTCAAGAGTCGATTCTGTTTTGATTCTGAAAGGGCCGCCAGAATTAATAACTATTACAAAAAATTTAATAATATTTTATCTGAAAAATAATTCACTTATATTCCATTTTCCGCAGTGGCATTTTCTGTAGGCATCTAAAATAACAGTAATTAGTAATCCAAATGTTAATAAATCCAGATTACAACTTTTAGACGAAAGAAACAATTATTTAATATATTGAAAGAGCACAAGCAAAAACTCACACATTACATCTCAAATGAAAAAAATATAAATTAATAAGAAGATGATATTTTATATTACAGAGTTCTATTTTGAAGAACGCCATCTGTCAGACATAATAAACAGTTAGTCTGTTTCTTTTCAAATTAAAACATATAAGTCCAATAATAACAGTTTGAATTTTCTCCACTGTTTTATTCTAATCGGATATGACCATCTTTTGATTTCAAAGACCTTTCCTTCTTTAGTCACCAAAGTTAACCATATGCTGATATGCTTACATAACTTGAAAGCACAAGTATATTGCCCAATATTTTATACTAAACAGCATTTGTAATGAAGTATTATATTGTTGAATATTGAATAATATGCATAATTAAATACCGCCCAATACTGTGCAAAATACCTTGCTGCTTGGGTATTGCTACTTTGAAACCATTGCTGGTAATTTACTTGTCATGCGACAGCTTCATTCATTTTATTATGATTTCTAAAGAAAAGAAAATATTATCTCTTCATCCATAATTCTATCTGTTCAAACTCCCACTGGAGAGGCACCTCAAAAATGAGGATGAGAAGACTCCGATATGGTAATTAGTTCTCGAAACCCTGGTGGGTAGAGAAAACGGTGGAGGTTGGATACCTTCCGTCGATGATGGGACGTACCTCCCATGGGAACGGTTGTATCGTGACCGGTGATGATCCTTAGGACTCAACCACAGTTCCCGTCAGTGCTGGTATCTCAGTGATTCGATAATTCAGTTTTTATGTGTGCTTTATGGCTGTTTAGAGTAGTAAATTTGTGCGTGTGTCTAGCTGTTCAAAAATTATTCACTTGCACATAATTCCACTTATTTGACCTTTATTCTATAACTAGGAGAACTAGCTCAGCTTTCTGGTTTTAGAGTTTTAATTAGTCTCTTTGTCCTGCAATGTGTTTTATTACACTTTTAATAAATATTCACAATACTTTTTAGAATATTATCGTTTTATATGATCAATTATATCTATGCTTAGTAATCCTCTGCGCATTCGTTTTGCTGTAATAATTATGATCGAAAAAACACAATCAGTGTTTCATTTAGGAAAACATGCATCGTCTGTATGTCCTTCAAGAATGTCTTTATGGGCTCAGATCTTATTTTCCACTAATAGACATAGTTTTTTCAACTGATTTTTTTTCTCTAAAACTCCGAATTAATATTTAATATTTTAAATTTTTATTATAAACTTAAGCAATAAAGCTTTGATAAGAATGTGTTTAATCAAAAATGCAGAACAAGAAAAAAAGAAAGAAAGAAAGAAAGAATCCTTCTGATATTCATCAGCATTAGAAAAAATTTAGAGAGACTTGCAAACGATTTTGTAAGAGAATTTCAAAAATTCTTCTAATTTACTATATTTATTTCGGAGAAGTACCGAAGATGCTTCAAATTTATTTGATAAGAAACTTGGGGTATAAATTCTAATTTAATAACTTCGGAATCTATATTTTTCATGTTCATAATAAATTATGTTATATGTTATAACATATTTGATGTGTTGAATAACTGATATTTCAAAACTTACTTTCATAAACTAACACTTTTACTTTTATTATTATTTCAAGTTTTCAGATAATCTTTTAAAAAATCTTTTTGCTACTTCGTTAAATTTTCTTCTCCATATTTTCTTATTATTCACGCTTTGGTTCATGTATAAATATAGTCTGCTTGTTATTTAAGCTTTGGTTGATATATAAATATCGTCTGCTTGTTACTCAAGCTTAGGATGATATATAAACTACGTTTATTTATTTCGCAAAACTTTCCATTAGGAATATACCCAACGGGTGAAAACTTAAATGAAGAATATAAAATAACGATAACTCATTTAATTTTTTTCTAAGAATTATAATGACCTGACTCAGAACCTCACAAATCAACATTCCTTATTTATTTATTATCATTTCGAAATTTTGTGAAATGCTGAAATTCATTCGAGAAAATTTCTTCAATGTAAATAATTCATCTCCAAATTGCAAAAAGATTTCATCTGAAAATAAATTCCAGTCAATTCCTAACTTCTGAATGCAATTCATTTTTGTGTTCGCAATTACTTGAAATTTTATTTCGAAAGTTTGGGCATTAAATAGATTTGTTAAGCTTAATGTGTTTGTTAAATTTATATTTTATTTTATTATTATTATATATATATATATGTATATATAATATTTTATTTTTATCCTTTCTATTACTTCATTCGTTTTTATTTAAAAAAAAATTTCTTCCTTTTTATCTTTTTTACATTCAAAAGGCAGACTTGTAAATTTGCGCAGGATTTTAATTTATATTTCGAAATTATTGACTTATAATTGAGTAAAATGTAATATTTTGCTTCTAGAACAATCTTTCTTATTTTTTAAAAAATATAAATTTAATTTCTGTAACAAAATAAAGTTTCAAGTTTAAAAAATTCATTCTGATTTCGAGTACAAATAATAAGATTTAAATATATTCTAAAAATATATTTAATATCCTTATATTCTTAAATATATTCTGATTCTATATATATATATATATATATATATAACCAATCTAAAGTAAGAAAAAGTTTGAAAACGAAACTAATACCACTGGCCTGCGGAAGGTTTCGGGGAATGGAAAGTGAGAATTTTAAAGGAAATTAAAATAAAATTGAATACTGATTTTGACAGATCTAAAGAACGTGGGATTTATTTTAGTAAAACATTAAAAAATGAAATAAAAAATTTAAAAGAAAAATTTGTTATTACAGTAATAGATAAATCAGCAAATAATTTCTGTTTAATTTGTAAATATTATTATAAAGAACTTTTAATTAATGAATATAACTCTAATGCAACTTATATGTTAAAGAACACCGGGAAAAAGGAATTAGATAAAAGAATGCTAGCTTTCGCAAAAAAAAACCAAAACTAAGACTTGCTCTCTTAACTATCCTTATTTATTCCCAACAGTTAAATTTCATAAAAATCCATTAAAATTCAGATTCGTAACCTGTAGCACTGGTAGTTATAATTACTATACGGGTAAACATTTCTTTAAATACTTAAAAATTATCCTGGACAAAATAAAAAATGAAGACAACTTTATTATTTCTAGTAACAAAGAAGTATTGGATTTTCTTAAAGATAACAACATTAATAAACTTAATACTTTTGATTTCGAAAATTTATACACTAATCTACCTCATGAAAAATTAATAAAGGTCTGCACTTTTATATATGACGAATATTTAAATGAAAATATCATTCCTAAAAATAACTGGCTTGAGTTATGTAATTTTAATATTACTGAAAATTACGTGTTTAATGGTATTAATTTTTATAAACAAGTCAAGGGCATTCCAATGGGGACAGCTTTCTCAAGTGCTTTAGCTAATATTTTCCTGCATTACTATGAGAAAAAAATAATTAAATATAATTTAATAAATGGGTGGAGATATATTGATGACCTACTTTTGATTAACTTCGACAATACTAATATTATTACTAATTGCTATCCAAAAGATTTAATTCTAAAAGATACAAATAAAAATCAACTTGAGGCTACCTTTCTGGATTTAAAAATCGAAATTGCTAATGATAAAACAATAGTTGGTATATACGATAAAAGGGATGATTTCAACTTTAAAATAACAAAACTATGTAACTACCATTCCAATCTAAACTCTAAAATTTTCAAAAATCTAATTTTCTCACAAGTTAACAGGATCAAAAGGGTTTGCAATAATAAAAATTCTTATATTGAAGTATCAAATATCCTCCTTAAAAATTTAATTAAAAATGATTTTCCTAGAAATTACTGTAATGTCAATTTTTTAATTAAACAAGGTATGGTTTGGGATTAATCTTTTGGCTTAAATAAAAATAGAACTTTACTTGCATATTGGATCACTCAATAGATGGCGCTGGGTGCCTACCTCTGTTTACATAATTTACCGTTAACTTTTTTTAAAACAGGAAATCACAAACGATTGTTTAAAGTTTCCTTCACTGTTGGATGGTATGTTCTGGCCTTTTCGTTTTTAATTTTAATTTTAATTTTAATGCTGTTTTTGTTTTTATTGTTATTGTTTTTATTGTATTTTTACTTTGTGGTTTTTTTTCTAATTTGTTATTTTGTATTTCCTTTCTGTTAAAATGGTATATCTCTTGAGCATAATTTCAGGGGATTTTCGGGTCACGAGGAATCATTATTAGACTTATGTCTGTATGTCCTCACAGAAAAAATCCCTTTATTTCAATCCCTGCCTGAGGGTGACCCTTGAAAAAGTCTTCAGGCCGGATTCTTTTTTAATATTTTTTTAATAATTTTTTTGGTTTAATTTTTTTTTTTGATTTTTTTTTTCCTATTAACTTGATTCTAATATTTTAGTATATATATATATATATATATATATATATATATATATATATATATATACTAAAATATTAGATGTGTGTGTGTGTGTGTGTGTGTGTGTGTGTGTGTGTGTGTGTGTGTGTGTGTGTGTGTATGTATGTATGGACTTTCCTACTCAAGCATGTACAGTGTATTCACGTTCAAGTTTTTGAATAAAATTTAATGTACTTCACTAATAAATTTTAACACGTAAAAAAATCTCATTTTATCAAAATTATCTATTTTTATAAAATGTATTTAAAAAGTAAAATTTAAAAATAATAAAATTTAAATAAGTGGATAAAATTTATAAGACCAAGGAAGGTGTTAATACAAACTTGTATTATTAGAAAAATACTTTCCTATAGAATAGTTTTCTTTTAAGATAAAAATACAGTTTTATGTGGAATATCTGTTTTCAGGGGTTAAATTTAAAACTTCATAGCAAAATTCTTTAATTATAAAGAATTGAAGATACAATTAATGAAAAGGAAATTTTAAATTCTTTTTAATAAATGACAAAAATATTTTTTGCTAAATTTTTGTTAAAGAGAGGTTGACATTAATATCTGACATTTCTGCGTTGTTTTCTCCTACCATCTTATCATAAAACAAAGTTGGAATAATTTTTAGACTACTTTAAATTATTCCATATAAATTACTAAGAATATTTCTTTTTTTTTCTTCAAATATGGCATATTAAGGCATATAGATATATATTGTATATTCTTTAGTCTAGTCTAAAAATGAATATTCTCACATGTCGTTTCTTCGTAAATTTTATATCTTATGTTTAGAACTTAGAATTTTTTTTAATTAACACATATCTTTGTTTTTATTGTCATGTCACAGATTTTTTTTCTCTAACTGACAACTTATCATTTTTTACCGAAAGCTTTTTTTATAATTTTTAAATTTATGCATTTTAAAAGTTGAAACTACTATAAAGGCTTGAGGAAATTTGGTATTTTGGAAAGCCTTTTAGAGAAAGGGCGTTCATTTATTTTTATTTAGTATAAAGGAAAAAAAAAGAATTGTTTAAGAAAATCGAGAGACGCCTTAAAACAAATCAATATTAAATTTTCTATTGATGACTCTGATTTTATGATGCATATGTGATCTTAAAACCAAAATTAACCATTTTAATTTCAAATATTTTTGATAAGTTAAATATAATCTCTTCAACAAACAGTTTAAAGAAAGAAATGGGAAAATGAAGTTTTAATACCATGTTTCAAACTTCAAGATATTGCTTTTTCAGGAGTATGAAAAAGCAATATCTGACCAATTTTGGTACTTTTGTGTTTTACCGGTAAATGACCTTTGCTTCGCATTTGATAAGAGGAATTGTCGTGCTAGCTCTGATGGCACTTTCTACGGAACACTCTTAACAGTACTTATGTTATTGGTATCATACTGCACAAATGAAAGCGTTTAATAAACTGTGTAGGATGTGTTAGATACCTCTATTGTTTTCTAATTTTAAAAGTTTGGTATTCACTATATTTCAACGCTAGGAAAAATTTCGTTTTTGGTACTAACTGCATTTTGATTTGCAGCTTTCAAATGTAAATTTTACTTCAAAATAGTTAATAGGATTTAAGTTTTTCAATTTACATCAGCTTCTCTAATGCAAATTTATTGCTTGTGGAAGCTAGTTTATTTGTTAGGACGCCGGTCAATAATCGTTTTATTCAGTTTTATTAAATATCTTATAAGAAGCTAATCTTCATGGTAATTTTTCTAGCATGTTCGTTGATCTTCATTTTAGATTTCCGCTGAAAATAGATCTTTTATTTTTACTCTTTTAAAAATCTTACTCTTGTTGTATTCAATGCACTCTTTAACAGTTCGTTAGAAAGTAATTAAGCACTTCTTACTGAACGCCATTTGCAAATCGTAAAATCAAGCAAAATATGTAATTTGGTTTATTAAGTCTTATTTAAAAACATTCATATCGATTTGTTGTTTTCATATTTATTTTCGTGAAATATTCGAATTTTTCATAGAAAAACACTTTTATTCATTTAAACAATTTCTCACAATAAAAAACAATCAAATATGGAATTTTATGTAGTTTAAAACAAGAAAAAGGAGATATACAGAAAAATGACCCAGGGGTAATCTCATTATATAAGAATGTAGAAAATAAATCTATAGAATTCTTTCCTAGAATTCTAGAATGTAGAAAATAGATTTTAGAATTCTTCCCTTTAATTTTAACACTTCATTAGTTAATTCAAAAATTTAATTCTGGACCATTTAGTGGTTCTTCAAAATATGTGTACAGAAAGAAATAGTATAAAACGTTTGTCGAAATATGAATTTAAAATTCTGTATTTTTATTTTCATGTCCATAGATGAAAAAATTAAGTTAAATTTGTGAAATAAAAAACACTTATTACTAGAAAATATCTTTATTTCCAATTTCTTATTCATCAATAAACTTTGGACACACCCATTTGAAATTTTATTTCGTTATTTTCTATTTATAAAACCAGATTTACGAAGGTCATATTAATTCGATATTTCATTATATTGTTCTTTATATGTTACTAGCCGCCTTTGGCAACCAGCCGGTTCGCCAATCTTAATGTTCGTTAAAATTTCAATAATTAAATATTTATTTTATGCAATTCCTACTTTAATAGCTTCTTCATCAAAATATTTTAAAACTTCAAATTTTGATAGTCATATAATTCACTCATAATATTATAAAGGCCTTCAGTCATAACGTAATATGTATTGCTCTAATTCTCTGTTAACTCCCGTAGAATTTATGCTTTAAATTTAAGTGGAAATGATTAATTTGTAATTTATATGATAATATTTTTTACTGAAACAAAGTATTTTTTTTTGTAATATGATTACTGAAAACAGTCATTGAGCATTTAAACTTTATGGGCACTAAAGAATATCTTTCTTAATTTATGCAATATTTCAAGAATTTGTCAACAAAATTTTCTCAGATTCATCATGAGCAGATCGATTAATTAACAATGTTTAATTTTAAATACATCAAACACTAAGAAAATAAAACGAATCGTTTAAAATAATCGGTTGAAAACAGGTTAGAAAAAAAACTGCTTAAAAAACGATGTACTTTACTATAAGCATATACAAAAAATATATAACATAAATACAATTTAATTACAAAAGCATGCAATTAACCTAAAAATAATTTAAATCAAATCCGCAATCAGTCACAACAATCAGAACACAATGCGCATGCGTGAATTTTCGACGCCAGTTACGGTAACGCAAATGCGTGAATTTTTTTACGCCAGTTGGGGTAACGCTATGCAGATTAAAAATTTTTAATTTCCTTTATTCTGTGTTATTTTAATTCAAAAGTACTTCAGAATGAATCTGAAAGATCGATTCATTAACAATGTTTAATTTTGAATGCATATAACATTAAGAAAATAAACAGAATTGTTTGAAATAATCGTCCGAAAAATGTTTACCCTAGCCTCATTACTGTTGGGAAAAAAAAAAACAAAAAAAAAAACTGAAGCCTTACTCATTTGGCGTTGGGGAAAATGAAAAGATTTTTTGGCGGGAAAGTTAATTTTTAATTAATAATTAAAATTCTGATTAAAAATTCAAAAAAGGGACCCCAAGTGCACATTCCCGACCTCTAAGGTATACATGTACCAAATTTGGTAGCTGTAGGTCAAATGGTCTTTTTTGTAGAGCGCCAACACACACAAACACACATTGAGCTTTATATAAGTATAGATTTAGATTTAAAAAATAATAAAATGACTTCATTTAAATTAAGCTTAAATATTTGATTTTATATTGAAAATATTTTATCAGAATGATTTTAATAGTGGCTAAAATGATAGCGGACATGTTTTATAATTTTTTTTATAAGTGTAATAGAATTTTCATCATGAAATTTTTACAAAATGATAATATCAGTTACGAAAATCTTGTATGTCGCAATTATATTCAAAATAATCGCAAATAAGAAATTAAGAATAGCAAATAAGAAATTCTAAATTATTATTTCATTTTTAAAGAAGGCACGATATTAGAATCAAGTAGTATAATTTAATCCTTCATACAATTTTGTGAAACTTTCTTTTGAATGCTTCGTTCATGCTTTTAATTATTCATATTTTTACAACTGTATCCAATCATAGTTCATTGAACCAACCTATAACAAATTCTTTTTAATCATTTATTATTTTATGAATCAAATATTACTTAATGCTTTCTGCAATGCTTTTTAGATCTTATCAATTTGATATATATAAATCGTTCAAAAGACTTTCAACGGTGTCGAATCAACTTTGTTGAATCTGTTTCACGTTTTTTCTCTACTTTTCGTATTAATGTAAATATGTAGATAAATATGTTGTTTGTATTATAAATTTGTTTTGTATTATGAATATGTACATTAATTAAGTTTGTGAATGCCTGATAAAAAATTAATAAATTTCTTGCTTTTTAGTTTTGATGTAGTTTATAAAAAGTAAAAATTTATAAAGTATAATAATTTTAGCTTGTTTTATATACAGTAAAGAGTGAAATATTGTTTTATATACAGTATACAGTTGAGAGGGAAAATTTTTTTAAAAGCACTATTTTTGAAATATATGCATCAGCTTTATTTCGATTCATTCACTTTTCTTCCAATTTTTTAAAATTTACTGTCATTTCATTTTATATAATAATCATTTATTTTACTTTAAATAATCAAAAGGGGAAAAAAAAATCAAAATCAGAAAATCTAAAAATCTATGCAGGTTACTTTATCACTTCAAGGAAAACATATAGAAATGAATAATAAATTGTTTTACCGCATTATCCTCAATAGAATTTACTGTAGTGTCACAGATCATTTTACTAGGGATCCAAGCAACAACGTCTCTTTCAAAATAGCTGTTTCTTAACTTCAAAACAGGAAGGTAATCTAATTGAACTAATCTTCAAACTTGAAAGAATGGGTAGAATTGCTGACTCTAAAATCTCACATTATTTAAGTCACAGTTAATTTTTTTAACTCTAAACAAAGTTCGTTCTCACAGGTAACTGGCATTTCTCCGATATGCGAATCTGTGTGTTTAGGATTTAATTAAATGAGCTTGAAAACAAAAGAAGCGTCAAACTCTCTCAATACTTTCCGATAACCAAAAATAGAGCAGGGAGACTCAAATAAACGAGTCCAAGGATTTAGATGTAGAATACACACTTAATTATTTGCATGTAGCATGTGAATATTAGCATAGATTCAATTAAATATTATTAAACTGGAGATTTTATTGCCGTATTGAAATAATTGTTATAAATATAAACTTTTCACTTTAGTTAGAATTTTCTCTTTTCTTTTTACTTTCTCATTCACGTAGTATAGAGAAAGTATAGAATTTGACGAATTTCTACATTTCAGCCATTCCTGAGTTCAAAATATATGTTTTTAGAACATGTCTTTTCGTCTGTCTGTGACAGAGATAACTCAAAAATGCTTTGAGCTAGATGCTTGCAATTTCGTATATGATCTTTGCAGCAAATTTGCAGATTTCTTTTCCATTTTGAGTAAAATTTGTTCAGAGGAAGTCCGTCTTCCAACTATTCGAATTTAAGTCAACACGATAACTACACAACGTAGAGAGCTAGATACTTAAAATTCGGTATATATATTTAACATCAAATAGTGTAGACACCTGCCAAGTTTCGAGCCGAATCCAACGATTGATTCACTGTCTGTCGGTCTATACTGTCAGAAACATCTGCTTCACACGACGATTCAAAAACGCAATGATTTAAATATATAAAATTTGGTAAGGATTTTTCTGACTACAAGTGCAGTTTTGTGTCAAAGTTTTATTTTAATCTGTTGAAAAAATCGCGTCCAAAACAGACATTTGATTTTTGGATATTATTAACTCCATGCAAGTGAATAATCGCAAAATAACTCGCCAAGGACAATATGGTATATTCAGTAAAAATGCCCAAATTCACGCCAAAATTAATATTTCGTAACTTATGTACTCCAATGCTATTCTTTACATTCTTTGGCATGACACATTTATTAGAGATTATGCGAGGAAATTTTAGGGAGACCACACCAGCTGGTTTATGTCTGGAGGCCTCAGCTAGTTCCGTATCTGAAGCTCTTTTTAAGAAAATTGTAAATATTGCACATATATATGTTAAATATAAACCTTAAAAAGGATGGATATGCATGTGAGTTTTACATGTATAAAGGAATATATATAAATACATCAAGCAAGAAATAAGTTACCCAATTCAGAGGGCTCTAAAATGCGTTCTATTGGTTCAAATAGGATAAAATTTGAACTACAGATTATTCAGATGATGCTCTTTACATTTATTAATTTAAAAATTGTACAAAAATTCACCTGTAGATGGCGTTGTAACACAAAGGGCATTTATTTGCATATATTGAAAATGTGAAACATAATTTGCGTTACAGCGCATGTCTATTACCATTTTTCTTTGGATAACAAGAAGGCAGGTTTCTGCACGAACATTAGTTCCTTTGCTGTTCGTTATGCCAATTTTCAAGAAAAAGCGCTACTGATGAAATTTTTCTATCAGAACCAACAAAACTCCGTTGCAGCTCTGACGGAATTTCGTCGTATGAAGCAGATACGAAGAGGTCCAATGTCTCCAGGTGTCCTACGCAACATATGCTGAAATTTGAAAAAACTGGGCAACTTGGCTTTCTTACAGGTGGAAAAAGATAAAAAAACCCCGTCTTCCAGCTTTGAAAATGTTGTGACCGCGCTCATTTAAACCAGCAGTCAGTAGCCGCATAATAGTGCGAGTTTGCCATACATAAAATTATATTATATATTGTCACATAGATACTTTAGTGTGGAACACAATGACACACACAAGAAGTAGAGCTAAACCAATTTATTAACTCAACTCTGAACTCAGAACACAGTGACTGACAGATCTTCTGCTTTAATACTAACAGGGAAAGTTCCAGAATACTTTTCTGGAGACAGTAAGAAAAGTCCAGAACACTGATCTGATAAACTAAAGAATGGTCCAGAATCTGCCGGAACATGAAATAAAGGAAAACATAAAATCAAGGAATTAAATATTCACACAAACTGTGAATCGCATTGTCCCTAGCGGGATTCGAACTTACGATCTATTGATTTTGAGACCAGTGCTATGATCATTCAGCCATGGAGAGTCGACTGCTGTTTTTTCAATGCGGCAATATTATAATGCTCAAAATTATATTATATATTATAATGCACAAAATTATATCATACTCTAAAATGCTTTTTAATAATAAGAAAGCATTAGCTAAGTCAAGTTATGCTGAAAAACTGTATAAAAGTAATTTTCTCCGTGAGTCATTAATGGCTTTTAAGGAATTAATCATATACAGCTTAAATAAAAATTTCCGGTGACAATTCAGATGCAAATAAATGAAATGATTTAAAATACTTCCATTTAATAGGTATGACACAGCTAAAGAAGAATGTTTTTTTTTTCAGTTCATGAAAGTAATTTTTTTATTAATAAAAATATCAACTATTTAAATAGTTTCACGAAATAGTCATTATAGTTTTAATTTTGTTTGTATTCTATTTATAAGCAAAATTGGTTTCATAATTTGTATCTCTATAGCATACAAAATATTTTATTTTTCTGGATACCATTTTTCTCAACCTGTCTTTAAACAGCGACAACTGAAATTTGTTAATTGAGAATAAAAATAAAGAAAACATTTTACCCGGTAGAATTTCTTTAAAAAATTCCCTGACCATATTTAATTTAATTTTTTTCTATCTCATAGCAAACTATGTGAGATTTTAGATCAAAGTACTGATCGATGCAAATTAATTTGACTTTAATTTCAAACTGCTGATAATGAACCAAGTTTTGTGATTTAGAAGTTTAGAAGTATTACCTTTAGTTTCACTAAACTATTCTTTATATAAACATATCTCTACCGAAGAGAGAAGGCGAAATTATCAAGTTCCTGAGAATCAGGAATAAAATGAACGGTTCTCTAGAGTCTTCAGAGAGTTTGGAATTCCAAAGGGCGTTAACTATCATGATTGATTAATTTGTTCTCTTACAAACTTGCCTTTTACTTCCAATTATTGGGTAATATATTATTCGAAAGAATCGGTAACTATTAGCCGAGAGAAGAATTATCTAGCATTTCAGGTCAAGTTTGATATAGGAAAAAAATTCACAATGGAGATAAATATTATTCTTTATTGAAATATTCTTAATTCTTTCTAATTGAATTTTATGTCAGAGAATATCGAGTGTTAAAATCTTTAAAAGATGAACGTTATGTATTATAAGAGTTATAAAATCCTAAACCATGAATAAGAAAAAAAGTTGAAATTTTAATATTACAAACAGAAATATAGCAATCCTGATTCCCATTTGCTTGTATGGTTATTTTTCTTTCTTTTTCGAATTCATATTTACGCTGTGAAAGTATCTATGAATGGCGAGATATGTATAGATTATTGTGAAATCGATAGATAAAAATAATTCCATTCAACATTTCTTAAATATATCAAGTTATTTTAAAGTAGGAAGTGTAAAATAATTATCTCTAAAAGTTAAAACCTCGCATAGATTGCATGGGAACTTACTGTTCTTTCAGATTTGAGTAAAATTGAAGTTATTTCTATTCAGAAGAAAATATTAAAATTATCAACGATGCATATGAAACCAGCGATATTTATTTCCCTAAAACACTATCGTATACATTCTAATAAACTTGTCGTGACAGAAAATGCTTCATGGCATTGGCGTGCAATAGTTAAGAAATTTTAATTTTTGGCTCGAATTCAGCATTTTTACTGAATCTATAGTATCATTCTTGGTGAATGTTTTGGCAATTAATCTCTGGCTTGCCTTAATAGTAAAATAGAATTTAGGCATGCTTTTCCCAACCAATTGAAACGAAAATTAGAAACAAAGTACTTGTAGTCATAAAATCTCTTACCAAATTTAATATATTTAACCCATTGCATTTTTGAGTTATCACGTTTATACGTTTCTGAAAGTACAGACCGACAGACAGTCTGCCCTTCATTGGATATGGCTCAAAATTTGACTGCTATTTACTCCATAGAAATTAAATATGCTCACCGAATCTTATCTATCTAGCTATCTTCATTTTGTAGTTATCATGTTGATTTATATTCGAACAGCCGGATACACGAACTTCCTCTGAATAGGTTTTACTCAAAATTTGATAGAAATCTGTGAATTGAGTGTAAAGACCGTACACCAAATTTCATCCGTCGAGCTCAAAGCATTTTTGAATTATCTTTGTCACAGACTGACATTTACGAAAAATGTTTTTTTGAACTCAACTTTTAACACTTATAAAGCGTGGAGATGTGTTAAAATCTTTGTTCGAATTTTTTTTGTCGATTACTATATCGCACTTTCTCTGTGCTACGTTTCGGCGTCCTGGCATAGAGGTAGCGGATCTTCCCCGTGATCTTGGCGTCCGGGGTTCGAATCCCGGTTCGGGTATGGTTGTTCTTCCTTTGTGTTCTATCTGTGAGGTGTGTGAATGTGCCCCCCTGTAAAAAGGGGTTGTGTAAGCGAATGTGTTTGTGCCATCTTCATATGAGCTAGAAGTCAGACTTCTGCCCTCGGGTGCTCCGAGGTCTTTACCCTCAGAAGCTACTGCACCCCCTTTCCGTGGTAACGCGAACACGACACCATCATCATCTATACTACGTATACAAGAAAGTAAAAAGAAAAAATAAAGAGTCAAATAAAATATTTAGCATATAACTTCTATAATTTTCTAAAAACTATTAACAAATATGAATTAAAATGCGATAAAAGACTTCTAACTTCTGAAAGTACTTTATAGAAACATATGATACTATTTTAGTTAAATATACATATATATTTAAATATTTTATCCGGAACGGTTTAAAAAAAAAGGTAACGCATTCACAATTATATCATCAGAAGTATACTGAATGAGTCCATACAACAAACCAGATTATGTTGAAAAATGTTTTTGAAATGTAAAGTTCATTCAATTTCTTTATGATTTCTGTCGGAACACAATATTTCCAGCTTTTTCTTTTATCGAGCATTAAAGATCTCATTATAAAAGTTGTCTGGTTTAATACCATAAGCGAACTTTCAATAACATTATTTGCGAGTTTATAGCGCTCGTTACAATTCTCGGGGACATATTTGGAAGTCCCTTCTGAAATTAGCCTAATAACCGATAAGGGACCTCAAAATGCGTCGATAAAACGAATAAGTCGCTTCATTAATTTCGATGGTCCCGAATGGTTGTGAAATGGCTGGGAAATTAAGATAAATGCAAAATATAACCTTAAGGGGCTTTAACAAACTTTTCGCCTTTTGCTGATAAGTTTACGAGTTACAAATAATAAACTTAACAGCATTTATTCGACGATTTGCTTGAATGGAGTTTAATAAGAACGTTTAAGGTCGGAGATTTTAATTCTTTTAACTATGCATGCAAATTGACTTTATAAATATCGCACTTTGAAGCCTGAAGCACTTTGCCTTTTTTCTAGTAAGTTCTGATTAGAACTTTCGCGTAAAAATTAAGTTAGGAAAAATATTTTCATTTAATCTGAGTGAGAAATCCCAAAGTTTCAAAGCGAACACAAATAATTTTTTTTAGAAACACAGAATTAAGTTTAGCATCTGAGTTTTTCTCTGAAGCCTCTTAAAAAAGCGTTGGTGATGTTAAAAGTATGAATGAATTAATTATAAAGAAGTTTTAAAAAGAAAATGATATAAGTATAGTTTTAAATATATTAAGATTTTTATTAGTGGTTGTTACTTATGGCACTTGTTATAGGCAAGCCCGATGACTAAGTCAGCGATTTTAAGCCGAGTTTGTGCAGTAGCTTCTGAGGGAAGTGCAGTGAGTTTGTGCAGTAGCTTCCTTTGAGCACTGAAGGGCAAAAGTCTGACTTCTTGCTCATATGAAGATAACGCTCACACATTCGCTCGCACAACCCCTTTTTTCAGGGATGCTCTTTCACACACATCACTGTTAGTACACAGCGCAAAGAATAACCATGCCCGAACCAGGACTCGAACCCGAGACGCCCAGATCATCTGAACGACACACTACACCTAGGCCAGGAAGGCGGCTTTGTTGTTAATAATTTTATTTATAATTTGTAGATTTGTCTGTTAAATGTTAAAGTCTGGATTATGTTCAAGAGTTCCTAAACGATATTTGGTGAGTTGCAACAAGATTTTGTATGTATGCGTATGTCTTCCCATATGACTTGGCTAAATCCGTTGAGTCAAAAGTCTTGCCACTGGTGTGATGCAGAAGTTTGGAGAGGGGGTTTCAACTCAGGTGTCGTCCTAGTCATCTGACCGGGGTTCAAAATTACGAGGTCCGTCCCCAAATAGCACTAGAGTTGCTTTAAAGCTGGGCTTTAATATTACTAAACTGAACTAAACCAAATCAAAATAACGTCAGCTTAAAATCTTCACACATTTGAAATATTTTGAAAAAATTATATTAATAATATATATCTTTTCTTCTTCACAGAATATCCTTTTTAGTTTATTAAATATCTTTAGGAAAGAACATATGATGTTTATTTTCGAAAGAATTCCGTTTTCTGAGGATGAAGTGATTCGCTATAAATTCGGATTCTAAAAAGTGGGTATCACTATTGCCTTATAATTTTTAAAAATTTAAAAGTTTGGCAACCAACCTTAAAATTATGTCTTCCTGAAATTTTTTAAAGCATCAAAACTAGAAAATAAGCCATTAGAAGAGAAATGCTTCTTTCATTCTTAAGTTATAAAAACACAAATTATTAGGCTATTCAATTGACTAATATATTTGTTTTAATACAATTTATTTTTTGCACTTCCCAAAAATTAGCTCAGATATAGCTTGAGGTTGAGAATTTATTTGAATGTTTCATAAGGAAGTATAAAAAATTAAATTTTTTGTATCCTGCATAGATTTAGTCACCTGATACGCTAAAATGTTTTAAATTTTGCTATAAAACTATTCCAATACGTCCAATTAAGAGTTAAATCAAATAAATTTTCTTCAAAATACAATTTTCTGAACCGCATATTCATGCTAAACTATTTTTTTATATTATACATATATCTCCGCATTAGTTGCAATCGACTTTTTGATACTGATTTGATACTTTTTATACTTTGAAACTTTTTGATATACAATTAAAATATGCTATTTCGAATTTACATCATACTATTTAAGAATGTAAACAGTTTTACTACAAAAAGTTCTATTTTAATTTGTACAATAAATTGTTAAATTTGAATTGAATAAAATTAAAATGAATTGTGTATTATATTGTTAAGAAATGTTTCGTAATTCAGATTTAATAATAACTTGTTTTTTAAAAAAGTTTTATGCACTTATTACAATATTTGATTGTATTATAGAAATTTTTATGATTTTTATTTCATTATTTTTCAGGTATAATTTGTGATTCGATTGCTTTCTAATTACCTAACTAACTAAAGATGGAAAAAAGCTAATTTATTTAACTACATCAGAACAAAAAATAGGAGCAGCTTATCTGACATAATATTTAATAAGATATATTTTTAAAACGTTGGAATGAGTTTCCCTAAACGCCTCTCTGGAAATTTTTAAATAATTAGAATTTATGTCATTGTTCCACATCTGTAGAAATTTTTTAATTAATTTAGCTTAAAATTTGAGTTTAAATAGGACAATTTATAAACGCTTTACATATTAACAAATAAAGAATGGTGAAGTAGATTAATTCTATGAAAAAAAAATTGGAAATCAACTTAGAGATGTGATTTGTTAAGAATTATTTGCTTGTGGTGCTTGTTCACTGACGCATTAATATAAATCAGGTATCTCTGTAATTTTAAAAATCACGCGAAAAATAACAATGTATCCCTCTTGCATCTGGCTTGAACTTTTAAATTTATACGTAAAAATATCATTTACAAAGAAGTAGATTATTATTGTCCATGGACTTTCATAACAATAAAAGCCCAGAATGTTTCGTTTACTTGATAATGGCAAAGGTCTTGTTTCGTATCTTCGGTATGGACATTATAATTTGAGAAAGGGACGTTTATAAGAAAAATGAAATACTCCAAGAGATTAAATTTATTTGCATTTTTAGGTGCTTTTCATAAAATGCGCCAAGATTTTGGAAAAAAGACATAAACTTTTAAAGAGAGTTCTTAGAATGTAAATATAGTTCTTGCAATAAATTCTATCTGTTTTAGAAACACCGTCTCTTTGGAAAAGGCAATAATAATTTAAAATGGCGAATTCATGATTTTACCAACTCATGTATTAAAAAAAATAATTGTGATTTTTTTTTTATTAAAAAAGGAAACACCTTCTGAATATGAGTTGGAAGTGCATAAATCTAATTCAAATTCTTTTAATTCTGAAGTGTGTGTGTTTTTTTATTATAAAGAATAAATTGAATACTTGGAAAATCTCCAAAAATTAACAATTTTAGTCACAAATCAATAAAATAACTAATGGCATCATTAACAAAGCGAATTATTTTCATATTAGCAGTAACTGTACTATATTCAACCATTTAGGCAGAGCTAATGCCATTATAAATCAGACAGAAGCGCAGAAAGGAATAACAATTCTCTTTTTAAGTGTGATCCGAAATTCGATTCGGCATGCACAGTCCCCCTCCCCTGAATTATTTATTTTTATACCCTTGTTTACGTATGGAATACAGAGATGCTAATACATTGTGAGCGCATACAATCTGCTCTCTATTTTGAACTGGAATGAAACCAAGAAAGGATTTATAAAAATATATTATATCTACGATATAAGATATTTTCTTCGAATTTCAAGAATTAATGCATTTTCTTCGATTCATCTGCTTATGTATGAGTTGGAAGAATGTCGGTAATCGGAAATATCGTAAAAAATCTTAGATGTTCTCCTATTTCAAAGACCGCATTTTTTAACATTAAAAGTAATTCCTTTGTTTAAAACATAGCACGTTCTTTTGTTCTCTCAAAATATATTCATATCAAAATTTAAGAAAAAAGAAAGTTTAATAAAATATTAGAGTATGAAATATAATGTGGCAGGAAAATTATTGTTTTAAAATTAAAAAGTATTGTTCTGGTTTTTTCCTAGTAACTTTTCGCCTAATTATTGTACACTTTCAGAATTTATTTATTTTTTATTCATTTATCATGTGCAATATATATATATGTATTGTTAGCATATATGCGCTCGCGACTGATCATGCAATATCGAATGCAAATTTTTTCGACGCTGGATGCTGAGAGATCTTAGTGTTTGCGAGAGTCTCTGGAAACATGCTTTAACAAGGGGGCGATGGTCAGTTACGTCATTTTGAAACCATGAGATCATGTAGATGTAATCCTCTGCATCGAAGTTTATCCTTGGAACTTTAAACTTCCTGACTGTCTTTACTTTCTGTTCTTGCTTTTAAAACACTTCGTAAACCAAGTTCTCTTTGAATTTTATGTTCAGCACTTAGAATGGACAAAATGATATTTTCTGAAGTAGCAAAGTACCCATTTCTTCGAATAATCTGGTCTACAACTTTCTTGAGATATTCAGAGAGATAGCGTGAATATGAGATAAGGTTAAAAAGATGGTTGGACCACCTATAACCATTTTCCTGTTAGAACGTTGATCGTTTTGAACCTTCGACCATAATTGGCACAGTTTTTCATTTAAACAAGTCAGCAATGTCAAATAAACGTCTGTCCTCTTCTCAAAATTTTGTGAGGTTGGAATCAAACTTATCTAAAAATTTTACGCCTTTAGACTTTAATAAATCCCTGTATTTAGCATGATAAGCTTTTATCATTTGTGAAATTCTCTTGCTAGAAGCAACGGGAATAGAAGCTCTTGACCATATTTGTTCTATTCTGTTCTATCACATATTTCGCTTACAGAAGGATCCTTCTCTGAAGCAATTTTGAGGTTATGTCTAATATAACAGTAAAACTAAATTCGTAAGTAGTGAGTTCAACTTCAAGCAAATCACTAAATTTTCCAAAATTCATTCCGATATTTGTTTTGTCTTCACTAATTTAGATTGAGCCATTTTTATTGACAGCAAAGCAAACAAGCGCAGAAACTAACAAATCAGTTACGTTAATCAGTTACACAATAGACGGAGCGTAGACGCCAACTCAACCGAACTCGGCAAAGCTACTGATTTGAAACCAGCTCTGTCCTTGTCACCGGACACAGACAAATCTCCGCCTTAATTCAAAAACAAGCGCTCCAGCGGCTATACATATGGCAAAACCCATTTAAAGTTTTTTATTTCATAATCGGGGCACAAAAATCCTTAAAAAGTTTCAAAAAGTGTGTTTTTACGAAAATTTAACGTCTTTGTGATACCTCAACATGTACTCTAATATTTTTTATAATTTTTATTTATCTTATCTATACCAAAAGGCAATTTTTCCGCCCTATTACAAATTAAAAGTCAAAAGGTGATTATTCCGCAAAAAAAAAAATCTTTAAATTTTATGAAACTTTAACGTTTTTGCGACTCCAATATTTTTTCATATTTATAATTTGTTTTATCTACACTAAAATACAACTTTTCTGCGCTATTACAAATTAAAAAAAAATAACTGATTTTTCGTTCCACCTCTATTAGTCATGTATTATTGCATTTTGAATAATTTGACAAAAAATTAAATTATTTTGTAGATATTTCACAATAATATGCATTTTAGGGTTAAATACAGAAAAATCATATTAAATAATCATGACTAAATAATTTTAGAAGATGGTTGTATTAAAGATCAATGCTAGAGTAAAAAAAGCATAAAAATGCTTAATCCTGTAAGACATCTATCCCGTTTAATGCCCCCCCCCCAAAAAAAAAAACAAAAAAAAAAACCCTAACCTCAAACTGATGACAACAATCCTGGATACGAAATGCTTTTCACACAAGAATTACTTAAAGGATTCAGGAAATTATGGAGACACATGTAAAAAATATAAAAAAGTCAAAGTTGGAAAAAGTCATTCTTCCTTATAGTACTGCCTAACTTTCAGAGCAAAAGTGAAGGGTAATTTAAATTATACTCAAACCTTCAATTAAAGATAATAAAATTAGCATCAAAATGCCATATCATTTCACAACCTCATTTTTTTCTCTGTTTAGTTTACTCTTTCTATTTATCATTTCTTTTGTCAAGAACATTATTACCTTTTTTGTTTTGATAAAAAAAAATCTTTAATTTATTAGAACACCTCTGGAATATTAAGGGTCACCTAATTTTGGCTTATTAAGCAAGCATATTCACTTGGTTCAGGCTCATTAAGTTATTTCTAAACTATTAAAAATATATTCTTTAAATTGAAAAAAAAAACTCATTTTAAATACTCTAACGATTTATAATTTGTTATTTGAGTCAATAAATGCAGCAATAAAAAATATGAAATTAAACTTGATTTTACAGTTCTCTTATCCAATTACTCACTTTTAATAGAATATTTCCGATATCATAACATTTTATATAAAACAGTTTCATTTCTATTTATTCAAAATTAGCCAATTTATTAAATTTTTAATATCACTGTTTTAGATAATTCTAGATCATATCGATAGCTACTTCAAGCAAAATAAGCCAATTAAAGAATATTTCTTACTTCAATATGCAAGTGAATGGTTTTAATTAACAAAATTTAAAGCTTCATAATTTGGTCAGTTTTAATTGAAGAACGGCGTATTTTTTTTGTTTAAATGTTAGTGTGTTATGAACAAGATGAATAGAACTGAAGAATAACATAAAAATTTAGATTTCAGAACTTTTAGCTATTTTAGTTAAAGCGTTTCCTCATTTGAAAGCATAAATGTATCTCTAAACATTTAGAAACTATTTACTAGTTCACGTTCATAGAGGGTATAAACCCTCTGTTTCATAAAAAAATATGACTTTATGAATACTTAGGCATTTTTCATCAAATTATCAATTGGGATACAATAAGAATTTTTCAAATAATCAATTGTTATTGTCATTAAAATGATTACGTATTATTCGATATATAAGATATCGGTTCGAAATATAAAAATGGGCGAGGAATTATTTGATTACATTTATTTCAGATTTTCTTTCGAAAAGAAATTTGAAACATTAATTTAAAGCAATTCACATTGCTTAAAAAAAAAAGGAATTACTCTGATTATTTATCCTGAAAGATAATTCGTTGAATCTGGTTCTAGAATTCAGTATTGAACGAAGCTTCTTTTAAAATTAAAGATGCATATATTTTCATTAAGCAATATTTTTGGCGATTAAATAAGTAAATATATCTGGCAATGTTACTTTTTTTGACCTAGGAAACAACAGGACTTCATTATTCTCAATAAATCACCATTTTCACCGCTTTTCAGTGGAGTAAATTTCCTCATTAGACACTAAATTAATTGACGGACGGACAACATTTTCCAAGTAACTTTCCGAGTCATTTCCTCTCATCTTCTTCGCAGCGAAAGCAAATCCGGAAATTTCAGTTTCTAGTTTAATTTCCTGTTGAACAGATGTCTAGAATAACAAACATTTACAAATGATTTACTTTGCTAGATTTTTAAGCTACAATTTAGAGAAATAAAAAGTAAATACTTCCTGAAATCCAATTATGAGTTGGCAGAAGGTATTTAAAAAATTGAAAATAATTCCTTCAAAAATACTAATTTAATTTAAACTTTTTAGTTTTTGTTATACGAAATATATAAAAACAAAATATTATTATCGTCAAAAATTTCAAATCAAGATTTTGACTAATCTCCGTGTTTTATATCACCCTGAGTCAGAAAAACATTTCTGAAATTATATCTGTCTCTGAAATGATAACTTAAAACTTTTTGAACTAGACGGATGGAATTTGGTATATGGATTTAACGTCAGATTAGCAAATATCTATCTAATTTTCAATGAAATCCATTCTAAGTAAGTCTGTATTTCTGGCTTTTCAAACATAATTTAACACGAAAACTGGAAAACAAAGGGAGCTGGAATAATAAAATTCGATATACCGGATATAAAAGATAGATCCGTATAAATTTTGGAACCAAATTCGTCAAAGGGTTGATCGTCTTTTACATGAGTGTAAGCACTATAATGGAAAAGTTTTAAACGTAAATGAAATTTGGGTCACATTTTTAGCATATAAAATGTAGATTTTTTTTAATTGAATCGCATTGAAAGGGTTGACCGTCTTTCGGATCGTATTTTCATAAGCATGTGAAATGATTAAAAAACCCGATTTGAATAAATGAAATTTGGCATGTGATTCTGTGGATTCAGTTGCTGTTGCTTTCAATCGGTCCAAAAAAACAACAACAACGGAACATTGCCACAATGAATTAATTATACATCCTCGCGTTAGGTTTAAAATGAAATTTGACAAGTGAAATGATCTTCAATAATCCTAGTTAACCGACCAATAATTAAATTTGTTATTTTTTAGCAAATAGCCTAATTTCTTTTTGAAATATAAAAATTATAAAAAATGAAGGAGATATTTTCGTAATTCATTGTTTTTTTTCGCTGCGTCTATTTTTTCAGAACAATTGTTTTTTGCAGATAACAGTTACAATGAATAATTTAAGACTGATTTAAGAGGCACTGTCTTGGTTAATTATAAAACTTTTTACCATTACCTCGAATGGTGTTAACGTCTGAATGTATACGCAAATTTTTTGTGGCAGCACACATTCATTTGTAGAACATTTATTTATATATATTTTTAAAAATATAATTACTTTTTAGTTTTAAAAGCATTCAAAATAATTTTACTAGAAGTTTTCAATAAGTTCAGAATAACATCTAATAGAATACTTACTCAAAGGAAATATCAACTTTTATTTGACTTAATGACGCAAAGGTGGTTCAGATTTAAGTACACGGATTAGCAAAGATTTGACGAAACCAATTCAATATTGCTCTCGGTGATAAATAAATTTGGAAAATACTTTTTCTCCCCAAACGTCGCATTTGTAATGGGGAAACACATTTTTGCCATTCTCACTAATATTCATTAATTTATTTGTTTAATATTTTACTGAAATCTGTTCATTACAGTGATTTAGGATTGCCATCTGTTATTATTTAGTACAAAGATAATTTTTCTTTATTATATAAACAGAACTAAATATTTATGGCATAGAACTACGAAGGATTTGTTCAATGAAAAGGAAACAGAGAGTAACGACATGTGGCATTATCGCTCGCCTTTTGTTAATGATGTGAAATGTGACAACGCCTCAATTATACAACATTTATGGGATTTGGAACAAAGCATCTACAATAAAGTCTTTGGGAAAGAAAAGAATAAACACGCTTTATGTAAGCCGAATACTTTAACATAATCCTAATAGAAACGGCTTTAAATGAGATATACGTGTTTATTATTTGTGCTAGACCGCTAATGATGGGCTTAAAGGCTGTATGACAATACTGAATAGGAAATGTTTTTCATTTGAAACTAAATTGCTTATCTCACAATGAAAATCGATGTATTTATTTTTGGCTTTTCTGTTGATAGGTAGCACTATTAAAATCTTCATTTGCAGACAATGTTCGCATAAAATTTAAATGATTAAAAAAATAATGACTTTCATTTTTAGTGCTCGTATCTTTATATTAAGTCTTTAGGAGTTCAAGTTCTAAGAATCCAAATGTATTTGAACGTAAAAAATATTTAATTTTATTTTGCTCAACAAACGTGAAACAAATACGACAAATCTTATTATTTATTTCTATGAAATACATTCAATTTTGTAGCGTTCTTTAAATTAAATATTTTCTGATCAATTAAATTCAAATTTTATTTTAAACTCTAAGTTGTACTTGTCTTGGACTTTCCTAAGCTTCTCAGTCTAATTTTCATATGCTTGATTGTTCAACATTGTTGCAGTATCACGTGAAAAATTAAGTGGCTGAAATAAATGTCCATTTTGACTTCGAGAAAATCTCCTTTTGAGGATATATAAGCTTAAATTATGTTTCTAGACCCTCTTTTTTCTGTTTTTTGACTTGCAGTGGTAAAACACACACGCACACGCACACGTACACACACGCGCGAAGAGAGAGAGAGAGAGAGAGAGAGAGAGAGAGAGAGAGAGAGAGAGAGAGAGAGAGAGAGAGAGAGAGAGAGAGAGAGAGAGAGAGAGAGAGAGAGAGAGAGAGAGAGAGAGAGAGAGAGAGAGAGAGAGAGAGAGAATCTTTATTATTAGTATGATATTGATAGATATTAGTAATTAGATACATTTTTTTATTAGTACAGATATATATTAATATAGATTTAGATTATTATGGTGGGCAAATATAAAGAAAATAGTTAAGTAACTTCCTCTCCTATGTAATGTTCCTTCTCCAGAGGAATGTTAGAGTCTCTTAGGTAGCCTAAATGTTGAAAAGGGATATTACTGGTTTTGGGAAATACAGTAAAATTTCGGTTTACTGAAGCATTTTCACAAATAAACCAATTGGAATATAATTTTCCAGCCCTCAATTACTCTACAAAGCCAGTGGGGATGATCTTCTCGAAACATTTCGCATGTTCTCTAATAAATGGATATATGTGTGGCGAATTGGTATGGGCGAGAATAGAACCCGGGACCTTGTGGTTTGCAGCCGAGTAACATGACCACAATACAAAAGCAATTGCCTATGTTTCGTAGCTTTTAACTGGCTTATAAGCTTTCATTACATATGCATTATTAACTGTAGGCCATCGGGGAATATTATTTAAGAAGGAATCTATTCGAGTAGTGCTTGACAATTTATCTTGACGGTTAATGGCTAAGATACGGTTCACATAACAATACCAAAATCAAAGGTGTATTTTGGATCTCTTTTTTTCCCCGATCGATTTTTTCTCGAAAATTTTTCTTAATACGCAAAACTTTCGTAATATTGAAGATATCATATATTTTTTCATTACCGAAGCTGTATTCAGAAAGTAAGCTTTGTTAGTATAAATCGTTTGTCTGAAAGAATAGGGAATCTATTCAAATTTTTGCTACAGGTTATTAATTTCCTCTTCAGTCTAGACCTATAATAACCTTAATAGCCTAGAACTGTACCATAAATTTTGCAGGTTTACAGTTCTTTGTTTGTTTAGCAGCAGTTATCTTAATTGAACTTCAACACAAAACACACATCATATACAATTAATACTTTAGGTAAGCTTAAAGCAGATTATTTAGATAAAATAATTAAAAGGTTTCAAGCAAAAACTAATTATATTAATCTATTAAATATATTAAAATAACGTATAATCTGAATACACTTAAGGTATATCTACATAGTTATAAAAAGTTAAGGTACTTAGCAAAGAAATTGTCGAATAGCAAAAATCAAATGTAAATAAATCACTATGTGAATGTTAGACTGCTTCATTGAAAGATTTTACATCTGCACTTACTTCAATGCTTTTCTAATAAATGGAGCTAAATGTTTCGGACTACGCAAACAAGATAAAAAAAGTAGACATAAAGCAAACTTTAATTAAGAGCGAAAATAGGCTTAATCATTGCCTAGTGAATAATTGCTATGACTTAAGGGGACAGTAAACATTGAAAAAAGCAAAGATGTATGGGAATATTAAATTTTATTAGTATTATTTCCTCACCATAACATATGTTTATACTGAACTAAAATAATGTTGTATGTATTGTTCAATAAAATGAATATTTGAAGGACCTAGAAAATAAAAGCGCACTTTAATTACTTTTCCCTAAATGATTTTTTAATGATTTAAATACCTTTAAAATGTTCCAGATATCTTGATTTTTTAAAAAATTAAACATAATTGATAATGCGAGATTTTGATTAAATATTAAAAAAAATAGGGTAAGTATTTTATATTTCGAATTTTTTTAGGTAATTAAATGTCAATTTGAATTCCGGAAAACATAAAATTCTATGAAAATTCAATAAGTGTGCATAAAAATATTTCTAAGAAAATAGCATTTAATTGGAATTACAAAATTATAAACAGTTTTGTTCCAAATAAATTCATATTGGGTAATAAGAAAAAAATAATAGAAAAAAAAATTAAAAATTTAAGTCGCCTGGAATATTGAAAAAATTTAAGAAATTATTTATCATCTAATTTTTTAGAAATAATATTTCGTTTTAAAAAAGTTTTTAAAAAAAGAGATGCACTTATGTTTTAATACATATGCAAAAAAAATTTCATAAACTCTAAGTGAATAATTCTCAAAAATGCCTAATAGAATCCACCATTCCCTTAAACTATGGAAATAGATGACCATATCTTACAAAATTATTACCTCATAAAATGGTTTTTGCTTTATTTAAAATTTAAAAAAAGCTATCATTTTAATGATATCGATTTCTTCTTTGTATTATGTTTCCTTTTTTTTTAAATTTTTAAAATGTTATATACAGTTTATAATGTTTGATGACATTCAAACTCATCTAACAAAATATACAGTCCCTTTCTTTTTCCAATTCTAAAATTAAGATCAAAAACCATTTTTTGGACATTAAATAAGATGATTTCCCCCTCTGTTTTTATTTCGTGTTACATACACATTTTTAATTTGTATTCGTT
This sequence comes from Argiope bruennichi, assembly GCF_947563725.1. NCBI lineage: Eukaryota > Metazoa > Arthropoda > Arachnida > Araneae > Araneidae > Argiope > Argiope bruennichi. The sequence goes on from NC_079155.1 coordinate 66,479,051, forward strand.
AAAATGTGTTTTAATTTATTCAGTTAAATTAATTTTTCAGGTCATATCAAATAACAAGGAGAAATTAAAAAAAAAATATGTGCATTCCCCATTAATATTTCTAAAAACTCAATAATTTGGACGAATAAGCTGGTTACTAAAGGCGGCTAGTAGTGAAGTATCTAGGAGTCTTTGAAGCTTTCAAGAATTACCAAAGCCTTCAAAAGTGGTGAAACTGATGGTTGGTGGCGAAAGAGCATTTGCTTCTTAGTGAAATTTGAAAAAAAAAATTAATTTCAATTTTTCAAAATATTTTTGTCTCTAAACAGTAAAAGGTACAAATTAATTTTCTATAGCTCAAACGTTATGAAAAAGAAAGTACGAAACCCTCTAGAATAGAGAAAGGAATAAATTTCAAATCTGATTCATATTAAGAGTGCAAATCTGATACATATTAACAATTTAGGTGCTAAATTTATGTACCAAATTTTATCCATCTAGCTTTCTGTATTTGTAATTTTGCTCAAAATTTAATGAACATGAAATATGGAGTAGAGCCAATGTATCGAATTTCCGTCATCTAGCTCAAATCTATTTTCAGTTATGGTATCTATTTTCAGTTATATGTATGAAAAAATTAAATTAATTTCTCATACGGTTTAATCGAAACGAGAATTACATAATGATAAAAAATATATATAATTTAATTTATTTACTTTTATTAACAAAATTTTGACATCGCTTCATTTGTATAAATCCTTCACTTGAAAGAAACAGGAGAATCATTTGCCCTCCAAATCTTTTACTGTAAGTCCTCGTTAATTTTCTCTTCAACTCGGAACTAATTGCATACTACGAAGTATGTGACATTTTGTGGGCCTACTATTCTTTGTGTCTTTTGGAGTAATTAACTTTCAACTAATTAAATGAACTTCTAAACAAAGCATACATTAAATATAATCGATGTTTTGGGAAAGCTTAAATTAGAATTCTTAGATAAGATAATTAAAAGATTTCCCAATAAGAGCTATTATGTTTATCTGTTAGATAAAATAACAAGTCAAGTAAAATAGCGATCGATTTTATAGCTGTATGTCTTAAACATCGTAATAGGATTTATGAGGAGAATGCATATGTAAACTACATCATAACAAAATAAAAATGAAGTTTTTATTGACAAATTGTTCGAAGGAATATTAACGTTCGTTATACAGGGTGTTCCGAAAAGATTGAAACTTGCTTTATCTTGTTACCTACTGGAAATGGATAATCACGGCAATCTGCAAAATTTTTCAAACTAAGATAAGAATTTAGTTTTTGTCTGAGGTTTACACCTGATATTTACTAATAAATATTTACAAGTTTAAAATTTTTGTACGAGACCTTTGTCAAAAGTGGTTAATTGGAAGATTTTTTTTTTTTTTTTTTTTTTTTGCAACTGCATATTTTTTAAAAACTACATATCGAATCGCGTGGTCCGCTATGAATTAATGAAACTTGGTTTTATTTTCAGACCTATGTATTTAATCCATTTATGTAAATATGCAATTTTTGGTAAAAATATAACAATCAAGGATAGAATTTAATTGCTATATTTATTTTTTACAAAGTTATCATGTACATGAGTAAGCGGGAGAATTTAACCAAAGCGACAGTTCAAGCTAGGAGAGAAGATGACCCCAGTCATATTGGACAGCCGGCCTGAAAAGAAACATATGAAAGCTACTTTAATTAGACTTTAAAAAATTCTTAGAAGTGGTGTAAATAAGTTGAACTTTCAATTATCTGGTAAAGCAAGGCTCCTATTCATTCTTAGCAATCGTTAAAAATATCTGTAAATTTGTTTCTCAGTATTGACATTGATATGTTAAAGAAACAGTATTACAGATGTGTGAGACGAATCTACAATACTGTTTCCTTGCGACATTAGTGACATCGTTGAAAAGAGGAATTTACAGATTAGTAACAATTCGTATATCAATCGGCTAATTACACCAAAACCTGTCACAAATTTTGGTACAAAAATAATTTAAAAAAAACTGTAGGTACTTAAAATGTTGATAAGAAAGAAGTTGTTGCAAAGATTTTCAGAACAATGTTCTTTCGAATATCTCGAATATTTTTCTGACTATTGAATGCAATTTTAACTTCGTTGTAGCATTTGTAACAGTTTTATAATTTTAGATTGCATACCATGGCAGAAATACAGACGTGAAGAACTATAGAATATGTATTTCTGCCCGTTTTTGTTGCAGGAATAACATGCCATAAAAATGATGTCATAAAAATTAATTAATTGCATACAGATTAAGTTACCTAGACTGGTTGTAGACTTTGTTTTCTTAGCACTAATATTTTTTTATTAATTCAAAGTATCCTCTTATAAATAACCGCTATAAAAGTTTTTACTTTTTATAAGTAATAAAATACGGAAAGTTAATGAGAAATTATATTTAAATTCAAAGTAATCCTTAATAAAAGAAGGTCTTGTAACTTGGAACATAATATTGTCTGTACTATTCTATTTCATTCTGACAAGGAGGAAAACGATTTTATTTCATCTATATGTCTTCAGAGTTTGAAAGAAAATTTGAACTTGTAAAGTTGAAAGTCGTTGTTACAAAATTTCCTTTTCTGATTCTTAGTTACATAATTTTGGAGTTGCCTTATTATGAATAGTCTTAACTATTCTTTTCCAGCAGACTATTCTTCAGAAAACTTCAGAGGTCAAATTTTATTACAAACGTATAAGCCAGACTTGAAATTCTTTTTATTATCATTAAAAACGTCACCATTGCTATTCTGTTTAGATACTTTTCTAAACAGTGATTTTCTTTTCAAAGAAATTATATTTGTAGTGTCACACCAACATATTTGAATTTCTCTTTTCCAGATTTCATAAAAGAAATAAAATGCCACCTTAAAGTGAGAAATTCAAAGGAAAATACTTGATACGATTTTCTGATTGAAAATTTGTCTTTCTTTTCAGCAAACACAGATAAATTATTTATTAGTTATTATATATTTTATTATCTTCATGTTCTCTTCAGTTGTGCACCATAACATGGTACTATAACTTGAGAAAGATGATGATAATTTACATATCTTCGATTAATTATTCATCATAAGGGTTAAGCTTGTGATCCATTATATAAGAGTTGACAGTTGATAACACTTGGTAATCCTCACAGGTAAGGCTGGATTTTGAAATCAACATGTGGTAATCTTCACAGGTAAGTCTGGATTTTGAAAGTAACATGTAGGATTATTTTTCCCAAACTTCTTTACTTGCACAAATTGGTATATAGTGAATACTTGAAATAATCCCTAAAGTTTTTAAATAAGAATTGTTCTTTTTACATAAAAAAAAAATTCATAGAGGCACGCATAAACAAGATCTGAATGTTAAAAAGAAACAGGTTTCGTAAAGAAAAACCGAGTATTGCTTCAGATAGTGCCATTTCTTATTAGAAGATAGCAGGCTCTACTGGTACACTAATCTTTACTAGTATGCGATACTGTAGTTCCTCAAAATCATGAAGGTTATGCAGATAGTGAATAAATATAAAATTTTTCTAAAAAATAATTTTTTTATCCAGTTTTATAGTCAAAAATTTAATGAACTAAGTTCTAAAGTAGAATTATTTGAACAATAATATTTGCTATTCAGAAGCTTGGTGAGAATATTAGCTTCTCACTTTTGTAATTTTTGTGTGCGTCTAATAAGAGATTTTTTCCTCTAGAAAATTGTAGTCATTTTCATCCAAATAAATGCCTACAGAATACTTGATATGTTTGTAGAGAAATGATCAATTTGTATTGAGTTACAATGTCTATGAATGATTTCAATTTATATTATAAGCTAAATTTCGGGCATTTTATTCACAAACCACACATAAGCCGACCCAGTCAAGGGAATAAAATCGGCATGATAGCAATATTTCTGAAATATTCTTGCCAATCTAATTAATTTACCTCTGTTTTCTAAATTCATGATAAAATTATTAATCGTTACTGGATGAATTAGAATAAGAATTCAGAATCTGTTATAATCTGTTTAAAATTTCTAAATTTGTGGTCTAAAATGACTTATTCACCGTACCAGACATAGGACAAATAATTAAGCATATATTCATTTTCTCGCCATTAAATATTTACTATTATAATATCTTTATCTGCAATTTTTTATAGTACGTAAAAAAATCATATTAAAATATCTTAATTGTAAATGATTTCAATTATGCGGTTTAAATACAAACAAATAAATAACCATGCTTTTATCGGAGAATATCAAGATACTGATTATTATGATTGGATTATAGTAGTGATTAGAAACAGAGCTTTTAGACTAATTATTCCCTAACGATCTCTTCTAGTTTTCGGAACTTCCTGAAACTGCAAAAGGAGGCATTCCTTGAGTGATAATTATCGTCTGCAACTAGAAAACTAGACTCTTGAGAAGAAAAGAGACGAATTTAAGAAAGTAGTGTCTCGTTCCAAACTTCTCCCAAATGAGCGGTTAAATAAGCGTTGATATCAGCAACAGAGGCATGATTATCAAATGTTTTCCACAAACTGAAAATGTTAGGTAATGAAATTTCTTTAATATAATTGAAATAGACACTTGATTTATCATAAGAATATAGTATTGGAAATCAATGGTATTTTTCTGCTTATATGCGCTGTTGTTGGGTATGTATATTAATTGTATGTATGTATATCCACTAATTTAACACAATAGTTTCTCTACTAATAATAAACATTAATGTGTGTGTACCTGTGTGTATGAGTATGGGCATGTATATTTGCAAATATGTGTTCATTCATATGGTCTTCGGTTGTCAAATTTAGCATATATATACTTTGGAGGATGCAAAAGTGCATCTAGAAGTGATTTTTGGAAATTTTAATTTAAATATAAATTAATTATGATTTAAGTTGAATTTCTGGATTTCCTCTATTAATTTCTGATATTATTAGGGCACAAAAATGACTTTTAAATCATTTCAAAATTAAAAAAAAAGTTGTTTTTCTGGAAGATTTTAATATAATAGTTTGCGAGTTTTTGAAAATTTTGACAATTTTTTAAAATTATTTTATAATAGTTTTCAACAATAGATTGCATTGTTATCGTGAAATTTAAATTACTTTTATTATTTCATGAAATATTTAACCGCATTTTTTTTCTGTCTTGAATATTAAGAAAAAGGACTCTAATTAACATTCTGTAATAATTTACAATATGAATAAAAAGAATAAATTTACATTACCGTGAAAAGTAGAAGATAGATGAGATGGGTAATTACATTTTTAATAGCACTATGATATAATGGGACTAGTTTTCATTTAAAAGGTTCATGTATATAATAAAGAGAACATATGTAACACAATTAAAATAACTCGAATTTAATATCTGACAATTTGACATATCATAAACATGAAGTTATGCCTAAACGTTTTAATGAAATTAAATATAACCAATATCCCAGCCGAACCATCTAGTCGTCAAAGGCAGCTAATAGTAGAATAAAGAGACGATTTTCATTTTTAGCATATTTGGTGATAATATCTATAATCCCTAAAGTATGCAGTATGTATTAATGTAATAATATCTTTATAGGAGCTATATAGTATACGTGCAGTTGAAAAAAACCATAAAAATCTATCAGCAAGATGGAAATATAAAGATATGGGAATATATTTTGTTTTCACAAATTATGCACACACTTTCACATACACACTCAATTCATTCTTCTTTATTATTGTTAGAGATGGATATTATTTAATAAGCAATAGCACACATTATTCACACACGTGCACATACACACAATTCATTCTTCTTTATTATTAGTAGAGATGGATATTAATTAATAAGCAATAGCACAAATTATTCACACACGTGCACATACACACTCAATTCATTCTTCTTTATTATTAGTAGAGATGGATATTATTTAATAAGTAGTAACACACATTATTCACAGACGTGCACATACACACTCAATTCATTCTTCTTTATTATTAGTAGAGATGGATATTAATTAATAAGCAATAGCACAAATTATTCACACACGTGCACATACACACTCAATTCATTCTTCTTTATTATTAGTAGAGATGGATATTAATTAATAAGCAATAGCACAAATTATTCACACACGTGCACATACACACTCAATTTATTCTTCTTTATTATTAGTAGAGATGTATATTATTTAATAAGCAATAGCACACATTATTCACACACGTGCACATACACACTCAATTCATTCTTCTTTATTATTAGTAGAGATGGATATTATTTAATAAGCAATAGTATTAGAAACAATAATAACGAAATAAATGACAATAATATAAAAGGAGTCAGTGTGTTTGATACATGAGAATAAATTTCACATAATTTCCGTATGGTATTTAAATCGTGGTAATAAAATCACTGAATGATGTTATGATATGATATATATGAAAATTATTCTATTCTCTTGAGATTATTCAGGTTACCAAGGCACTATTATTGTTGAAACACCATCCATCAAATTCAGTATGCTGAAATATTGCGCATGGTTTGCTTTTAAATTATGCAAAATTATACAAATTTCCAAGCACAAAGCTCTCTGAATCTGTACAGTCTTTGCTTAAACAGCAGCATATTATGATTCATTATGAAAGCAATGCATTTATGATTCTCAAATGCTGAGCAGTTTGATATGATATCAGAGAAGTTGTTAAAGTCTTAAGTTTACACGCTGGACTTCTTTTAAATACAACTTACATACATTTGGTAGTATTATTTTCAGAATTTGTTTAACTTTAAATGGAATTTCAATATTTAGTGTAATTAAATGAAACATTAGAATTTGAAAAGGACGGGAAGATAGTTATTTTGGCATTTCTCATAAGTAAATGTCAGCATCATTTAAATCATAATTTTTCACTTGATTTAGAAGGCTATTAGTTGAATAATTTATTGCAACATTATTTTGTTTAAAAAATCACGAGGTGTTTCGATATAAAAATTACAGGGGAGAGGGTCGAAGAAATTGTTTTTAAAATTGATTTAAGACACATCTGAGAATAATACTAAATTCTAAGATATAAATTTTATTCATTCCTATTTCTTGAAATTGTATCTTAGTTCATTATTATCCTAGAACTGTTTTTCTAAAAGTGGACGGATACATTTATCTTCAACAGTGCATTTTCCTGCTTTTACCTAAATTTCTACTTGGTAATTTGGCTTAATTCTCTTTTTGTTATTTTATCATTTAACAATGAATCATTCTTATTTCCCAAATACTTGATATTAAATTATTCGTCAATATGAAAACATAAAAGAGCACAATAATTAATCTTTAAAGAATCTCTTTATTGAACTTCATTATATATCTTAATTATTAATAACTGAATCAATTTCAGCTTTCGCTTTTTTCGTTAATATTGAATAATTTAATAATTACTTAATAAAATAATTTAATTATTATCCATGTGAATTGAAATCAGAAAAACGAATAATGTAATTCACACTTTCTAAGAACAATGAATTATATAATTCACTTTAATTAAACAACTTTTTTAAACTGAATGATTTAATTAAAATTAATTAGTATTTATTTGCTTAAATGATTTACTGCATCATTAATATGTTATTAAATTTCTTTATTATCCTTACAATTTATCACTTCCTTTATAATCCTTGTAATTATTTATGTTTAAAATGATTAAAAAATCATATATTACAGGATTAAAACACATTTCATCTTACATATTACTTTATATATATATATTTCTGTTTGGTGTATTAATTTTTAATTATATTTGTTAATCTTGTTTTTACTTTCTCTTATACGAAGTATAGAGAAAGTATTGTAATGGTAAAAAAAAAAAAAAAAAAAAAAAAATGTGAACTAGAATTTTTGACGAATCTCTTCGAAAATTTCCTGACTTTGAAAAAATCAGAACCAGACATAATATCGGAAAAAAGCCCCTTTTAGATATTATGTCTGGTTACTGTCCGGCTATTTGTGAACTTGATAACTCAAAAACGCTTTAAGCTAGAAGGATGAAATTTAGTATATGCTTTACGACAAAATTTGTAGATTTCTATACAATTTTGAGCGGACTTCATTCGAAGAAAGTTTGTCTGTCTGGCTATTCGCGCACACATGAAATCGATAACTACAAAAGTTAGATAGATAAAATTTGGTACACAGTTTTAGCATATAAAATTTAGTTTCTTATCAAATTTTGAACCAAATATGTCAAAACATTGATTGTCTCTCGGTCTTTACTTTCGTAAGAATGTAAAAAAAATCATGAATGCAATAAATCGAAATTTGGCATGTTCTCTTGTGACTATAGATATCAAATATTGGTTTCAATCGTCTATAAAAAGACTTTCAAAGTGCATATCCGCAGGAAATATTCAGTACTAGCCGCCTTTGGCGACCAGACGGTTCGCCAATCTTAATGTTCGTTTAAATTTTAATAATTAAATAATTTGAACCGGAGTTTAACCCCCTTCTTCGCCAAGTTGCGATAACGCTCCAAAGCTGGCAATCTTTATTATGCATTATAATTGAACATCTGCGCCTTTGCTTTTGAACATTTCGCAAGGTCGTTGTTGGCGATTTTTAAAAATTGCTCCAAGCAGGAGGTTAAACTCCGGTCGTACCATTAAATATTTTACGCAATTCCAACTTTAATAGATTCTTCGGCAAAATATTTTAAAACTTCAAATTTTGATAGTCATATAATTTACTCATAATATTATAAGGGCCTTCAGTCATAGCCTGATATGTATCTCTCTAATTTTCTGTTACCCCTCGTAGAAATTATGCTTTAAATTAAAGTGTAAATGATTAATCTGCAATTAATATAATAATATGTTTTACTGAAACAAAGCATTTTTTTAATACTATGATTACTGATAATAGACTCACTGAGCGTTTACACTTTATGGGCACTAAAGAACATCTTTCTTAATTTATGTAATATCTCAAGAATTTGTCAACAAAAATTTCTCAGATTCATCATGAACAGATCGATTCATTAACAATGTTTAATTTTAAATGCATCAAACACTAAAAAAAATAAAATGAATCGTTTAAAATAATCGGTCGAAAACAGGTTTAAAAAAATACTTAAAAAACGATGTACTTAAAACTATAAGCATATACAAAAAAGTATATAACTAACATAAATACAATTTAATTACAAAAGCATCCAATTAACCTAAAAATAATTTAAATCATTGAAAATAGGTTAAAAAAAACTACTTAAAAAACGATGTACTTAAAACTATAAGCATATAAAAAAAATATATAACTAACATAAATACAATTTACTTAAAAAAGCATGCAACTAATCTAAAAATAATTTAAATCATCCGTTGGTTGCCATGCCAACAGTCAGAAAACAATGCGCATGCGTGAATTTTCTTCGCCAGTTACGTTAACGCAAATGCGTGAATTTTTCTACGCCAGTTGGGGTAGCGCTATGCAGATTATACATTTTTAATTTCCTTTATTCTGCTTTATTTTAATTCAAAAGTACTTCAGAATGAATGTGAAACATGGATTAATTAACAATGTTTAATTTTAAATGCATAAAACATTAAGAAAATAAACAGAATCGTTTGAAATAATCCGCCGAAAAATGTTAACCCTAGCCTCAATTCTGTTGGGAGAAAAAAATAACTGAAAGTCTGCGGTGGGGAAAATGGAAGATTTTTTTGGCGGAAAAGTTGGTGGTGGGGAAAATGGAAGTTTTTTTTGGCGGGAAAGTTAGTTTTTAACTAATAATTAAAATTCTAATTAAAATTTCAAAAAAAGGGACCCTAGGTGCACATTCCCGACCTCTAAGGTATACATGTACCAAATTTGATAGCTGTATGTCAAATGACCTGACCTGTAGAGCGCCAACACACACACACACACACACACACACACATTGAGCTTTATTATAAGTATAGATAAATTTTAGATTCATGCGAAAGATCTATATTTCGTAACTATTGTTTGCCAATGCCATGGACGGCATTCATAGATTTACTCATAAGGGGAAATTACAAGCCTATAATTAAAGGGAAAAATTTCAAGGAGATCACTGTTTGATTTAGAAAACTAATTACAAAGTTATCTGAATAAAAATGAATAGTTCTCTGAAAATTATTTTCTTTGAATTGATGGAATAGAAAAACATATCAGCACTCTTAATAATTATATTAATCAAGTAAATATAATTATCAGAATCATATTTCCATAATTTTTCCTTTTACATCTATCTATAATAAAATTTTTCAAAGCACACAAAAATTATATATTTTTTGTTTAAAAAAATCTTTAAAATATATAGAATACTTTTTTACTTATGATATTTTGAACTACTACGCTACTTCGATCGCTTAGAAACTTGTAAACTTAAATTCGTATGATATCAAATAAAAAAATATTCTACATACTCTAAATATTTTTTGATAATATTTTTAAATAAATATTAAATAAATATTTTATGATATTTACTCTGCTGATTCATTTAATCTCGTGTTTATAAAAATTTATATCTCTATAAACTCAGTATATTATTTTCCATTTTTGAACATATTGACATTGATTTAAAATGCGAAAAAGAACAAAATTTTATTTGATTTGTAGATAATTTACAAGATATAAAGGGCAATTTATATTTATTAATATAAATGAATTCTTTTTAAAACTGAACAAGTCTGAACTTTGAATTTTTTTATTTTCATGCTAATGTCGGCCATTGACAAGCTGATCTCCCCTTAAGTGGCTATTGAAATGATTTAAAACAGTGATATTGAATTCTTCATAACTCGGTCATTTTTAGTCTTAGAAGAGTAGAATGTTTTTTTTTGTTTAAATTGTATATCAAAATATTTTCTTTTTAATTTTTCGAAAACGTCACAATTTTTTAATAAAAAATTATCAGTTTCTTTATTTTAATGATTAAAAAAGAAACAAACGAATAATTCATTTAAAAAGAAAATCAATAGCCTCGTTATATACAATTGAATCTTATAAAAAAGTTTACGAGCAAGACATGAAATGATAATTGAATTCATTCGAATATATTTAGATAAATTTCAAATAATTATGATAAACTAAACTTGTTGTTCCATCTCATGTATACAAAATTTCGCTGCCTAAGTTTTATAAAACTATTCTTCGTCCTATACTCGATCCTAAGAAAAGAAAAGGCGGAATCATCAAAGCTTAGTCGTATCAGAAATAAAATATACTGTTCTCTGGAGTGTTCGAAAAGTTTCGGAACTCCAAAAGGCGTCACCCATCTTGATAGATTATTTTGCTCTCTCATAAACTTACTTCTTCCTACCAACTATTAGGAAATTTTCGAAAGAACCAGTAAACATCATGAAAGTGATCAATTACCTGAAGTTTTAGGTCAGATCTATTACAGAAAATAAATGAAACTTCAAATAAAAATAGAATTTGTTGGAATAATTTTGAAATTTTTTTATCTGAGAGCATGATACCTCAAAAATTGAAAGACATATAGAAGTTAATTTTGAAATTAATATCGAAATTGTAATTAATTAATTCACATTCAAATTTTGGGTAAATTATGACAATGAGCGGTCTGTAAGGTTGCCTGATTGCATGCTACACAAAATCTAAATATGTGGAATTCGGAGATGTTTTATCTTCTTAACTGAAAAGGTGTATCCAATTTTGGATAAATTTCGTCTGCTTGCTCAACGTCTGCAAGTACATCGATTTGAATGTGTTTAATCAAATATGTGACAAATTGTAAGTGAGAAAGTAATTCAATCGATACTGTTGTAATACGATACTCAAAAATGTAGATTCGAATAATTTTTTCTTTATAAAAGAAAAAGAAAAGAAAGAAGACAACATTGCGTAGTTGATTCGCTTCAATTTATGAAAGAAATTATTCCCAAAATGCAAGATATTGTGGAAACGCATGAACAATATGTCAAAGGGAGAACATGTTCTCCGGTTTTGATTTTAATTGATCAAAATTGTTCAAATTGCTTATGTCACAATTTCCAGGAATCGGTAATATTATTTTCGAGCAATGTCAATATTATCACTGAAAAAACGAGATTTGCAGATATTCTTAATGGATGCCAGGTCAATAATAACTAATCTTAATGATCATTTGAAAATTTGTCAAGGAATTTGATGAATAAAATTCAACAAATAAAAAGGTTTTGTAAAGTACAAGAATTATGGCGAAATCTCTATTAAAAGCTGAGATTCAGAGATCCATGTAGATAATTATGTATATGATTGGAAAGCTATGGAAAGTGAAGTACTCGAACGAGAAATCGATTCTCTCTTTGCAATGTTGATCGTGGAGCGAGCTCTCTTACTGGATTATGAATGTTAATGGTGTTTATAGTCTGTCTTTGTTGTAAGTGTCTTCAAATACTGCTTTACGTATTCCTTGGTTGATATTTGCTACCTGTATTTCTTGATTTCTTGTGAAATAAAGCGTTGTTGCTTGTTATTAAGTTTGTTGAATTTTTTGTACTATACACCATCCTTGCCGAGTTGAGCATCACTATTTCACATGGTATCTAAAAAGAATGGAGATTGGTGCCCTTGTGTAGATTACAGGAAGCTAAATGGTGTTGCAATCCCAGATCGGTATCCAGTTCTCCATATCCATGACTGTTTGCAGGTGCTGGAAGGAAATTATTTTTTCAACTCTAGATTTGATAAAAGTCTACTACCAAATCCCAGTATAGGAGGAGGGCCTTCCTAAAATGGCTGTTCCTACACCGTTTGGACTTTTCGCTTTCCCCTATATGTCATTTGGTCTGTCAAATGTGTCTTCTACATTCCAGAGATTCATCCACCATGTTTTGAGAGGTATGGAGTTTTGTGTACCATACTTCGATGATGTAGTTGCATCGGTGAATGAGGACCAACATCTGCAGCATCTTAAACAGGTGTTTCAGAGACTTAAAGTCTATGGCGTGATTATCAACATTTCAAAATGTGTTCTGGGAGAAGCATCTGAGAGATTTCTTGGACATATTATGTCAGCAGAAGGCATTTTTCCAATATCAGAGAAAGTTGCAGCTATTTTGGACTTCCCAAAACCAGAAACCATAAAAGAACTATGTAGGCTTCCAGCAATATGCAATTTTTATAGGAGATTTATACCTATTATTCATTTTTCCATTGACAGCTGAAAGAGGTTCCACCTGCCTACATGTTGAGGGAATTAGTAGACAATCCAGCTGTTATGAGTAATGATACTTCATCCTATCAGTCAGAAGCAGTCCCAGTCAAAAACATCAAACAAAAACTACCATCAGGAAGATGTAGAGTGCAGGCTGATGAACAGAGGACAGTGACTCGCTATAGTCGAAGGCTGAAATTTAACTCTATGTACAGTCAAAATCTCGCTGGCGCTGGTGGTGGCGCCTACCTGTGGCGTTGGCAACAGGAGCTCAAATACATTATTATTTCAAATAAATGTCTGATCGAACATTGTAAATGTTGTGATTTATATTTGATTTTGTTGCAGTTCAAGCTTTGGATCTGGTTGATCATAGATGTGTATCACATATTATATCACCAAGTAGGAAAAGTGCTTTAAGTGTTATTAATTAAATTTATGATTTTTAATGGATTAAGCTATGTGTTTATTCACCGTTGCCAAACACTTGTCGGTAAGCTACACTACTTGTCGGTAAGTATACTTGTCGCTAGCTTGTCGGTAAGTACTACTACTTGTCGGTAATGACTTATACGCAAATGTTTTTGTGTTGAAGAGTCATAATAATAGTGAGACTAAATTACATATTAATAAAAAATATCATTCTAGGCAAACGAGGGGGGAGGGTACTTAACTTCTTTCTAAAAGGAATTAATGTAATAGAAGATATGAAAATTTAAAGAAGAATAATAACTTTTAAATTGTAATAACTTTTTCGATAAAAACATAATGCGATGAAGTTATTTTTTTGAGGAAAAAATGATTATTATGCACCGAGCGTAGTAAAGGAAATATATGACTGAATTAATAAAGTCATATTTTAAAAAAAGATTCAAAGAGAGTATTAGATTTAGTAATTCTAAAAACTGCTATTTCATGACTTCCATTTATGTTTTTTTTTAACTCACAGTCTCCGTTAAATGCAAATATATATATACTTCTAATTAATGTATAAATCCAAAAGAGATTTTCAAAAGTAATGCCTTTTTAATTACTTTACGCGAGTGAAAAATGATCAAAGCAAATTTATACTAACGGAGTCCTTAGGAAATGCGGAAATTCTTCTATTCTTGTCTCTTTTTTAAAAGTATTTTTAATGTTATCTATGATTTCTTTTGGCACATAATATTTTCCGGTATCTTCTTTTGTCGGATATTGGAGCTTCTATCATAAAACGTGTTTGGCTTAATGCCATAAACAAACTTTCAATAATATGATTTGTGAGTTTATGGCTCTCGTTTGGCAAAGTTGCATTTCTTTCGTGCATATTTGAAAATCTTTGCTGAGATTAGCTTAATATGCTACAAAGTTCCTCAGAATTCTATATCAAAATAGATAAATCATTTCATTATTTCTGGGTAGTCATGAGATGCTATGAAATTAAGATAAACGTAAAAATGTATCTTTAAGAAACATTAAAATTTTCTGTCTCTTGCAGGTAAATTTACGAATGATAAATAATAAATTGAATAGCATTCAATGATTCAACTGATTAGTGATTAATAAGAACATCAGACATAAAAAAAATATTTTTCAATACATATGATTACATTGGTTATGATTGGTCTGATTTGATACTTCCTTTTAAACTAAAAAAAAGTTTAATTATTTTTCAATCAAATTAGAATTAGAACTAAGCATGTAAAGACAGTGCTGTAAACAAACAAATGCAAATTTGAAAAATTTGATTTGCTTACCTATATAAAATACGTGAGATTTAAAAGATTGTACAGACATTTTTTTTTAAGATTTTATACAGTAATTTTTTAGCATGGTTTGTAAAAAAATGCTAATCGAAATAAATGAGCGAAAGAAATTCGAGCCTCTAATCCATAACTTATTAATATGATAATGTTTTAAAGTTGATTTCATCAGCAGTTGTACGCTAAATGTAGAACATCCAACAAAGAAGGTCTTATTAAAGACATTAACATGCTTAAAAATTCTATGATATTGATATTAATTTGTAATATTGCTTTTTTCCACAGTAAGTCTTTTGATAAGGAAGTTTGGCGACAGAAATAAAATTTCTAAAAACTATTAGAATTTTGATAATATATCCATTAGGAACGCTGTTGCGATATCCCTACAGAAGTTTCTTTGCCTTGTCACGGGAATTACAAAAAATCAAAAGATAAGACTGATGACCAATCAATATTGCGCCAGTAAGAGCAATAGACGAATCGAAAAAGTGAGTAACTGAGCGATGTTTTTCTCCTGCGAGTTCTCTCTGTGTGCCTTGTGCTGCTAGTGATTGTTTACTACGAATTTTCTGCCTGTGCGCTGCATTTTAAGGCAAGTTATGCTCTTGTATACCCTTCAACAGTATTTTGCTGATATGTGTTTGTGTTTTCTTGTGGAATGAAACATGGCTATTTGCTACTGTACTTGTTCTACACGGAAACTCGAATACACAGTAGAAAATTAAAGACACAAGAAAAGCATTTACAGTAAACAACAATACAAAAGCGCAGATCACAATTAAATAATTCCAATATCACAAAACGCTAAAAAACTCAAAAAATTCCTTCTTAACCAAAGTATTTCTGCCGATACTTGCTTGAGATCAACTCAACCGATTGGTTTCAGATTTGACTCTCGCTATTTTATAGTTTCTTCGCCGAAGGAACAGGAGCTTCTAGAACTATCAGTGAAAATTGAAACCTAATGGAGCGAGTGCCAAGATTTTCGAATATCCTGAAGCCTTCAGTTTTGATGCCAAATTCTTCTCCAAGTTGCCAAAAGGTCGCCAAGTGTGATTACTCCTAAGAGTGATATCGCTCAGCTCCTCGCTTAAGGTTAGCTCAGCTAACTACTTACTGACTCTGTCTCTTAGGTTTTCATAGCCTCTGTAAAAGGATATAAAATGTTACAGAACAAACGGATCGCAAGTTCTGACGAAGCTTTCATCAAAATGCTGGAATATTCTGGATCCTTCACTTTTGTTGTTAAAACCACCAAAAGACTGGGAGTTATTGTTTGAATATCCATTCAGTAGACATTACACTATCTGTAAAGGTATCTTCCTTATCAGAAGATTTATTGCACAGGGAAGCATAATTCAAATTTCCATCAAATTTTTTAAGAATAATGAATATCAGACTCTACATGAAAAATCTAATGCAACCGATTTTCTGATGGATTTAGCTTGTCTCTGAAGGCGGATATAAAATTAACAAAGCATCCTCAACTAAAATGTTGTTTTTCTAAAGGCTTTTTAAAGTATAGTAGAGCAACAACTAATTAAAGCCCTAATTTCCAGTAAAAATTCTCCAATCCATTAAATACTCCAAAATTAAGCCATCTCCATTTTAACAAAAACTGAACCATACATAGCCATTTGCACAGAGTAATACTGTAGCGAATCGGAATCGAAAGGAATAAAAATGAGTTTTTCGGCCCTCAAGTGGCATTGAAAATTCGTTTCAGTTTTCACAAAAAAGCACTCGAATCATTTATTTTTATGCCCGCGTTTTCGCATGGAATACAAACAGATGCTTTTCTCACCCGTGTCTTGGATGCATATCGTCTGCTCATTGGCCTGAACTGGAGTGAAATGAAGAAAGAATGCATTTTGCCGCTGCATGCGAATTTCTCGTTTTCAGCTACGGAGCGGAAAAACCCTAAGTGAATTTAACGACTCGGATTGAAAATCTACTTTTTATGTGAGATATCTTCGAGTTTCGGGAAAAGAATTCTCTCACTCGATTTACCTTCTTTCTTATTCGTTCGGCGAGCGTTCGGTAATCGCAAATCTAGTAAAACATTCCAAGATATTTTCTTGCTTGAAACAAAGCACGTTTCTCATCCTGTTTACGGGAGCTTCTGTTAAAAAAAGTTGAAAAATAAATTCTCAATCCCTTTAGAAAAGTGTTGGAACATGGAATGGTTCGCGACAGAATTTATTATATACCAGACACTGTTGGCGACCAGTTGGCTCAAGACCAATATTAATCGTATATGATTTAAGTTATGCCTGCCACTGACAATCATCAAATTGTCATTGACGTTAAAAATGTGTAATTTAATAGTCTAACATAGGTTCTGTTTAGGATGTATATGAAGCTTATTTATACAGGGTGTTCATTAATTATTGTCGGGGTTTCCGTACCTCATAACTTTCGAATAAAAAATATTACGCAAAAACCGATTACGTATTCGTAAATTACAACTCAAAGAATTTTATTAATGATATTATAGTGTAAAGCTTGCACAATTTGCACTTTGTAGGCATTCAGCTGAAGGCGATTCTTTGAGTTGTACTTTACGAATACACAATTCTTTGAGTTGTAATTTACGAATACACAACTCTCTGAGTTGTAATTTACGAATACATAATTCTTTGAGTTGTAATTTACGAATACATAATTCTTTGAGTTGTAATTTACGAATACATAATCGCCTTCAGCTGAATGCCTACAAAGTGTGAATTGTACAAACTTTACACTTTAATATCATGAATAAAATTCTTTGAGTTGTAATTTACGAATACGTAATCGGTTTTTGCGTAATATTTTTTATTCGAAAGTTATGAGGTACGGAAACCCCGACAATAATTGTTATACACCCTGTATAAGCAAGTCCTATGACATCATAACTATGTTAAAAGTGTAACTATCCTCATCTGTTTTCTAGCTTCAGGGATACTGTAACGTCAGTGTTTTATTCCTTCTGTAATCAATCAAGATATAAAATGGAATCTTTCTTCCTTTACTTTCAAGAAAAGAGCGAGATTAAATATTTGACGAAACAATGAAAAAAATTTTAATTTTAGGGTAACAGCGCCATTTATTGCTGTAAATTAGGCAAAAAAATGCATTTAAAAATTCCCAAAATTCAAACAATTTTGCGTGATTGTTAAATTTTTATCATTGAAAAGACAATTTTTTAAAAATCTTTCAAATGGTTCAAAAACTATTTTTGATCGATAATATTTAGGGAATTATCCTGGAAAGATGCCAAATTTTTGCTTCACTATTAATCAATTATATTATAATCAAAATCTTTAAATGCTTCAAGGTAACGAGGTGCACTTTTTTCCATCCAAAAGATATCTATTCTAAATTTGGTAGCTTGGTCTCCAACTATCTGACCAACACACACACTCAAGATCTATATTAAACATTATTTTAACATCGATTATTTTATATCGATATTAAACAACATTTCGTTTATTTAGAAGCTCATATTTTAGGTGAGATGACTGAAAACTTGGGAGATGGACTGCACAATGAACGGAACTGTAAGAGACTTTTAAATTAATGTGTGGTACATGTCAATCAAATTTTCAGATTAAAGATATTATACCGTAGAAGTCATTAAGATAAAACTGCATTTAATATCTAATTGAAAATTTTAACAACCATTAATTTTTGGGAACCAGCTGATCGACAAAGGCGCCAAATATTAAACAAGATAAAAGATAATGGCAAATAGATGTCAAAGATTGGAAAAGAGATCTGCAGAGATTTATAGTGCATGACTATAAAATTTTCAGATTAAAGATATTATACCGGGGAAGTCATCAAGAGAAAACTGCATTTAATATCTAATTGAAAATTTTAACAATCATTAATTTTGGGGAACCAGCTGATCGACAAAGGCGGCTAATATTAAACAAGATCAAAGATAATGGCAAATAGATGTCAAAGATAGGGAAAGAGATCGGCTGAGATTTGTAGTACATGTCTATCAAATCTTCAGATTAAAGATATTATGCTGGGGAAGTCATCAAGAGAAAGCTACATTTAATTGAAAATTTTAGCAAAGATTAATCTGGAGAATCAGCTGGTCGATAAAGGCAGCTAGTATTAGACAAGATATAAGAGACGGGCAGATAGATGTCAAAGATAGGGAAAGAACTTGGCAGAGATTTATGGTGCATTCTATTAAATTTTCAGTTAAATGATATTATGCTGGGGAAGCCACGAAGAGAAAGCTACATTTAAAATTTAATTGAAAATTTTAACAATCATTAATCCAGCTGGTCGACAAAGACGACTCGTATGAAATAAAAAAAAAGAGCGGCATATAGATGTCAAAGATAGGAAAATACTTTGTTGTTTGATTAACCGAATGTCTTTAGATATAAGGAAATCAGACTTCATGATTCAGCGATCTGTTATTATAATATTTTTGTTGATTTCGTGTTGTTAGTAAATTATTAGATATTATTCATCTACAGGGAGAATGAATAGAATATAAACCGAGACAAATAGATGACAAAAAATCCGACAGAGAGATTTTCGTGATTGTTAATTAAGAAGGAAACAAACTTGTTTCTCTCCAAGGGAATTTGGAAACTTTTCTAAAACAATCTATTTAATGGTCGACGATGCAAAAAAAAAAAAAAAAAAAAAATACTGTCAGAAGGTTCTACATTAATTTATTTCAAGTAGCTCTATAAAATTATCTTTTAGTGGGGCAATGCTACCCATAAGGTGATAAACTGTAAATATAAAAATGAAGGATAAGGGCTTTCAATTATAGTAAATTAAATTAGCATCAAAATACCAAATTAATACATTATACCTTACTCATCTGATTTTTTTATGTAATGTGTATTCTTCTCATGTAGTTCTCATTTTTTTATAGACGCGCTTTTTATGATGATTCAGTCAGTCATTGAGTCATACAAAATTTACTGAGAAAGTGTTAATGGTTTTGGCAAAAAAAAAAAAAAAAAAAAAAAATTATATTAAAATTATATTTTTTGAATATCTTTGACTTAGTTTAAAAATCATATCAATCGGAAAATGGAAATTTTTCAGGAGATATTAATAATTATTTAAAATGCCCAGTAAAAGTACTAATTCGATGAACTGCCTCATGAGAACTTTAAAATACTATTTTTAAATTTTTTTTCATTATGAATTGGAGTAAATTCCATTTTTATAAGAATTTAGGTGCACATTAATTTAAATCATGTATATAGTTTAAATCACTATTTATATTTGATAAGAAACTTATGATATATGAAAAAAATATGCTAATTTCCAGAACAGTAATGAAATATAAAGAACGAAAAAAAATCTGATAGTTAGAGCATAAATTGAAATTTGAACTTTCATTAAAATCTTATTACAAGTCGTTGAAGAATTAAGTACCAACACTAGCTATGTAGATTTTAAAAACCGAGGTTTCAATAGTGAATATAAATATGATATATATGGTCTAATTACATGAATATAGAATTTTGATTTATTTTATAATTGAACATTTATATTTGACATTTTTTGTCACTCTCTTGATAACCATGTTTTTCATATATTTCGGGAACATTTTTGAAACATGTAAAATATCAATCCTTCATATTTTTTCAATTTTTAAAACAGGGTTGGTTTTTAACTGATATAATTTTTGTTTATAAGTGCTTTTTCAATCAATTTTATGCAATAATTCAAAAGTAGAATTATTTTATCATTTTTAAAAATTCATTTCAAACATAATAACATACCTTAGTTAGGCTAATTTTGGTACTTCTTTTTTTACGAGGGTTGTTGGTGAAAGTTAAATTATTTTCGCCAACTCGCCAAAAAAAAAAAAAAACCGTCAACAATTTGGCGATTTTTTTTATGGTCCTCGGAAACAGAAAAGTACCTTTAATTTCTTTAAATGTACTAAATCTAATTATTTTGATTTGAAAATAGTCATTATAATTTTATTTTTATTTTTAAAAATTACAGAATTATGGGTGCATCTACATAAATTAGTTTTGTATTAGTTTAAAACTTTAATTTAAATTAAGTACAACGATTTTAATTTAATTTTAAATAGCTTGGTATTTAAATTGACAGATAATAAATAATGAAAGCTTTTTTGAAAGCCAAATGAAAGCTTTTTTGGTTTTCTGACGTTTAATATATTCAAATAGGATATAAAATAAAATAATAAAAACTCCGAAGCCATCTAAGTTTCTTTTTTATGGAATTCGATATCGTGAACTTTTGAGCAGAGCAAACAATGAATTTGCGTTTATTATAGTTATAAAACTACCTCTGGTAATTTGATGTTAAATTTTGCTACGTAAGAAACTTTAGCCGAAAACGATAAGAAATGATATTTATCTGCAACATTAACTTTTTTGCTTTTAGTTTTTAAAGTAGAATTTAAAAAGATCGTAAAATTTGCTATTATATATAAATGCATAGCGAAGCAGATGATAATGAACGTAAATTTATAGGATTTTGCATGTTTTTCAATCATAAATCTTCTTGAATTAGACGGCAAGAGGACCAGGAAGATTTAAAAAATAAACTTGGTGTAAAGTTTGCAATGAAATTTTTTAAAACTTAATGCAATATTAATTAATGTTAAACTCATTTTCAATATGCGAAAATCCTTTAAAAAAATCTTAATCTGTTTTTTGCTACAATTTGTGTGTAGACAAAAGAGTTAATTAATAATAAACTCTATTATATACATATCATAAAACATTTTTTCACTGTCATAAAGCATTTTGATTTAATCTGGGGGTAGAATTATTAATATTAATTAATCGAAATAATAAGAAGCATAAATAATACAAAATAAAAAAATAAAAATGACATAAACGAAACTGAGCTTTTTAAATTGTGGCCTGGTTTAGATATTGTTAAGCTGACTGAAGTTGATCTGACTGTTCCAATTTTAAATCAAAAACAAAGAAATGCGATGCTATAATGCATAATGTTATATCTGATTTTATTTTTTCAATTCTCTTGATGGTACTGGAAAAAAAGTTTTTAATCAATTCGTTATTCGCCACAATTAAGAATGAATTGCCATTACTGCCTTAGATCCTTCATGTTGCCTTGATTGAAGGGACAAGATGGAGCATTCTGCTTTCAACCTAATCATTCCATGTCAGCTGTTTGCCGTGTCTAAATAGAATGGCAAGGCCAAGGTGCTTCGTGTGAATGCATTGCGGTTCACAAAAGATGTATTGAATTTTTTCTCTAAACGTAACGCACTAAAGCACTAGAGTTTACAACCATATTACATGTGAATTTACAACACTTTTGACTGTGGGATTTTAGGTTATAGTACTACTTGGGATACTTGTTCACCTATTTTAAGGTCACTTTTATGCACTTGTTTTATTTGCTTGTTTGTGCTCAATTTTATGCATCTTCCCAAACTGTGCAATGGTTTCAGCCATATGGTACATTATCGAAGTCACGTACGTTACCTTATCGAAATAGTTACTTTATTGTTAACTATTATGTTATTAAAGCCCAGAATAGCACAAGTATCAACAAAAAAGAAACTTTTATTCCCAAAATTTATATGATCCCTTTTGACAGCCAACTTGTATTCAATCATCTAGATCATAATACTACCACCGTAAATGAGACACATGATACTTGAACACAAATACATGGCACCATAGTACAGGAACATGGTATCATGGCACCATAGTGCAGGCATATGGTATCATGGCATATGGTACAAGCTGATGTGGATCTGAAAACTGAATATTTCACCCCTGGCTAGCTATACTTAAGACTTATTTACTTAACCTGATAGTTTGGTTACCTGATTGGTTTACTTCACAGATGGTCATCCTTCTACAAAAGAAGAAAACCAGAGATGTTACATATAGGGAAGACGTCATTAAAATTTTAAAAATTAAAGAAAGTCGAGTGATGCTAATATTATGTGACTAAGTGGAAGAAGTCAAATTTACCAGACCGTTAAAATATAAATATTATTAAATGAATTATATATGTCTTAAAGCACTATTTTGACTCATTTCTGAAAAGAGTAAAAATAACGATCCGGAGGGAGAGGTTTATATTTCAGCTTTTCTAATCAATTTAATATTGCATTTAGAACAAATACTAAATGGGTGAGTTCTACACTTTGTAGTAGTATAATTTCAATGTCTGTAAGTTTATAGCATAATTTTTTGACAATTTCGCAATTTTTTGTTTATGTGAGCTTTTTGAGACAGAACGACTGACATCAAAATTCTACACTAGGAAATCTACTGCCAGTATAATATGAGATAGAATGATCACTTTACTACAGTTGAATTGCTTTTCACAACTTTAGTTTCTCATTTCACTTTGCCATTTTTAAATGCAAATTCATTGTTTAATCATCATCATCTTTTGTTGGTAGAGAAGAAATATAACTTTTAGACTGAACAATCTTAATATGAAACATTGATTTTCTTAAAGAAAAAAACTTACATTTACAGATGCAGGCGTGTTATGAGAATGTTTCAGGAAATAACTGTTATTTCTTAGAAGAAAATATTTTATTCTATTTATTAATAATAAAAGTGCACAAACTATTCTTATTTTTATTGCAAGAGAGCTCCATGTAAATGTCCATGGATAGCCTGAAGGAAGTAAAAATAACTTAGAATCAAATTATTACAAAGATTTCAATAATAAAAAAATCTAAATATTAAAAAATAAATATTTGGGTATTAAACTCTTTTTAATATATTTTTATAAAACAACTTTTGTCACAATTCATTTGCATAGAATTCTTTAGTAAGCTATAATGTTGTAAAAAGAGCATTTTAAATTTTATAACTGTTTTTAGCCATTTAACCATAAATAAAATTTGTTTTTTTTTTTATTACAAATATTCATCTTAAAATAAAATTAAATTGCCAAATATATTTATTTGTGTAGCAAGTTCAATTTAAAAAGGTGAATTTTCAAAAACACCATCTGACGAATCAAAATTTTTTTTTTCCATTTAGGATTTAGAAACACGCTTATATAAAAAAATATCATGGATTTAATTATAATGATATATCGATTTAGAAGCATTGAAAATTGTATTTGCTTCACGTTACTCTGTATTCAAGTCTTAAAACTTTCTATAGTATTCAAATTTTTATTTTCTGCTTTTCTTTAGTCATTCAAATGTTTTGAAATTTTATTGACAAATAATATCCTTTTAAAATTCTTATTTTATTCCAAAGGAAAATTACTTTCAACTTCAGAATTTTTTTCATTTGCTATTTACCCAACTGGCGTGAAAAACAAGAAGATTAATTCGAGATCGTGACAGGCTTAGTTTTCTTTTATTTTTAACTAAATTTCCATTCAAATCATTATTTTTTTTAAACCAACTACGAAGAAAAGTGTGTTTTTGCTTTCAAAGGGAATTGAATTAATTATTTCAGGCTCTCAATAGATTTTAAAATTCAAGAAGAGAGTCTACCTAGAAGAAATTATTTTTTCACCACATGCGTTACGAATTGTTTTTCTTTTTGTAGATCTAAAAAAAATCAGAATGAAATGTTCCGCGGTGTTAATTTTTTTAAAATCAGTTTTTCAGTAAAGTTTTAGAATTCAGTTGGAATTCTACTTGATATTTTTTTTTACAATTTTATATTTGACTAAACAAATAATTTAAAGATTTCTTTATATATTTGTTGCTTCCATGTTTTATCAATTGCTGATATTTTCTGACAAAGGCTATTTAACGTATAATCTATCTAATTTAATGTGTAATCTCTACACGTAATTATTTAGATGATCTGAAAAAAAGATTTTAAATTTTCTTGACCCTTATTTATTAGTAAATTTGCCAATGAAAGTCAGTTTCATTTTATACTAGTTGCCTTTGACGAATATTTTGTTCCCCAAGAATATTGGTTGTATTTGATCTCAATTAAATCTCTTATGCATAAATTCATTTTTTATAATTTCCCCAAAGAAATTCTAAGTTAGTATCTATTAGTAATCAAAAATATATTCATATTATTTTAAGTCATACAATTGCTTTCTTTATTGAGTAAGTGAACTCTTCTAATGACAGTAAGTCGCATGACGTTACTGTACTATTAAAAACGTTAATTTTCCAGCTAATATATCTTTTATTGCATATTGTTTTCGTGGTACTGTAACTTCACTTTCTTAAATCTCATTGATACTGCTAAGATAATAGAAAGAATTTTTCTACACTAGCTTTCAGTAACGAAAGAAAATTGCACGTTTCAATATTTGTTGATATAATGGAAACGGTCTGAATTTCATCGCAACAATGAGAAAAACAATATAAAAAGCTTATCAAAAATGGTTAATATTTATGTATAAATTAGAATGCAATTAAATTTATATGATTAAAAGAAGTTTTTTGAATTTTAATAAGGTCTAAAATCGGTTATGTACAATATTATTTCTCACTTACTTTATAATTAATTAAAAGTTTCTAAAATATCATGCTTCAAATTTTAATTTTGACGATTTTTTTCAAACTATTTCATTATTTAGATATCTATAGAATTTAACGTTAGATAAAAAGATAGTTAAATCTGTTAATATAAATTTAGCAACTATATATATATATATATATATATATATATATATATATATATATATATATATATATATATATATATATATATATATATATATATATATATATATATTTAAGATATATTTGATTTGGCATTGCTTTCAAATTTGAAATACAAATGAGAAAGTCATAAAATAGTTTATAAAATTCTTTCAAACATTGCTTTATTTGTAGAATTAAATTTATTTCTTGAATACAATCTGGAAAATTCTATTTAAGGCGACAATAAGGTACAAAATATTTCCTTTTGTATTTGTCAAAATAGAATAAGTTCGTAAAATAGTTCAAGAAATTCTTTTAAACAATTCATTATTTGCAGAATTAAATTTAGTTCTTGAATACAATTTGAAAAAAAAATCATTTTAAAACGAAGATAAGGTAGAGAATATCTAGTTCTTTTGTTTACACTTTGTATTATTTGTCAAAATACTGAAATGGTAAACAACTAAAGGTAAATATATGGTCCATTCCAAACAATGAAATTGCAGAATCTGATTAAATAAAGCATGAACGAAATAGAAAGGGAATAGGTTCACAATTCAAAAGTTTAAACTGTTTGCAAAACATAAAATATTTTAATAATTGCATATGGAAAAAATTACATTACGTAAATTAGTAAATATTCTCGAATTTCCTTGGCGTTAAATACATTAATCTCCAATTGACGCATTCTTTATATTATATTTTTGATGCATTTCTTTCAAAAGAATTTTTAAAATACATTTTTAGAATTTGGATAGAAAAATAAGAAATAAGAGAATTGTTTTTCTTCGTATTATCAAGTACTTTTTAGAAAAACTAAAGGGTAATGAACCAAACGTTATATTATTTATTTCTGAATTCTCATTTCTTTCCTTTATGTCTATGTTATGATATACATAAAAAAACTATGAAAAAAAAACATTAAGAGAAATTCTAATTTAAATTATATCCGAGCACAATGAATTTTTCTTATTTATTGAATGAAAGGCGAAAGAAATTTTGGATTTTTCTGGAGAGATTCAATTCAAAATTTCATAGAAATCTATAAATATGGTACAAAATCAATTTAAATATTAAAGTTATTAAGCAAATTTCATTTTTCTAAATTGTTATGCTTTTGAATTATAATATCCATATGCATGCAAAAGTAGAGATCGACGGAGGTCAACCTTCTGACAAATTTAATACTAAGTTACACTTTTGATGTTAATATCTGCATCCAATTTTGTCCGTCTAGCTCTGCTCATTCTGAAGTTACCCGGCCAATTTATATTCGGACAGCCGAAGAGACAAACTTCCGTTCTATGGATTTTGTTTAAAATTTGATGATAATATACAAATTTGGAATAAAGATCATATTTCAAATTTCATCAGCTTAGCTGAAAACGTTTTTGATTTATCAAACTCAACGACGGATAGCTTGATAAATCAAAACGATGGTTTTTGGATTGAGAATTATCTGAAATATGGAGATTTATCAAAATCTCGAGTTCGGTTTTTTTGATTATTACAATATTTTTTTTATGTACTTCGGATACTACAAGGAATTAAAAATGCTAAGAAATTATCATTAAAATATTTAATATTTGTTTTAATAATTAAATTTTTTTCAATGATATTTGTAAAATTTCCGTCTGTTAATTTCATGCTTTTTATCAAACCAAGAAGCAATTAGTACTCATATTATTTATTATTTGAATAATGTCTTTTCTTATCCTTAAAAAAAACCTAAATTTATTTTTAGAATAAATTAAAATTGAAAAAAAATTCTTCTTGAATAAAAGTATGAAATGCCGAAGTAACAACTTCATTTTTTTATTCTTTAAAGACTTTTATTTCAATGTTATTAGAACAAGATCATAATAAAAATGAAATAGTGTTTCATGCTTTATCCCCAGACTTAGTATCTGTTTATTATTACAAAGAAAATGCTTAGTTGGACGATATATTTATTTTCGTTGACAAATTATGTTTTTTTTATTTCTAATTATCAGTGCAACAGTTTTGATTAACACTTTTTTACAGATTTAACGAAAATAATTGTGCAGATTGTAATAATTCTAAAATATCGACAGCTATCTTTTTTTATTAGACAGTTAATCAGAAGTTTTAAAGACAATGGTAAATGCTTTTTTTAAGAAAGAATCGCTATTTATGGAAATAGTAACTAAATATTAACTGCAATAAGAGATTTATTGTATCTTTTACCCGTTCGAATAAATTTTATTCGAATAAAATGTACCCTTTTATAATTGAAAAATAGAATTTTATTATAAAGCGCATTAAAAATACAAAATGCATTTATCCACCTGGAATAAGTAAGTACAGGGTGTCCCACAAGGTATGCATCGTTTAATATTTACAGATTCGGATATAGCATATTAAGACGAGTATTTTGATGTATAACATGTGGGTAATTAGATTATGACGCCATATTCGGGACGCCATATTCCCTTTAGCCAGAAGTTCTTTGCATGCTTATAAGCTCTTATCTTTTAGCAAATTAAATGAGCTGCTAAATAAATTAGTCTTTAAATTTTACTAATATGTTTATATTAGTAAATTATTATATTTAATATATAATAAAGCTGACAAAAGTAATAGATAGGCGAATTGATGGAATTCCGAATAAAAATATACATTGCCTATATGTTGAATCAATGTCATTAACGTATATTGAATTAATAATAAATAAGCGAAGTAAAACACAAAAAAGTTGCAAAGTTTAAGAAACAGTCGATAATCTATAATTCTTACGGTTTATATTCGATTGTATTCGAATATAAACCGTAGTTCTGTTTGCAGTATTTTGGTGCTGAGTGTACGAATTCATAGTTTTAGTTCTTCATTTTCATAGTGTTGATTCTGTAATCACTGTATTAAAAAATGTGACTTTTTCCAAAAACTGTATGATTAATCGCCTATATAAATTATATTATTATAAAATGGCAAAAGTAAAGTTACAAATATTAAAAAATCGTTTAAAGTTGCACCAATTCATCAGGACGATAAAAAAAAAAAAGGCTCACAGCCTACAGTATTTACCCTCCCCCCAACCCCGATTTCAAAACGTCAACAATTACGTAATAAAAGTGATGGTTAGTTACAGTAAAAAGACTTCCAGTATACATGCATACTACTTATTCAACGACATATCATACACACGACTTTCGTGTTCGCAGAACAATGCCAGATAGTAGCCTCTGTATTCTATCAAAAGTATCTTTATCTTTCTTTTTTATTTAAAGTTATCTTTTTTTATCTTTATTTTATTTATTTAATTTTTCAACAATGGTAGATTAAGATATTTTGTGGCTCTAGGAAATGCACATTAAGAGGTACCTATTGAAAAAATTTGGTCAATTCAGACGCAAATTTCATTGCATTTTTTTATTGAGTTAAAATTCTGAAGTTGAATTTTAAATTAATTAATTTAATTTATTTATTTATTTGCAACATTTTCTCAAAATTTATTTGATATTATTAATTTATTTATTATAACTCATGAATGCAATAATTAAGTAAAGTAATGAAACAGATAGAAAATAATATTTCATAATAATATATATTAATATAATAATATATTTCACAATAATAATATATATTAATATAATAATATATTTCACAATAATAATATATATTAATATAATAATATATTTCACAATAATAATATATATTAATATAATAATATATTTCACAATAATAATATATATTAATATAATAATATATTTCACAATAATATATTTTATATATAATAATATTTCACAAATTGTTCATTTTATCCTGATTTCTTTATTTCACAGAGAGATAAATTTTACAAATATTTTACAATTTCAAAAATGTGAATATTAAAAACTTAATTGACAGATTTTCTAATACTATTTTATAATCAACTTGCATGCGGCTGCCTTTTAGTCCAGTTACTCCAGGCATTTGGCTTAGTATGCTTAGCCGGAAATTTGTCATTATTCTGAAACTGACAATTATTGATGTTGAACTTTTCTTTCATAATCCATTGAATTTTATCATGTTTTTTTTAACAAAAATAAAAACAGCGCTTCTTTTCTCTATGTATTTATTAATGCTTGGGTAAATAAATATGCTCAAAGCAAGTAATTAAGTACCATTGGTCTTTTCAAAGTGTTATAATACCTTATCATGCCATGTACTCAAAAGAAATATAAAACATTCAAATAAATAAATATTCTCAAAGAAAATAATTGAGCACCAATAATCTTTTCTAGGTGTTACAATACTTCCTCATGTTATGTAATCGAAAGAAGTCTAAAATTTACAAACAAATAAATATGTTCAAAGCAAATAATTAAGTACCATTAGTCTTTTTTTTTCAAGGTGTTACAATACTTCCTCATGTCATGTAATCGAAAGAAGTCTAAAACTTACAAATAAATAAATATGCTCAAATCAAGTAATTAAGTACCAATAATCTTTTCTAGGTGTTACAATACGTCCTCATGTCATGTAATTGAAAGATGTCTAAAATTTGCAAATAAATAAATATGTTCAAAGCAAATAATTAAGCGCCAATAATCTTTTCAAGGTGTTACAATACTTCCTCATTTCATGTAATCAAAAGAAGTCTAAAACATGCTAATAAATAAATATGTTCAAAGCAAATAATTAAGTATCAATACTCTTTTCAAGGTGTCGTGATACTTCCTCATGTCATGTAATCGAAAGAAGTCTGAAACACAATAATCTAGGTTATCTTGGAAACTAAATGGAGTTTGAATGGCTGGTTTCCCCCCTTAATTTTCGTTCTTTTATCAATTCTTATTTTCAATTTTTTTAATGGTTTTTATCAGCTTAATGATGGTTTTTGTCCTTGTGCAACCCTCATTGTCCTTCATATTATTTCCCCCGAGCCGGTGGGAAAGAAATTATTATTATTATTATTTTCTTGTACTAATGTTTCTGCAATAAACAACGGCTTATTTGCGTCCCTCCAAGGTTCCATGCTGAATAAATTTGCTGAACCTTGCCGCAAAGTGTTTGTCTTTTCTTCTAAAATTAATTAATTTATTTATCTGCATACATTTATCAATTCACGCTTGGAATGCTGCATTGTCGTATCATTGGGCTTTCACATATTTTCCTTATTATTTCTCATTTAGAATACGATGTTAAAAGTGTGATATTTAATTAATTTTTAATTTGAAAGAAAACAAGATTTCTTTATTTCTTCCATTGAATAAACATTTGCAAGAATTTTCAATATGTAATCTTCTTTTTTGTTCTTGATTTATTGTTGCTTAGTTTATTTCCTTTGTGAATATTTCTTTCAATTATTTTGTCTGCGATACAATTAATTAAAAACAAGTGCAATTGTTCTACTTTTTCTCACATACCACAATTTCGCGCTTATTTGATATGAAGGCCATATATCAAACATATTAATTGATCTTATTGTGTTTTTGAGTTATTAAGTTTACATATATTCGAAAGAATATTCAACAAGTTAGAGGCTTTGATGCAAAATTTGACAGAGATCCATAAGTCTGATGATAAAATCCTATGACACATTTATTCAAGATTTTAGGCATATATACAGGTTTGGAATAAAGACACAATACCCATTTTCAAGTCTAACTCGATTCTTGTTTGTTTTCATAAATAGACATTAATACAAACATGATTTTTTTTCAAATGAAATCATTATAAAAAGAGGAAAAAGAGTCTCTGGGTAGAACTTTTATAGATTTCAATATTATTTTCTTTACTTTTTTCATATTTAAGAAAGCAAAAGAAACGATAAAACTAATCACTAATATTGATAAAAGATCCTTTAAAGAGTCCGCCTACATGTTTATATAAAAAAGGCTTAAAACTTCGTTATAAACTTCAACAACATTGATTGCTTTGTGTTTACTCACGAGGACGTTACCTTAAATGATGTAAAAAACAATTTTGTTTTTCAAATATACAGGAGACTTATTTCTAAATATAGAAATATTGCAATCTATTTCAGGAATAACGAAAACGTTTGGGAACCTACAAATAAACAAGTCCCCTTTTCACATTAGAATGACTCCAAATAGATAGAATCTTATTGAGTTAAACTTTCTCAAGACCGAAAACCATTCGTCAGAAAAATACCATAATGTACATTTTTTTCTTTTTATAATCCAAAATATTAAGCAAATATTTTTGCTTTGATGCTGTTTCACTTTTACAATCAGATATTAAGGCAAACATGTCTTTTTTCAATTCAAATCGTTGTAAAAAGAGGAAATCAATTGATGTCTTTGGGTAGAACTCATATAGATATATTTGAAGATCTTACATATCTATTTAGATATAGATCTTATAGCTGTATTTTTTATAGATGTATAGACAACTATTATACTGCACAACATATACAAACACAATTACATCAATTCAGAAAATTAAAAGATAAAAATACAAATCCATCATTGTATAAAAATTAATTCATGTTATGAAAAAGAAAGGTTTATTATCTTAAACAAGGAATATAATGCTCTCTCATAAAATTGATTATTATGAAATCTTAAAGTTTCCATGATTCCCAAACATGATTTTAAAATGAAATTTTAAAGAGATATCTCCTCAAAATTTATTATTTTCAAATATTAGACTTCTATTTATCCAAAATATATTTAGTAATAGCTATGCGCGATAAAAAGAGTGCGCCATGAAAACGACGAATAAAATTAATTGCAAATGAAGATACATCAGACATGTTACAGATTATATGAAAGAAAAAAAAACTAAAGATTGCATATGATCTGCATAAGTGACATAAAAATGTATCGAAGGAGTTTTAGAAAGAAATACCTTTGACGTTAAAAATGCACTTTAAGCTATTTTTTTTAGTGAGAAAAACATTAAAATTATTTAAGAAGAAAGCGTTCAAAGAATGAGTAAAATCCTATTTCGTAAATGCCTTCAATATTTCACTAGCTAACATTCGTTTTTTGAAGATGGATACCTTTTCTAGTATTTACATCTTATTTATCGCAAAACGGGCACAATAAAATACACACATATATCAAAATTTTAAATCCCAAAACGATCTTCAAAACAAATGGGTAAATAATTACTTTAAGTAAAAGGAAAAAGATTGAATCTATGCGATAAAGAAAATTATGTCGATGAATATTTCAGGAAATACAAAATTCACCCCAGTTCTTTCGCCTTTTAAAAGCATTTTTAATGTATTTTAAGAATCCTCTTGGAACACAAAAATTCCCCTCCTTTTATTTTATCGAGCTATAGAAATCTCATTATAAGACTTATTTAGCTTGATATCATTAAGAAAACTTTCAATAACAACATTCGTGAATTTATAAAGTTCCTTTTTTAAATCATATGATTCTTGGAACGTATTTGGAAGTCCCTGCTGAAGCAATTCAAAGAACCAATAAGAGAACTCAAAATTCAGACGATAAAATAAATGAAACACTTTAATAATTCTGCTGGTTGAAAATTGTCATGGAATGGATACGAAATTAAGATAAATTTAAAGTATAACCTTAAGGGAAGAAACTTTCCACCTTTTGATCATAAAATTGCAAGTTAGAAATAATAAGTTTAGCAAAATTTATCCAATGATTTGATTGAATGAAAGCTAATAAAAATATTTGGGTAAAAGATTTTTAATTCCTTAATTACTGTAGCAAATTGTGACAGAAACATTTTTTAAAAACCTAATGGAATTCTGATTTTTCAGAAGTTGCAATTAGAACTTTTAAACGAAAGAATTTAAAATATAGAGAAAAAAAAATGAAGAACGAAAAACGAAAAACATTTTTATTCCATTTTCTTTCAAGTAAAGTATGCTGAGAATTTGAAAAAAAAAGAAAAGAAAATATAAATATAATGATTAACTAAACGAATTTAATTTGTTTTATGGCAAGAGGTTCCTTTTTCTTTATTTTCTTTGAAGCAGTTTTAGAAATGTTCTTTTTTATTTATTCACAGTACAAATGTTCCCTACAGGGGATTTGACATTGGAGAAACCTTCTACAAATCAAAAAATATGTATTAAACAAATTGAAAAAAATGTATAAAAATTGAATACATGAAACATGTATCAGCTTTAATTTGTGTGTTTAAACTCTGCTGCAAATGGGTTATTTCTAAAGAGGCAATTTAGTTGGTGTGAAAACTGCATGATAAATCTATATCACATGTCAGATAACATCTCTCTTCTCTTATGAAATTTGGTGGATTTTTAGAATGAATTGGAGTTCTGGATGGGTCAAACATAAATAAATATAGCATATTTTGGTAATGAAAGACTACATTTAGAAATGAATAAGTAATATTTATATATGATGATAACATATAGTTTAGCATATTAATTAATGCTAAACTACGTTTTACTCTGCATTCCATTTCTAAACTGAAAGAATTATTAGAAATTCTATAAAATTTATCTTCTTGATTTTCCATATAGAAATCAAATGTTTATTCGTTTTTATTTAAAATCATTTGAAATTTATTTTACCTTCCTGACCTGTCCATTATGTACACAATTTGTTCTAATGAAAAAATTAATGTATTCGGTATCTGAAATTTTACACGACATCCTAATAATACACTAGTAGAATTATTTAATTTTTTTAATTGAACATTAAAAAAGTAAACAATTAGAAAAAAACTGACGTTCTTGTTTAATAAAATAAAATAAACATACGCATTTTATATGGAAATCCAGAAGACCTTAGCATAATATTCTAAATTTGAAATATTTTTCAGTTTTCATTCCAATTAATTAAAAGTACAATGGATTCAGGATTGCAGAAGTACTCTTATCTTTGAAAACTAAAGAAATGTTAATAGCTACAATGTAATAAACAACCATCTCGTAGTATTCTAAAAAAAAGAAAAAAAAAGGTGAATTATGTCATTCTAGGATAGATGCTATAATTATTGCGATAATTTAAAAACCATTTTTTTTTAACTTACTGAAATATTTCAGGGTAATACACATTGTATAAAATCATTCGTGCGCAATTTATACAATCAAAAGCTAAGAAAAAAAAAACCCTATGATAATTATATTTTAGGAAAATTAGATCATACTTGCAGAAACTGCAACTATTGCTGTTAGGATCGGATTAGAGTGCGAAAAAATATTCTTTTATCAAGTGCCACTACAAATTAGATTATTTTTTCACTTACACATAAAAAACACACACCTCGAACCATTTATTTTTATGAATGGAATACGAACAATGCTTTTTCCATCACTGTCGTGGTTGCATATCGTCAGCTCACTGGTCTGAACTGGAGTGAAATGAAACTTTTTGCTTCTGTGCACGAATACCCCATTTTCTGCTATTGAACAGAAAAACCTAAAATGAATTTAATGACTCAGATTGAAATTTTTTTTTACATATACGATATCTCTTCGAATTTTAGGAACGATTGTTCTCGCTACATTTACCTGCTGGCGCATTTGTTGGTCGAATTTAATGTAAAATGAACCTCCCCCCCCTCCAAACAAAAATTTTATGCTATTTTTTTTCTTTAAAATATAACACATTTCTTATCGTTTGTAATTTTTTCTTTTAAACTTAGAAACGAAAAAATTACAATCTCATTCGTTTGAAAAAATGTTAAAACAGAGAATTTTTGTGATTGAAAATACAATTCATTCATTCGTTTGATTTGAAAAATATTTATTTAAATTCTGGTCAAATTTTCACTGATCTTAGAAATTTATAGATTGCTTGTTATTTTAATTCTATAAACTCTATTTTTAATTTATGTGAATTTCCTAATTCGGAATTGTTTTTTATTAGATAGTAATTGTTCTAGCCATAAGACGGACAGCTCTGGTCAGATAATAATGATGCCAATTTCAAAGCTGAAAGTTACAGAGCCGAAGATCGTTTACTACTTAGATAGCAGCTGGATGCTTTTAACTTTAGTTCTGGAATGGTGCATAAAGGAATGTTTACTTCAGGTAAGGATTTTTATTTTCATGCAGGTGTGGACAATTTAACTCTAAAAATGCAAAGTTAATTCCAATAGGAAGCTTCAGTTAAAGTAAAGAAGATTCGTATTTGAATGGGGCATGCTTTAAAAATATATTTTATTAAAAATCGAAAGAAACTTTGACATTATTTCACTTCCAAGAAAAACAAATTGCTTTCACTATTTTCTTCATCTACTGTTTCTCCTTAAACTGTGAAAACTGTTAAAAGTTAAGATTGGGACAGTTTTACTTTTAATACTTTAATTCAATTTCCACTCAGATCAATGTTTTTATAAATATGTTGCGAAAAAAAAGTGTTTTCAGATAGCATTAAATTAGTTCAGGTTAGCATTACATTTTAAGATTCATGAGGAATTCTTTTTTTATTACATGCGCCTTGGATTATTTTCTTTTAATAGATTTAAAAAAAAAAATCAGAGGCGAATGTTTCAACAGTACATAATTATTTATTGCATTTGTCACATGAAAGGATTTAAAAATTTAATAACATTTTTTATTGTTTAATTATTTAACGTCTTCTGTTTATCGAAAAAAAATTATTAAGGAGATATTAATTCTATTTGCTCATTTGACATTAGGTATATTAAATAAGAATATTTTTTCTTTAAACAGCAAATAAAATTTACAGACTATTTTCAAGGAAATTTTACAAAAAAAAAAATCCTATCGAAATTCTTTAAAAGCATATCTTTTTTTGTTTTTCTAGGCTCTGATAAAAAAAAAACAACCGTCGCAGCAAATTTTATTTTACACAGTACACACACTCTAACTATCACCAAGCAACTAATTTCTATATTGTTAGAAAAAGGCATATAAGTTTTGCTGGAAAATATTTTAAATATCGTGAACAATTTTATTTTTTAAGTCAGTAAATATATTTAAGAAAAAAAAAGGAAAACTTGTTGTTTATTCAATACTTAAATCGTATTTATTAAAACATTCTTGAAGTTATTCTTACAAACATTTAAAGAAAATAGTTTAACATTTTTGAGAAAATATTGACTGAATTCTGCAGCTCTAAATACCGCAATTTCACACGCCTTTAAACTACTTCTATAACATTCTCAAGAAATATCATCCCAGATCTGTTATTTTGAGTAAACATTTGAGTGGTCTAAATAATGAAATCCAAAGTATCGTAATCTTATCAATTTTAGATGATGAACAGGGTATCGTTTTAATTCAAAATATTAGTGTGATAAAAACATATTATTAAAAAGGACTAGAAGCAGGAGACCATGCAAAAATTTAGAATTAGTACTTTTTAGCAGTTCATTTATAGACTTAAACACAATAAAAAGTAACTCTTTTTTTATTAAACGAATTTTTCCATCTTGAAATTGTATTCTCTTTTGGATTAGAAATTAATGAGACGCGATTGAAGGGGTGCATTTATAAATATTTAATTTTTAAAGTGAAAATAAATATTTTTTATTCCTATGTTATTTTTATACTTATATTTTGAGGATAATAACTTAGCAATATATATTTTTGTATTTTGATAGAATTTGCATTAAATTATCTTTACTAAAGAAGAATATGTATCTGTGCTTATGCTGGTACACTATAGGATGGGCTGTATGACTTTGAATTACCAAATTGTATTTTTATGAACTTTGATGGTTAGAAATGTACTGCTTTTTAAAAATTTGATCTTAACTTTTAGTAATTAAAGATTAAGTGAGATATAGGAGTTTTTTTTTTCGTGAAAATATTAAAAAGATTGTTTCACAAAACTCATTTTTATATTATTTTAAAATGGAAAACATTATTTTTTTTTAATGATACCAATTAAATTGTGGTATAAATTTTCATGAATTTTGCTATTTTTTTAAAAAAAAATATTTGTTTATTTTTCCAAGAATGTATTTGTATTAAAATTACATTTTTATATTAGAATATAAATATTTAATTGTGTTTCTTTCTTTTATAGCTATAATCCAATGAAAAAGAATTATATTTAACATCTGTGTTTGCTTGATACGATGATTAAGAAAGTGAAGTTACATATACTATTGCCCAAGGGGGAAGACAGAGGAACCAAAGTGCTAGATATTTAAAAGCGCTATCATAATGTTACGAAATTTCCCGGGGGTTCGTTTGGATAGTGAGAGTTGTATGGTGTAAAGTACGCACAATCAGCAGGCGGCAGTAGAAAATAAAACAACGACGTTTAGGACAGCACAAAGACGACAACTATATACAGCACAGAAGACGATTATCTTCAGCCGAGACGTGCAGCATACAACAGTATACACAGCAGCTCTACTCCGTCGCTGCTCCTCTAGTCCCTGGATGACGAGTTCTTCACCGTCGTTTCCGACTCCACTGGTCCACGACTCAATTCACCGTCCGTTCACCACTGCTGGGTCACGACTCAATTCACCACGCCGACTCTGGTTCACTCTAATCTTCTCTGTCGCTTTCGACTTCTCCTCAATTCACCGCTTCTCGGCAGCTGCGGGTGCTTCCTTTTATAGGTCTCAGGAGGCGGGGCTAGAAGCCTCTCAGCTAATCAGGAACGTTCAAGGCGTAACTCCGTTCCTACTGGACGAATCAGGAAAATTCCCGATGTTTCGGGTATAATCTATTTTGGCACCAAAGTCGCCAAATTCGTCGCCAAGTCGCTAAATGGTCGCCAAGTTTGTCGCTAAGCTCTGGGACCTTCTATGGAACCGACTATGCTGGGAAGCCGCATCACAGATTCGTAACAATATCATAATTGTTGACTCTATTACGATGGTTCATAAGCACAATAAATACAGCATGTGCAAAGCTATTAAAATAATGGGGTTGTAATGTATACCACAATCTGATAGAAATAAAATTTTAAGGTAATAATGATTGTCAATATTATGTATAAGAGATGTAATACAATTAAACGAAACTAATATACACTGCGAACTAGCTAGTCCCAAAGTTTATTAGCATAATAATAATAAAATAAGAGATTAAAAACTGGTATTTATCTATTGAAGAGAAATTGTCCCTTATTCTCGTTTTTTAATCATTTTTTTACTCAAAATACCTCATTTTTAGTTTCGCTTTTTTATGCGATATCAGAACATTTCTAATAATTTACATGAAAGAAAGAGGCTACCATTATGTACTAATTAATAAAATACTGATAAAAGTTAAATAATTAATAAAATACTGATAGAAGTTAAATAATTAATAAAATACTGATAAAAGTTAAAATTGTTTGAAAAATTAATATAAAACTTCGATAGTTTTGTAAAATTTTTTTTATTTCTAATAAAAATTCCAGTTTTATGCAAAAAATCCCATGTGAATTGGAAATTGATTTTTTGCTTTATTTTTGAAATTCGATATCAGCAAATATTAAATAATAAAAACTAAGTACGTGCTCAACAAAACAGTATAATATCTAACAACATAAAGCAAAGAAGACGAATAAATTCAGAAATAAAAGAAAATTCACCTATCTGAAAAAAAAAAAAAATGTGAAACATCTTACTACTTTCATGGTGAAAGAACTACTTTTCTCAAACTAATAAAATTTCCCTGAATTCTCTTGGAGTCAAATTCATTAATCCACATCCGTCGAAATCTCTATTTTATTTCTCTTCTTTTTTATTCCGAGAAAAACTCTTTTAGTGGAAAACAAATTTTAAGAATTCCAGAGAGAGGGAACTACTTTGCTTCTTAATATGTTTTCGCAGTTTTCAGAAAATTAAAGAATAACAAATGATCAGGTAGATCTACTTTATTTTAATTATTACGGTATTTTCCAATTCTTACTTTTATTTTATTTTATGAATGATTAAAAAAATAAATTGCTTTTGGAAATTTTAATTTAAAATTTAATTGTAACTTAACCAGTTTTTAGATTTATTGTCATAATAATTACGAAATTTTATAACTAACTACAGAATTATAAAAACTATGGAACCTTATGGTATAAAATTCAAAAACATTAAACTTTTATTTTATAAATGTAACATCATTTATTCAGTAGAATTTTAAGATTGAGAAACTAGTTCAAAACACATTTTTAAGGTATATATGGCTATAGAAAACACTATATACAGGTAATCGTATTTTCATGTAGAATTATCAGTATTAGTAGTAAATTAAGTATACACAAAACAACTCTTTCAGAAATCAATACCAAAGCGGAAAATCACTGGTACACAACTGTACGAATAGAAAGCGCCGTAGGTAAACATTCAAAATAGGTTACCGTAGGCCAACATTCAAAATACGTCACCATTGGTCAACATTCAAAATAAGTTACCATAGGTCCACTTTTAAAATAGGCCACCATAGGTTAAAAAAAAAAAGATTACGTTCAAACACTTGATTCTCCAGACTCGGTTACTGTTTCTTGTCTTGACACCAACTTTTTTTATAATTCCTATGATTTTAGAACTCAAATCTGAATAGAGATATCATGATGATTCTCGAATATTCAAGATCCTTCATTTTTGTCGAAAAAATCGCTAATTACTTTGCCGAAAAATATTCTCCAAGGCCGGGAATCTTAGATCCATCGTATATTCACACCTTCCTTTAGTTATAGAATTCTTTATTTAGTTAATTTATAATTATATTTAGTTTATTATTATTATTATATTAATATTATAATTATTATTTATTATTATTATAATTATTATAATTATTATTTATTATTATTATTATTATTATAATTATTATTTATTATTATTATTATTATATTATTATAATATTATTATTGTAATTTAGTTACATAATTATATTAGTTATATTATATATTCCCCATCCTTCAGTTATCCTTATATTCACCACCTGTAAAGTTTATCCTGGTCGTGAAATCAACTGCGGAATAAAACAGTTTACAAACTCTTAACATTATGATTCGCTTCCTGTATTGTATAAATGCTTCTTTGTCAATAGATCAAACTTAGTAATGGACTTTTCCTTCATTTCTTGATGTGCTAGAATTTTCAATTTTTACACTTGGCGTATAATTGATTAAAATATACTAATATACATTTCAAAAGGTAATTAATAAAAATATATTACTTTAATTGAATTTTTTCCTTTTACATGAGTGATGACACATAGTGGTGAATATAAAAAAATGCTCTTTAAGATTCCATTATAATGACTTCTCTTGAGCGGATATCGCTCAAGGTTGTATTTATATTTTGTTAATTGAGTGTAAAGGATATTTATATAGCTTTATTTTTCAAGACTATTAAGTTTTCATTTATCATGGTGACATAGTGACAGTCATAATTAAAAAAAGTATTTTTTTGGACTTGCATAGAATTCTAAAATGTTAAAATTCATTAAAATTTAGAAGCCAATTTTTTTATGCTTATAATTCCTTTTCTCCTAGTATGCTTTTTAGCATAAGTTAAGAATACTTTTTGGGTTCAAAGTAGGAAAAGCTAATCGGAGCATTTTCTTTAAACCAGAAAATTCGATTTTTGAATTATCTGAAACATATTTTTATATTAGTGGAATTTACTATTCTTCTCATGTGTTCGAAGAAAAGAACTCGATATTTATAAATAGAATGCTATTTAGTATTAAGGATAATTATACCAACTAATATCCGAATACTTTGCTTTGACTAAAAATATTAATAATTTCAGATATAACACACTGATTAATGCAGAATGTAAAAAATTCATTAAAAATTTGTTTCTTTTAAATTATTGTATCGAAAACTCTTCAAAGGATTCATCAGCATGAATTTAAGTCTTGTTTCTTTTGCGTAAGCTTTTGATGTGTGAACAAGACTATAATTAAGTTTATCCCTATATGCGTTTTCATGCTGTACATCAATGCGCTGCACGTATTGGAAAGCGAAAGCACCGAGTGTATTCAATAAAGTTTACTTTCGTAAACAATAAAATGGGCTGTTTTAATTAGTCATTATAAAGGAAGGCTAGAAATTAATTAAAGTTCAAAATTCACTACTTCCGCCACACAAAAAAAAAGAATAAGAAGAATTTTTAGATAAAAAAAAATAAAAGCCTTCTAAAAGTAAAATAATTTAAAATTCATTAAAATCTATCATCAAAAAATTATTTTTACATTATTTATTAAAAGAATATTAATAAAGAAGTAGTTTAAATTACTTTACTATACTTGAATAAAAAAATATTGAATAAATAAGTCTTTAGAGATTTCTTATATATGAATAAAGTGTGAATTTTTTTAAATAAAACTAAATGTACAAAAATATAATTAAACAAGATAAATTTAATTAAAAATTTCAGAAGGGCTTATCATGAAATAGATTTAAAAGAAAAAGCAAAAGTTTATAATATAAGTATTTTCACATATTATAAAATTATAAAATTTTTTGATTGGTTAAATGCAGATTTAAAATAATGTTTGAGATTCTCTTAGTGGAATTAACAATAATTGAAAGA
This sequence comes from Argiope bruennichi, assembly GCF_947563725.1. Taxonomy (NCBI): domain Eukaryota; kingdom Metazoa; phylum Arthropoda; class Arachnida; order Araneae; family Araneidae; genus Argiope; species Argiope bruennichi. The sequence continues at coordinate 66,520,928 of NC_079155.1, forward strand.
TTTCTATCAAGATTTAATCTTTGAAGTCAATTCATCATAAATTTGAAATCAGATGAGAAAATCGTTTGCAATTATACTTCAGAAACTGGGTGGAACTATGGATAATTTATAAAAAGCTAACTAATGTTTTTGATTGCTTAGGTAAAAAAATAAAAAAAATAATGACGAAATAAATTATCAAATACCATGAAGATTTGATAGCATCTTATAAATAAAAGAGAGGATAAATTGTATTTAAATTAGAAATTCTAAAAAAAAGTAGTATTTAATTAAAAAATTATACGGCTTTCGATAGTGCAAGCAGATGGAAAACTTAAAAAATGAATTTGCACGTCTTAATTAATTATTTCCCGCTTTATTTAATACAATGTAAGTCTTTAATAAATCACATTTTTTCAAAAAGGCCTACTGGAAACTCTATCTAGCACTATTAATACAATTAATTTATTTAGATAAGTTTACAGAAACTTACAGATATATATCTGTAAGTTGCTCATATGAGCTTCCTAATCTAAAGTTGAAAGCATTTAAATCGTTGTATAGGAAATGAAATAGTTGGTCGGTTAAAGAAAGAGCAGTAAATAATATAGAAATTATACAACGAAATTTTCTAAAAAAATTTTACAGGCTCATTCTATAATATATTAGTTTTGCCTAGTTAGCGATTGAGATGTAGGAATGGCATGACGTCCGACGAACCTATTTTGATGAGTCAAGAAAGGGATATAAATCAATGCTTGAGAGCTTTGTTTACATTTTGATCCCTCTAAACAAGAAATTAAGGATATATTATTAATGAGAAGTGTGCTCTGAATCCAACATGATCATATTTTATATAATTTATATTAACTATGATTTATATTAAATATATATTACTTTATGAACAAATGATAATATATATGATCATATTTAATATCACTTCATTTCTCTGCGAAAATATCTTTATTCTATATTTTTCTCTCTTGGTTAATGCATTCGCCTATCTGTGGTTTAAAGTCGGCCTTCAATTCGTCAGAGTTACTTATAATATAAACCATGTTTTAATTAACTTTCAATTCGAAATTAATTTCAACTTATTTCTGTGAATGCTCTTGAATTTGTTTTGTCTTCTAATTTTTTTAATATAGTATAGATTTAAACTTGCTTCTGTTGTTTTGTTTTCCTTTAATATTAAAAATAAACAGTTACAGTTAAACGTACAGTTCAATAACGGATGAAATAAACATAAAGTTTTTCTTGTGCTCCTTGGATAATTCTGAGAAAAAACAACAGTTAAAAGAATTAAAATTATAATTCTAAATCTACATTTAAAATTGTGAATTGATGAAGATTTACAACATTCCATGAAGTATCCAATTTTGGGATTTTTCTTATATTTAGAATTTAGCTTATATACAAGGTCGTAAACCTCGCTTGAAAATTCAAATTTTTACAACTCTGAGAGCCCGTAACTCCCGAATCATTTAGAGTAGCAACGTGAAACTCATATCGATAAGTGCTTTTCGGCGAGTACTATCCAACTATACGAGTAAATACAATGTAACTTGAATTTGTAAATTTCGAGACCCAATCGCGGACCCTATCCAGACCAGAGTTTTGGTAAAAATGTCGTTCGACTTTATTCATAGAGACGAATGTTTAGACTTGTCGCACTCGTCTCTACATTGCATAGAATTCGAGATATAACAACTTTCGGTCTGACCGGAAGTTGGCGTCATCGACTTCCCGAGACCCATAGGAACTCTATGGTATTGATCCGACATTGGTTTGACCAATATTAAGCAAAACCCGTACTGCGCATGCGCAATGGATCCAATTTTTTTTTTTGGACTTAGAGGACCCTCGGAGTTACTTCTAAGTGAAAACCCTATGTCTCTAACATATGTAATTTATGAGATATAACGAAAACCATCTGCACATGCGCAGTAGATGAATCCATGTGGGGGATTCTTCTATAGCTCCGAGAAGATTACTATGGTGAAAACCCCGTGTCTAACAGCAGGTCAAACTTTTAGAAACGCATCTGATTTCAAAGAAGCATACATAATAATAATGCAATACTGGTAAAAGCAGATGAAACAGATGAAGATGAATATTGCCATTTATGCTTTATTCATTGCCTACGCGATTTCGAGCTTCAATTATTCGTTGTCTTCAATTATTCAAAACCCCGTGTTCTCACATGATAAAAAAGGAAAAATATGAAACAACGAAGAGTTTTTTTGTTTTGTTTTTAGTAACTTTTTGAATTTATTTTTATTTTCAGATTTCATTGTTATTACGAGATTTTTTAAAAATAAATTTACAACATTTAATCAATATTTATTGTATAAGAATACTTGTTGAAATATCAAATTTAATGAATAATAAGTTACAGAATAATATTATCAATAATCAACTGTTTTTTAAAGAAAATAGTAAGTGCCATCTACATGACTAAACATGGAATAAATCAACAGTTGTTTGAACACTGACACACATTACAAAGAGTCTCAAACTAACTTTTATCACAAAAATATTTTTAAAAGGTTAGTGAGGAATTTATTACTTTAGTATTCAAAAGATTAAAAACAGAAACTAAGCTAAAATAAAAGAAGTTTAATAACAGGAAATATTAAATATCTAGACTTGAGTACCTTTCTCCAGTGTCAATATAATCTTTCCATTCGTTGACGCTCAAGAGAAGCTCAAACAACAATTCTGATGAAAAGTCAGAAATTTAAGTGTGCTTTGATCTATTTCTATCGCTTAGTATTTGCACACAGAAACATTTTACATCTGTAAACAATATATATTTGGAAGATTTTCTGAAATCGTCAGACATTTAAATCTCATTTTATTAAATTCATTGTTCGTTTTCTATCCACTTGAAACAATGCACTATCGTAATAGTATCTAACATTTTTACGGCCAGCTTTCAGCGACAATTCTTTGTGTATTTAAAAGCAATTATCTTTCTGCTAATTAAATGAACTTCGGGACTAAGCAATCTTGAAACTTTACTAATACTTCTCGAAACAAAAGATAAAGAAAGAACAGATGTAGATAAGCGAAATGAAGGATTTTAGATTAAGAATTTACGATGTTATTGTATTGAACAAATCCTATTACAAATAAGCTGAGATAATTGCGAATCTACGAAACGCTGAAAAATGGGAATATTGTTGACAGATTCATTAAAGTATATGAAATCGTAGATATTTCTGTTGTGTTTTGGAAATGGAAGTTTTAGCTTTCTTTTGGAAAAAGTTGATTTTAGAAATGCCTGCATTAAATTTTGATTAACAAGCAGTGCCTTCTGTTTCATTTTCTTAAATTTTGCATGTAGAATTTGTATGTTTAGAGAAAGAAGTTAAAAGCATTAAGTAAAATATTTAAAGAAACATCATTGTCTGACTCATAAATCTACTTGTATTTAAATCTTCTCAACAAAAATAAATATTCTAATTTTCAAAAGGATTTATTTTTAAATAAAATGTATCGATAAAATATAAAATAAACTATAACATTTTGCATAAAAGTATGAAAAACAATGCATGTCAAAGCGATAAAAAATCCTGTATATAATTCCTTTTAGCATATATAAAATTAAAATTAAAATGCAGTATTTAAAAGTTCTTCTGTAGCTATATATAATAATATAAATGGCTGGCAGAGTTTTCTTGTATCTTTATTCATGAATTTGATGTAGTCAGATTTGCTAGAATCTTACAAATTGGCATACAATTGGCATTATTTGGCATTTTGAGTAACCTGTCAAGTCAATGATTATTTGTTAACATTATGAACATTTTTTTTTCCGTCTAACAGAGCCCAGAAGAAAAAAAATACAGAAAAAACGTAAATAAAAATCTTCATCGGCCGAAATCAAGAGAGTTAAATAGTTGTTTATGTAAATATCGATTTAACAGTGCACCTAAATGGAATCAAGTTTGCTTAGCAAGCTTAGCATCAAATCAACAGTAGGATCAAAGAAAATAACGTATTTTTATATCAATTTAAAGGCCTAATTAAAAATCCTCTAAAATGTTGTTTAGTGAAGTTCGATTAAATTAATTCATCCGAATATACTGTTGCTTTTTTTCAAAAATTTAGAAAACAAATCTGTGAATGGAATACAGTTCTAGCTTAATCCTTTATCCAAAACACCAAGTTATTAATTTCAAACAAGTTTTATACATTCATTATTTCATTATCAGGCAGCAATGAAGTTCAAACTTTGGAATATATGGCAATATTTGTCTACATTGTAAAGCCTGAAACTTTACATTTAAATGGAGTTGTCACAACTACAAAACAGAACGCCATCTCATATTCCCATATCGGTAACCATTCTGGTAACTGAACGATTTTATGGGCATGTTACTAAAATTTTATTAAACACCAGAATATTTACAGAAGATAAAACAGAAATAAGTTATGTACAGAATTTGCAAACATATAAAAATGATAATAATATGAAACCTTTTACTAAGGATTTTTTACTTTGAAATTGTATAGAAAAATTATATGGAGTTATAATAAACAGAAGGATATTATGAATTAAAAAAACACGAATTCCGAGATTATTCCACTTGTTACCATGACATAATGTATGAAAAGGCAGTTAAAAATGTAATATAAAATAATTTGGTTAATGATTACAAAAAAATGCACATGAAAGAGATATTTAAGGAAACATATGAATATTAAGAAATTGTGGCGCTCTTTTTTTCCTTTTTGTCTTTGAATGTATGTCTCTTGATGCTGTTGGCCAGAAAGACAAGAAGTCTATTTTCTCTGGTAAGTTTAATTATTCTTTGGATTCTTTGCCTGGAGAAGAAGTTGATAAAGATTCTTTTCAGTCATTCTTGTGAAAGGTTTTGTGATGGTTTTTTTTTATATTTCAAGACACTGTGAGGATAATGCATAATGAGGTGCAGGGCCAATCCCATCACAGCTATATGACAACTGCAAGCTGTTTTGTCATCGGAATGGATATCATATAGGAAAATTTTTCAATCCATTCTCATTCTGAAGAGCTAACTAATATAGAGTAAAACAAATTCTTCAAACTATTCTGCCAACTTAACAATGATATAGTTTTAGAGAATCATTTATGTTTGGGCAGTATCATTAATAATTCTAAAATTAATTGTCTACTATCTATTCTAGGACGAATGTTTAATGATCATTGAAAACTTCATCCTATTCCTAATGAAGAGCGTCCATTTTGTTTGAATGACAGTCATGGCATTTTAAGAGGCAACCAATCAAAGAAGTTTTTACCAGAAAACGAAAAAATTGCAAAAGAGTTTAAAAAAATAATGTTCAGTAAATTTCATTGATCTGCATATCCTTTCATCAATACTAAACGAGAAATATTAAATCGACTCCTGTGCCCTAGAAGCTTTCTGAATAGAATATCCAGTGACTTGTCAGTTTAACAGTTGAATATTGAAATTATTTCTTAAAACATTTCAGGTCTATATAAAACTTTTATTCAATGTATTTTATTAAAATGATGGATTATTCTTTTAATTATTTTAGTCGATAATTTAAAAAATACGATTTAGATCAAACATAAGGCATTGTTGCTTCAAGTATTGTCAATACGCTTGAAAATAGTTTTAATTAATCATTATGAAAAATTCATACTATTCTCCAACCAGAATGGAACAAAAGATGAATAAAAGATGAAATTGATAAAAAAATCAATAAAATAATAGTCATATACCACAAAAATTTGGATATTTGTGCAAAAGATAGCTCCAAAACTGATAAATCTGTTACGTTATTTGTATATATGCAAAATCCTTTGAATTACGAAATATTTATTATTTTTCAAAAAAAAAAAAAAAAGAATTTGCTATGCATTAATTTCTTACTTAATTATCAACAGAGAGCTATTTAATTACTATACAAAATCCTATTTATAGTTTGAATTTCCCTCAAAGGCTTGCCAAATCCTGACTACTATGGATGGATTACAATGATTACATACTGATCAATGAGAATAATTATTCCCAGATGACTTCTTGGAGCTTTCAGAATTAAGTAAAATTGCAGAAGTTGTATTCCTTATGCCACACTGATTAACTGGAAAATTGGACTCTTGAGGAGAAAAGAGTCGATTTTGAAGCAGTAAAATCGTGTTCCAAGCCGCGCTCAGCATAGTAAACAAATAAACCTTCATATCACAAGCAAATGCATGATAATTGAATTCTTTAATAGAAAAAGAATACTTTGCTGCAGAAGTACTAGGGTGGAAACTAATGGTATTATTTTACTGGGGTCAGTTACCCAAAATTAAATTTGGAGCATCTGTTTTCCAATGTGGTACAATAGCATTGGCTGAAAAGTACTTAATTTTTGAAACTTACAAACATGTAAGTAGTTCTTCTTATTATTTTCTTTCTTCTCTTAATATGGTGAGCATTAGATTCACTGAAAAAAGCTTATTTGCTTGATCGGATATTTTATACATAAAAAAAGCATAACATTTCTGCAATTCCAATTTGGCTTTTATGATATAAACATAATAGTTATGCGCTGTCTTATCAGTCTGGTATTTTCAATTGATTGTTATTAGTACATATAAAACGTCTAGTTGTTAATTCATTTTCAGATTTCCTCAAATAACTATACTAATCGAATCAAATCTATATATGATTTTAAATGTAAAAAATTAATCATTACTACACCTTACGGCAAATGCATTTATTTTATTTTATCATCAGGTGATTCATCTCTTTTGTGATATTTTTATTTAATCCAATCCATGTGAAACACAAAGAATACTTAAAATAAGTATATAAAGGATATTTCCGATTTTTATTTAATAGTGTAGTTACAGATCGCCTCATCAAAATTTTGTTATTTGCTTTTTTTTCATACAAAAAATATAAAAAAGAATAAACATAAAAAATTCGAATTCGAGATTTTGTCGACTTGAGACGTTTCAGACTTCCCTGAATCCGTAAAACATATTTCAGGAACTGAATCTTTTTGTCTGAGAGCACGATAAGTTAAATACGTTTTGAACTAGACGGTTTAAAATGTTTACTTCAAATCAAATCAACAAATTTGATTTGACGATTTGGAAATGTTTCAAACTCTGAATGAAATCCTTTCTGAGAAAATCTGCCTATCCAGTTTTCTGAGGACAAAGGAACACATAAACAACTGGACTGGTAAAATTTAGTACATATGTGTAGCATCAAGCACGTATTTCTTATCAAATTTTGAACCAAATCTATAAAAGGTTTGAGCATTTGTTAATCTATACTTTAGTATGCATATAAACGTGATAGCATAAAAGCGCCATGTCTTAAATAAATGAAATTTGATAGAGAATTTCCGAATATAGTTGTAGTTACATATCAAATTTTGGCTGAGAAAAAAAAAAGACTCAAGTTAATAGGGTATTTGTAAAATACGAGCGATTTATCTAAAAAGCGATTTATTTATCCTCTAAAAAGATCACAGGAACTCACATACTAATGCCCCTCTTGTAATCATGTTTTGCCAATAACATTAGGCGAACACTAAAATTGGTAATTTTATGCGTTTAATTCACAAGTACTGATTTTCTTTATAATAATTGAGTCTAATTCCAAGCTTACGCAGTTTCTGACTGGGCATGGAAACTTTAAAGCATATTTAAAACGCTTCAATGTGTCGCCGACTGATAGGCGTTTGTGCACCAAGTTCTTCTCCAGAATATATTAACTTTAATAGATTTCATCTACTCATACTCCCCAACGACCAACTCCTTCAAAATTACAATATTGTATATAGTTACTTTTTATGTGTATTGATGATATTTTATGTCTTTTTATGTATATTGATATTTTATGTCTTTTTATGTGTATTTTCTTATCTTAATAAATACTCCCACGTATATCCTTTCAACCGACAGGGAATCCTAGAGATTCCAAGTTCGGGGATATTCTGTGGTGAAAGAAAGAAAGATAGGCGTTTGTGCTACAGTGGTGCAGTCCAGGATGCCAAGCATCTGATATTTGAATGCACCAAGTTTATTCCCGAAAGGCGTAAACTCTGGAACTGCCTTCTAAAGAACAATATAGTTTGGCTTCCTCATTTATCTGCCTTTGTACAGAGTAAATTATCTTTCATTTCCTTTTATACATATATTAATAGCATTTTCTCCCGTATTATTTAGATCTTCTGTGTGTTTGCCTACATATATTTTCACATATACTTTTATGCTTTTGTATTTGTATTTTGAATATTTAAGTTTTATTTGATCATGCTTTTTCTATTGTATTATATCATTTACTGCATGTTTCTGTTAGTATGTGAGTAATTTTGTTCTATTTTTTGTTTGTATTTGTGTATTTTTCGGTTTCCTCCATTTTTCTTCGCATTTGTGTCTCCGTCCTTATATTTGAAATTTATTCAACTATCAATTGTGTACTGAATTACAATTGTAAGCCTTGTGGTATACTTGTTAGCACAAAAGAAGTTTATACATCGTGAATCAAAAGAAAAAAAATAGTACAATGCACTCAAATTTTATATTTGGGACCCTCAAAAATACAAATCTGGATACTCGTGCGCCCCAATAAGAGGATCAACAAGGAAGACGGTTATTAATCGTGATCAGAGAGTATGAGAGGAAATTCCTGGGAATTCCTTTTCAACGTAGTCACTTTTTTTAAAAACTTTATTTATAAAATTCTATTGCCAATGGTTACATTAAAAATACAAATAGGCTGCTTTATTTTAAAGAAGGAAGTATGATGACCCAGATTTAAAATCACGTATTTCCATATTTTATTGCACAAATTTCTTTTCCATTTATCTATTTCCCCTCTTTCGTTTAATTAAGCCTTCTGATTCAAGTCTTAAATTAAAATCCGTATTCGTGCTATAAAATGGTCTATTAATTTGGAGATAGGAATTAATTTCGACAAAAACTACAAATAAAAACTAATTGCTGATAAAGTTGCCTAAGTAATGTCGAAGGACATGTTTAGATTGCATATGAAATGAAAATTTAAACTCTCTATGAAGAGAAAATCAGTATAAGTAAAAAGAACGTTTATCGGAAATGGTTTTAGACGGAATGTTCTTCCGATAAGATCTTATTATGAATAAGAACTATTTCTATTCGAAATAAAAAAAGAAAACATTAAAATTATTATGCAAGACGCTTTCAAGAAGCGATGTGTTAAACGCATTAGCGAAATGTTATTTCTCAAAAGGTTTCGAAAGGTCTCAAGCAACTATTCATTTTATGAAAGGGGAAACAAATCCAGTTCCTTAATTTATATCATAATTTTATGTTAATTTTGTTACTGAATGTGAATATATACCGAAACTTTAAATCCTAAGGCGAACTTGAAAACTAATGCATTTTTAATTACGTCACGTATAAAAAAGAAGATAAGCTAGATTTATGCAATTTATGCTGATGGACTTGTTAGGAATTATACTACCCTTCACATCTTATTTGTTTTTAAAAAATATTTTTAGTGCACTTTACGAATCAATTGAGAACACAATTTTACCACCATCTTTATCAAATATTACACATATATCATCATAAAAAATCATCGTCTGGCCAGATGCCATAAAATAACTTTCAATAAAACTTTCAATAAAAGGAACGATTTTATAGCTTTCATTCCAGGAACGCTATAATTCGCTGCAATTATCTGAGATATGCTTGGAAGCCCTTTCAGAAATTAGTCTAATAACTGATAAGGGGTCACAGAATTTAATGATAGAGGAAATAATTGTCTTTATTCATCCTGATGTACCCAAATGGATGTAGAATAGCTTCGAATTTAATATAATCTCAGAGTATTGTCTTTAAGGATTTTTGAGAAATTCTTACTTTCTCTTGATAAGTTTACAAATTATCAATAATAAATTTAATAGTATTTATTATTTGATATGTTTGAAAGTTTGATATGTTGAAAAGAAGTTAAGAAGTTTGAGATAGGATGTTCTTATTCATTTTTGAAATAAATAAATTGACATAAGTAATATTACTTATTTAAGCATGAAGGTATTTTTTTAGGAAATTATTGTGGGAAAAGGCAACGACCAGCATTAATATGTGAAATATATTTATTAAGATTAAAGGAGAAAAGATAAAACATTACTACATAGAACATAAAAGATACATGAGCGTGATCTGCACGTCTTGCAGTCTCACTCTCCAACTCTCGTCTGCCAATAGTGGCGGGAAAGCATCACATGATTAATGACGTGACGCAACATGGCCAACATGGCGCCATACAGGATACGAGATCTGTCAGCGCTTCCCACATTATGATTAGATCTTTTGAAAAAATAATAAATTAGGATAAGGACAAAAATATGTAAAAGTATACTTTCCCCCTCTTTCAGAAAGGAATTTTGATTTATCGGAATAGTAAGAAAAATAAAATGAAATAATTATTATAAATGATAATTTTTTTAGAAAAGGCTCTTGAGTGGATTTTTTGGCTTTTGTTATATAACTACTATGTTATGAGTAACATAAAATTTTTAGAAATATGTTTTAATACTTTTTTACAATGAATTTATGTGTGTGTGTAAGCATCTAGCAAGAGAATCGATTTTTTAAAGTATGTTCTCAAATGTTATATAAAATTTATATAATTATCATGAGGATGTATGCATGAATCTTTAGATACAGAAATTTATTTCCGATAAGTAAAGCATTCTTAATTAGTTTTTGAAGCAATTCACCTTTTACTAATTTATTATTAATAAAAGCGAATATATGCATGTGTATATATGTTTATTTGACATTCTTAATACTTTTTAGAACAATTCAGTTAGAACAGAACAGTTAGAAAATTTATATAATTATCATGAGGATATATGCATGAATCTTTAGATACAGAAATTTATTTCCGATAAGTAAAGAATTCTTAATTAGTTTTTGCAGCAATTCACCTTTTCCTAATTTATTATTAATAAAAGCGAATATATGCATTCTATATTTGTTTATTTGACTTTCTTAGTACTCTTTAGAATAGCTCATTGAAAACTTAGCATTTGGCACAAATATAATTTAGATCTTTAGAATTCAGTTTAAAAAATTTTAACTTATTGAAGATCGAGTTAAATTTTTACGTTTTAAATCAGTAATTTCGTAGATTTATTGTACAAAAATTCCCTCAACATTATTTTAAAATTCAACTCACATATCTTTAGAGGATTTTATTTTCTGGCAACAAAATTTTATTTCAAAGTTGTAACAAATTAAAAAAATTCTTTGTTATATAATTTGTAATAAAAAATCTCATTGTTCTTATAAAGAGCAAAATGTTTTTATTATATAATCATGTTTTTTTGAATAAGTTTTGTGACAAATTCCTCTTTTTATTATAATAATTAGTTTTCTTCTGGAATTCATAAGTTAAGTTCTTTAAGATATTACGCATATAACGGAAAATAATAGGGAGGTAAATGATTGTAGTAAATATTTTTCAGTATGCTTCAATATATTTAATTAATGCTTGCATGCCTTTTCAGCAATGAAATTAAATAATTTGGCATTTCAATTTAAAATTCAATTATTAAGAAAAGTAACAAGTTTGCGTTATGAAAGGAGCAGGATTTTAAAACAGTGTGATTGTAATATCTGCCTCACTAGTACTGACAAATTTGCTTTTATTACTTTATATATAGATGAAAATTGTGATTTTTTTATTTATTTCAATCTGATAAAATGTAAATGAAAACATGCGATATTAAAAAAGAGATGTATTAAGATGTATTAATTCTTAATCTAAAGATTACTTCATTAATATAGACTCCTAAAATCAGTTTTCTCTCAGTGTCAGTACACATGATGTTATATATTTGGAGTGGGAATTTGATTAAACTAATTAATTATTTGACAATAAATTTCTGAAGATAATATTAAAAAACTTGTGTCGAGAACACACTATTTTGATATTTCAAAATTTCAAAATGCTCACTTGGGTGAAAGATCTGTTATAATATTGCATCTCTACAAGCATGAAACGATCAAATTAAATAAAAAGAAATCGCTATTTTCAAGCTCTCTTATTTTTGAAAAATAAAATCAGTACATTTGTTACAAAGTAATAAAACAAATTTTTTTGAAATGTTGGCATAACTTGAATAACAAATACTCTAGAGAATATTTTTACTCATTTGGAGATTCGGTTTTTTTTATATTGAAACAATTAAAGCGAAATGAGCATAGCTGATGAGGCAAGATTAGGGAAAATTCATAGAGTAAAAATTTAAAAAAAAATGAGTCATTCGTGCGTAAACTAGTAATTTTACGAGTCAGACTCAAGTATAAAAGACAATAAAAATGAGTTTTTCCTCTCAAGTGGCATTGAAATTCGATTCGGTTTTCAAAAAAAAGTCCTGGGATTATTTATTTTCATACTCGCATTTTCACATGGAATGCAAACAGATGCTATTTTCGCTCGTGTCCTGGATAAATATCGTCTGCTCAGGGGTCTGAACTTCATTGGATTGAAAAAAGGATATACTTCGTTCTTGCGTTTCGAAACATTTGGTTTCCGGTTCATGGAAGAAACCTCCTAAGCGCATTCAACGACATGAACTGAAGAACTACTTTTCATATAAGGTATTTTTTTCGAAATGACTGATTTCATTCGATTTGCTTGATTTTGTATTCTGTGGCACTGTTTTTTGCTATCGTAAATAACGTAAATTTGAAGTTATTTTCCGGTTTAAAGCACAACATGTTTTTCGTTATTTATAGTTATTACTTTAAAATAAAACCATTTGGAATAGTTTTCCCCGGCCTTGTATGGACTGTTCTGAGTGCACTTGTGTGTTATTAGCCTCATGGCATTGAAGAATAATAGTTACGAAAGAACCTATTAGTGGGCAATATTTGGTGATAAATTTTCTGGCATGAAAAAAATAGAAAAATGACCGAGAGACGAATGAGTATTTTGGACGTTTTTTTCCGATCGACTGAAAACAAAATTTGGTATTGAATTACAAATGTTATTACGAAATTGCATATCAAATCTCATTTATTTAAATCGCTGCATTGTTGAATTATTACAGCCACTTGTTTGTAAAAATAGAGTCAAGCAGACGACCACTTCTTTAACGAATTTCGTTCCATAATTGATTCGAATCTATACTTCAGATATTGCTGGCGTCCTAGCATTAGGGGAGCTCGTCTTCCCTGTGATCTGGGTGTCCGAGGTTCGAGTCCCGGTTCGGGCATGATTGCTCTTCTTTTTCTTCAATTAATGTACTGTAATAATTGTATCTTCAATTAATGTATAAAAAATAAAGCGATGAATGAATATGAGATGACAATGATATTCATTATGGCTTTAAATATAATAATTTCAATTACAAATAATTAATTAAAGAAATTAGAAGTTATTATTTGACATTTAAGAAAAATTAAATATTTTATATTATTTATAAAACTGTAGTGAATTGTTATTTATTCAGCAAATTTCTTAAAATAGAATATTGATCATTATATTCTAATTACCAAGAGATTGTCGGCGTCCTTGCATAGGGGTAGCGCATTTTCCCTGTGATCTGGGCGTCCTGGGTTGGGCATGATTGCTCTTCTTCTGAGTTCTTTCTGTGAGGTGCGTGAGTGGCCCAACTGTAAAAATGGATTGTGCAAGCGAATGTGACGCGTGAAGTAGCTCAGTCGAACTCTTGGCCCTAGTTGGCTTTACGAAAAAACAAGAGACGCTCACTCGGCTTAAATCGCTCACCGATAGTTATGCGGACTTGTAAAGTGTCATAAATCACAACATAACTTTAGATATTAAAACTATGTACTCCATCCAGTTCTATTCGTTTTGCAATTATTGCTTTTAGATTATACAACCGGACAGATAAATTTACTCTGAATGTATTTCGCTCAAAATTTAATAGAAATCAACACATTTAGTGTAAAAACCACATACCAAATTTCATTTATCTACCCTTAACTGCTTTTGAGTTATCATGCTCATTGATAGACATAGTTTCAAAAATATGTTTTTTGGATTTCATGGAGGTCTGATACATGGAGTTTTTTTTAAAAACTCCGAGTTCAAATTTTTGATGATCACAATAATTTCCCTTTGTATATTTCATATACGAGATAATAAAATAGGAAAATTTTATCTTTACGGTAATTTGAGATGCTTTGAACGAAAATACGATTCAAGAAAATGCATAATAAGAATTATTTAATCTGTTTTTCACCGAAGTGTTATAACTATGTAAATTTTATTGATATACTAGTATCATGTTTGATTCATACTTAATGCAAATGTCTAAATTTCTTTATGCATCAATTTTTATTTTCAAATACTACCCACCTTTATGACAATATCTTGACTGTTAGTAAAATATTCGCTTCTGAGCAGAAGTCTGATCCGCATCAAAACCAGATTTCAAGAAGAATCTGCTCTGGGGGCATTTTAAATCTATAACAGACTCTAAAGTATTCTTCTGATGTCCTATCACGGATGTTTGGAACTGAGAATATGGCTCAGATATCGTCCTCGTCATCTGATTATGAATCCTGTGCAAAGATAATACGGTGAAATCCGATTCCCAAACATGCTCATCATGATTCTAAATGAGCCATTAATTAAACTCTAAAAGCAAACTTAATTAGTCTCTTGCTAGTCTTAAAAATTATAAATGTGGATATTTTATTTCAGTTTGATTAAGGAATTAATATTTTTTTTCTTTTCGTACAATACTAGATAAAATATTTTATTTTTGTACAATTATTTAACGACATTTTTCATATTTGTGAAAATAGAATTTTGTAATCTATTTTTTAATCATTTCGAAACATGGCATAATTGCGAAAATTTTGCTTACTTTTGTATTCTTGATATCAGTTAATTCATTCATTAAATTAAATTTTATTTCTTGAGAGTGGAACCACTTTGTAAGTAATTTAAATAACACACACACACATGATATTCCCGTAATATTGTGAATTCTCATTTAACATGCCTTCGCTTAACATGAATTCGAATAAGACAATAGGAAAATTGTACTTGTTCTCATGCTGAATGATAAACTATCGCATATTATGCTAATTTTTTTATTATTTTTTTAGCTTTCCAATTTTACTTTTTTTACATGATGTAAACAAAATTTTATTAAAAAATACTTTATATTGAAACCTACAAAATTTGAAAAAATTAGCCGAATGTTTAAATCTTCATTATCAAGAGTGGAAACAAATCCAAGGTAAAATGCTAGCAGCAGCAATGGAAGCGATTTAAGCTTTACTTCAACAAAAATTATCCTCTCCTTTATATTGTTAAATGTGTTTAAAATATGTTTAGTAAAAATTGATTAAAAATTGAAAAAAATGTACTGCAAAAAATTGGTATCATTGAAAAGATATCCATTTTTTTGTTTTTAGGATAATGTTAAAATCATTTTAATGTTGTATTAGTTCCGGAAGTTATCAAGGAAAATCGTCACAATTTACACAACTTTTTATTAAATTCCTGGTAAAAAAAATAAAAGAATGTGACTGAGGTGTACATTCACACAGTTCAAAGAAAATTTGTATCAAATTTGGAGACTCTAGTTCAAACCATTTGGTTTGTAAAGCTCCAATATACACATACACGTATGCACACACGCACTTTCTTGTTTATTATTATTAGAAATAAAGCGGACGTACAGCCGATTGCCAAAGCGGTATAACGTGAATTTAATTTATACCTTGCTGGTTTTAATTTACTTAATAAAATAATATTTATTAATGCTAATGATCTTAATTTAACCAAGTTAGGGTTTTATCTAGTATAATGATCTACATTTTTCTTATAAATTAGATAAGAGTTTAGTGCTTCTTTGGTCGTTCTTTTTATGGAATGAGAACTCATGAACATAAATTGTTATGAAATTTGATGTTGAAAGCAAGAATGAGTTTGCTTTTATTGCAGTTATAAAACCGCCTGATGTAATTTCATGCTGGAGTGTTCATTACCTGGGAAGCGATAAAATCTAGTATTTATTTACAAGATAAATTTTTGCCTCTTATACATAAAAGTCGGATTTAAAAGGTTAATAAAAACAAGACTGAAATTTATTACAATCTGCTCCGGAATAAATGGCTAACTTTGGCACATTTGCTAATGATCGTTGTTCTAATATAGTTTTATTCGTTTACCGCAAGACAAATGTAGTTTATAAAAGCCGAGAACTATTATGGAGATAAGAATAAAAAATTATTCTCCAGCAACAAAACTGTTTGCGGTATTAAAATATTTTCACAAAATTACGATTTTCATTTAACAGAGTTATTATTAATTATTAATTATCATATGTTATTATTTTTTTATTATGTAATTCTTTATATTTAAAAAAATAACGGAACAAATTGTCTTCGAATATGCATAAGTGACAAGAATGCGCTTTTAAGCCAAACGCTCTTTTGAAGGCAAATGGAATTCTGCTATTTTTTTTTAAATAGCCATCTTTGACGACTAGTTGGTTCATCGGGATTTAGTATTTCTAAAAAATTGAATTGAATATTTCCTTCAACTATTTTTACCCAAAATATTTTTAAATTACAAATTTTTATAGACTCATAATTCATTCTATTTTAGAAAATTTCATAGTTTTGTCCATTGTGCTAAACATTTCTCTAATTTTCTGTCTTTTTTTATACATAAAATTATTTACAAGAAAGAGCAGGAGTGTTTAAAAATAGGACTATTTAAAAATATTTAGATATCGCTTGATTCTCAAGTTTAATCTTAACTGTTTATAATACAAATAAAAAAAATTCATTAGACACATACTTTATCCTGAAACTTGCTCAGCAAAAGAAAATAAGTCGAATCTTTTTATCTTGATTATCAAAATTTAGAAAAGGTCAGGATGAATTATTAGATGCTATTATGAAATGAGGTGAATTTCACAACAGAAATAAAATATATTGTTCTCAAACAGGCGTAAATTACTTCTAAAAGTTAAATAAAACAGAAGAAAAATATATGCCCCAAAACCTTTGTAGTTGCAAAGACAATATTTCAAATTTTAATAGGATGTTAAAAATCATTTTTGTGTTCGAATAGTTTTGGAAATCAACACGAATAAACTCAAAATTTTCACTTAATTTTTAATTAATTAAAGTTCTGACTACAAGTTGAAAAATATTGTTCCGACATGCGTATTCTCGACCTTTAAAGCGTTTAAATGCCAAGTTTGGCAACTCTACGCCAAATGGTCTGATTGCGGAGTAACAGCACACAGACATACTCATATTCATCTTTATTATTAGTAAGGCATTTTTGAATAATTTACTTATGATAGACTTTAAAATTGAATTAATTTGACATCCTTAGATCATTTTTGTTTATTTTGAAAAAAATATTGTATCTGAATTCTGTAAGGACAAAGTACTATTAGAAACAAAACGGTTTGGGTAATTCATCATTTAATTGCACACTGTATTTCGCTGTACTTTAACTTCACTTTCTTATTTTTCACCTGACCTGTTTAAAAGTAAACAAATCTTTCTGATTTATATTCTTGCAGTAAAAATAAATAAAAAGATTAGATCTTTTATAAAACGATAAGCGATTAGATATTTGATTCCAATTTTATTACTAATTTACATACTGATCACAACTCTCACTATGCAATTTAATTTATCAGTCTCTGCGTTTTTATATAATCATGTTCCAATTCTCGCTAATGCACATTTTGAAAGATAGTGACTCTTTTAATCGATTTAGCTGAAAATATAATACACTTGATGAAACTCTATATCAAATTTTATCACTCTAGGAAATAATGTACTAGTGTTATCATAATCAGATACGCATAGACAAACATATACTTTAATTTTATGTAATTTGGCAGCAATATTCACATTTGGTGAAGATTGCTGCCAAATGTTTTGAATGTTTTTTTAATTGTCTAGCTCACAGACAGACAGATACAATATTTGGAGCTCATCAACCTTTTCAATATGGTAAAATGTTTTGCAACAATGCTAAGGTCCACTTAAAAATTATGTTGGGACACGATAATGAGAAACTTGCTCAGATTACTAGTTTTTAAATTCTTTTTCCAAAATTTTATTTTATGTTGGAACAGAACAATTATTGATCTAAAAAAATCTGGTAAAATGCTTGTTTGATTTCTATACTATCCTAGAAATTGTTCTCTCAATCATCGCATTTTATAATTGAGTCAGTAATGCAAGGTAATTAATATGTAGGCAGAATTACCCTGCATATAATTTTCTGTCTAGACTGGCAATTTTAAATGCAATGAACAACAGATTAAAATCATTACTATTTGATAATTCTGAGAAATTAAATATTATTAATCAATTCAAAACGAATTGTTTCGTTATTAAATTCTTGTAAATGCAGCATTTTATATAAATTAATGAGAATGTATCTTCAATTAATGTATATAAAATAAAGCGATAAATAAATATGAGACGAGAATGATACTTATTATGGCTTTAAATATAATAATTTCAATTACAAGTAATTAATTAATGAAACTAGAAGTTATTATTTGACAATTAAGAAAAATTAAATTTTTCATGTTATTTATAAAACTGTAGTGAATTGCTACTTATTCAGCAAATTTCTTAAAATAGAATATTGATCATTATATTCTAATTACCAAGATATTATTTGTTAAAATATTTGAAATAAAATCATGGTGATTACAGTTAATCTAGGAGAATAATTATATATATAGTATTGCATTAATATAAGAAGAATTTCTTATGAAATGCAACTTAATTAAGGTTAAGCCTTATCACTAAAATAATTTTATTTTGTTCACATTCAAGATTTAAAATAAACCAACATATTCAATTTCTTCAACTTTGAAAGATCAAAATAAATTAATATAAATATTATCTTGAAATTTTGCTGGCGAAAATGCTTTCTTATTTCTAATTTAATATCGGATTAAAGTTCATGGATCTTCGCTATTTGTCTCCATTCTGTTATTTTATCTCATGCTGCATAACGTAAAAAGAAGAAAGTTTTAAATTCATGGCAGATTTAACTGAATTTTAACTGAAATTCTTATTATTTAAAATATATCTAGAGGAAAACATGCTTTTCATCTCAGAGGAAATTGAATTAGTTCATATTTCCATTAGATTTCAGCACTAAAGAGATAAGACTTCTTAGAAGAAACTTTATTCCCATCCCAAGTATTAAGGATATTATTTTCATCACGTAGATCTAAGAAGATGAAAGAAATTAATTTTATTATGTGAAATTGTTTATTTTGTTTGTTCCTCTGAATAGTTTTGGAATTAAGTTGAAACTTTCTTATAGTCCATTACATTTTTATGTTTGTAAAATATATTTCTCCAGGAATCTTTTTAGTACATTTAAATTAATTTTCATATTTAACAGAAGAAATTATGAACATTGATTTTTTTATGCTGTTAAGAATTATTTGTTCCATAATATATTTGTCTAAAGATTATTCCTTCTGGAAAATATTTATTTTGCAGAACAATTGAAAGAAAAGAAAACAGTATTAATTGCAATTAATACTATTTTCTTGTGAACCATACAAGTAAATATGTTCAAAATGAAGTTATTGATCAATACTTGTGACAAGAAATTCACTATTTTCTAACAAAAAGGATTTTAAACCATAGTTATTCCAGGAAAGTAGTTGACGACTTCGAAACGACAGGAAATATATAAAAATATACATAATTATATAATCATGGTTCCCTCAAAATAGTAATTGTAAACATCAGATTGTGATAGAGCTTTGTTATTTTGTTATTTAAACTTTGTTATTTGATCTCTGTTATTTCAAGAGAATTCCACCTTGTCTATTTATTAAATACAAGAAATCATTTAATAGAGTAAAACCCTATGACTTCATGATGAAATGAAAAATGTAACAAATTATTTACGTCTTTTTCATCTTCTCATGCAATGTTGTTACTTCATTAAGCTATTTCTCTCATGAAATGTACAGTTGATTTCAATAATAAACTGCTGCTGCGTGTTTTGTGTTATTAGAATTCGTCAACCGCATGTTGGATGGAAAAAAAATGTTTATTGTATTACTCAATTTCTTAAAGGTATTTGTTTACATATTTAAAAAACTTTGATCGAATAAAAGGAGAAATCATAAGGTCATTATGGCATAAGTAATTTGAAAAAAAATGATCATAACCAAAAAATGTTTAAAATACAATTTTACTAGTGTATCAATCAGTAAAGCTTTTTTTTTAAAATTTTAATTATACTCTACATTGCAATCTTTAGGTATATTGCTTCTCAGACACAAAACCAGATGGCGCCAGTGGCAAAAAGTCAAAATTCTATTTTATTAATATTTAAATGATGATTAAATTCTACAAATATTAAAATAGTGTAACGCATTTAAGATTAATGGAAATTACAAGATTTAAGCTCTCTAGCACATTTGAAAATGAATATAAAACGATTTTAAATCTACTTGTTCCTAAACATGAAAAGAGTCAAATTAAAGAAAAGTTTTTAAAAGACAGAGCCTTCCTTCCTTTGAAAGTTTTTGTATGTTATCAGAAATAATGCAGGTTGTATTGCTAGCCACTTTTAGCAACTCGTTAGCTCACTGGATTTATTGTTAGTTATTAATTTAAACTAAAATCTCTTAAATAGAAATTGGATTAGATAAGAGATATATTTTGAGCACGATACTTGGAAAAATTATTTTCGAATATGAGATAATGATAGATATTTAGGCTCTATGATATTAGCTGTATACAGATCAAAATAACAAAAATGTAACCATCCTTCTTTTGAAATATTTTTCTTTATGCGCCAGTGTAAAATAAATATTCTAAACATTTCTTTACTCCAAGTTAATTATAATTTAATGACACGAATTGTAATTTTGTTTGCTGTGTATTTCTGAAAATGTCGTTAAAAATAAATTGACAATTTTCTTTTGTGCCTTGCTTTTTAGATATAAACCAAAAGAAAATAACAAAGGAAAAATCAAATGTTTAATTAATTGAATAAATTCAAGCATTTGTTAAAGATCGGAATTTTAAAATTATTTTCATACCGAAATCGCATTTTTCCTTAAAACAATAACTGACATATTTTTTTCCAAATTAATTGGATGAATGTAGGAATTTCGAAATCTTTATATCATTTCTTTTATTCTGGTAAATATTTTCCGGATTTAAAGAAATGTGTTTGGTGGTTTTAATGTCGTTTTAAGAAACAAAGACCGAAATCAAACTTTATTTCAGGTTTCATTTTTCTTTAAATTTATTTTCGAGAATTAAAGAATAACAAAGGATCAGGAAAAAAGTGGTTTATTTAAATAGCTGATGTTATTTCTTCGTTTTCTTTTATTCGCTGCATTTTGAAATATAAAAGGATAAGTAAAACGATATAAAATGGATAAAGAGAGAAAGCAGAAAAAATGAAGAATGAATAAAATAAAGCATACTATTTATTTTTTTTATCTAAATTTATAAAGGGAAGAAACATTATTTATACATCTCAATTACTAATAAAAGGGAATGTTTATATTTATTAGCTTTCTGCAGACCCGAAAGTTTTACTTATGACTACCAAATTAGGTATAAATATAGTTTGAAGGATGGATATAAGTATCCCAAGACGTTTTCTAAAATTTTATTAGAATAGAATTGATAGAATAGAAATGAAGTTAAATAAAATGTAAGTGAGATTTTGGTATTTCACCGTTATAACTTTATAATTACAATATTTTGACTAACAACAATAACGTTATAACAACAATATTTTGAATGATATACCGTTTTAAAATTTTAATTTTAAAAAAATAATATTACATTATTTGTTGCGTAGATTTTTCTGAATATTGACATTTTCCAAATATTATTTTAACAATAAATTAGAAGAATATACTTCATTTTTGCAAAGAAATTTAAACCGTTTGCATTATTTCATAATATATAATTAATCATAATATATAATTACGTGATTTTTTTTCTTTTGGTGGAAGCTAATGAATAATTCTTTTCTATATAAGAGAAATAAGAAAGTGAAGGTGCAGCACTTCGAAAAACGATGCGCAACCAGAAGAGAGATTATATGAAAATTGCTTTTTTTTATGGCTTTATGATGCCATGAGATCTGATTCTATTTGGAAAGTTAGTTTACATAATAAATAAAGCAAAAGTAAAGTTATTGATGTGACTCCTGTCTAATATTTGTCACAATCTTATAAACTTTACTGTTAAGTATAGAACATATTAATCATCATTAATAAAATTTAATGATGTTTAATATGTCTGATGAACCGGATGATTGTCAAAGATGGCTAATTAAAACTTAGATGCCTGAAAAATGCTGAAAGATTTCATGTAGTATTATTGAATTTGATGGATTCTTTCATGGATTATTAAGTTGTCTTTCAAACTATGAACACATTTCCACCTTTAAAACTGTATCATAATATGGAGTAATGAACAGACGGACTTATTATTAAATTGACTTTTATACTATGAACACACTTTCACTAACTTTAAATCCACATCATAATACAAAACTTTCAAATACTTGTACCCATGTAAAAGATTTCATTTTCCTCTAAACTTTCTCTAATTTTGTTTAATCAGTTTTCTGTGCTATATTAAAAATTAATTTGTGAAATTTTAAATATTTCATGAAGAATGAATTAATTAAATTGTAGATTATGGGAGCTAGTCTTACTTGGTTATGTATTAATTAATCAAGTATTTCTATTCTAAAGTGAAACATTTATGAAATTCTTTAAAAAATTATGAAGTATTTAAATATTTAATTGAAAAATTAATTAATTAGATAGTAGACTATGGGAGTTATTTGTCTCATTTGGTTAAGTATTATTTAATCAATTACCTCATCAGAAATTGAAAGTAAGACTATTTTGTTATTCAAGTGACTGATACTTTGATCCGGAATATCAAGTTGTTACTAGACGTAAAAATTAGATGGATATGTAGATCTAAATTATTTTTTTACTAAATTTCAGAGGAAACTGATTTTCATTTTGTTTAGAGGAAAATTTCAAGATAAAAAGAAAAAAATAGTTCATAATATGAAAGTTAACTTAATAATAAGATCCAAAGAAATGTATTGCAAGATATAAATTGAAACGTTTATTTTTGTAATAGTTTAAAAAAGTGATGAAGCATTTTTGGATAATAGTAAATTTTTATTTATCAAATAACATCATCAAATTCAAGAGAGCAAAGAGAGAGTTAATTAAATTCTTTAAAATCATTAATTTTATTAATATTCTTATTTAAAAATATTTTAGTTCATGTAAGATAATATAAAAGGTTTCCTGACAGGAAATCCCACTTTTTCTTCTAATATTCAAAAGGAGATACAATGATTTAAATTTGAAAATGTATTTTGATGCTAGTTTTCGATCTCTTTTATTTTCTTACTATGCTTGATGAATTCCATAAAATTTACTTTCTAAAATTAAAAAAATAAAATTAGGTTGTTGGTATTAACAACAAGGAAAAAATTCTAGATACGAATTTAAACACTTACAACAGTGTATCAAAATAGATATAATTTTTTTTGTATTTATCAGTCTAATTATATTTTTTCAGACTTTTGTAATTTTTAATTTTAATTATCAATCATTTCAGAACTTAGGTTTTTAAATTAATATATTCGTAAAAATAAACTGAATTAACATATCATTTAATAAAGAGTTAAAAAATTCTGAGTATTAATTAAAATAGATTAAAAAAAGAAATGCAAAAAATATGTCCTTTCGATATAATATAACAAATGAATAAAGCATGCTATATTTAAATTGAGATAAAAGAAGTAAAATATTTAATCCAACAAATCATGTTCCGCATTTTGTGGAACAAATGTTTGCCAGAAACCTCAGAAAAATGAGAATGCCATTTTTTTTCAAGGGAAAAAAATATTTCTATTTGATGATAGATTAAGTATTAGTGTTACAAGAAACTTAAAAAATTGCTGAATTGAACACATTAGTTAATTATGCCATGTTTTATTAAATAAGATGTAATTGCTTGATTGAATCTAATTCTTTCTCAAATATCAACCACAGCTGAATTCATTTCCTTTCCGCTAATGTAAGCAATATTTTAATTAATCGTTCATCCTTTTTTGTGTCAGATTGTCGCTAACTGCGTTTCATGAATTTTTGTCTTCTTTTCGACAGTGTATTGTAGAGATTAAAATCAATTTTTATGATGAAAATGCTTCTTTTAAAGCAGCTTTTTTTTTGCCAAAAAAGAGATTGCGGAAAAAGAAATGCGGAATTGAGAAAGAAATTGATAATTGATAATAAAAGAATTCTTAAACAAATAAGGCTTAAATAAGAATTATTTGGGTAGATTGTGACATATTCAGTCGATTACAAAATGGTTACTTATATTTGATTAAGTCCACTTAAAAGATGTATAACATGAAAAATGACATGGAAAATAAAAAGCTACGGTTATTAATTTATTTAAAATCCTTTCAAGATCATTTTTTCATAATATTTTATCGCTTCTAAATTTAGAAAAAAAATACAGAGAATTAAAAAAAAACAGCAGAGAGCAATTTTAAGAAATGCACAAAGTGAGGTTTCAGGAGAAGCTTGAATTTCTGATTTTTTTTTCAAACTATAGGAAGTGGTCTTTCCAGAACTTTCTCACTTATTTTCTAATAAACTTGTTATGCCAGAGGAAGCCTTGGAGGACATTGAAATTACAGTAGTAATAAAATATTAAAAAATGGCGTGAATTTAGTATTTTTATCTAATATATCATGTCATTCTTGGCGAGGTATTTGATGATTAACCTTGGCATGCGTTAATAGTAACCAAAAATCGAATTTCTGTTTTAGAATGTTTTCACAACCGATTCAAACCAAAATTTGATATAAAATTGCACTTGTAATCACAAATCCTATTCCAAATTTGATATGTTCTAGTCACTGTGTTTTTGAATTATCGGGTTCACATGTTTCTAAAAGTACAGACGACCAGACAGTCAAACCATAGATTAAATTTGACAGGTATCTATGCTATTGATGTTAAATTTATCTATACTATTAATGTTAAATTTATCTATACTATTAATGTTAAATTTATCTATACTATTGATGTTAAATTTATCTATACTATTGATGTTAAATTTATCTATACTATTGATGTTAAATTTATCGAATGTTATCTATCTAATTGTCTACGTTTTATAATTATCGTGTTAACGTGTAATCGAATACCTGGACAGATGGATTTTCTCTGAGCAGATTTTACTTAAAATTTGGTAGAAGACTGCAAATTTGGGGTAAAGACCGTATACCAAATTTCAACCATCTAGTTCAAAACGGTTTTCAGTAATCTTTGTCACAGATAGACAGACATTTTCTAAAAGTATATACTTCGAACTCAGGGAAACCTGAAACGTGGAGATTTGTCAAAATCTCGAGTTCGAATTTTTGACTATTATAATACTTGTTCTATACTATACCAGACTGTATACATATACTGTTCTATATGTATACCAGAAAGTAAATATAAGACATGTTTGTTAAGTGCTTATCTTCTGCTTTATCAAAATATGCTTCTTCCAGAAAGATTTAAATCTCAAAAATTTCTTATTGAAATTTGCAAACAATATTTTATAGTTTACAGAATAAAGACATGCAAATAATTGTATAAATAATGTTTAAAGGCAACCATCAAAAAGGCATAAAAAATATCTATTTCCCCCTTTTATTTTTATGAATAAAATAAAGTTGGTTCTTTTATATTAGTCATTATTATTCATATATGCATTTTCAAAACTTCATATTCATATATGCATTTTCAAAAACAGAGAAAAGTTCAATTTTTAAAAAAACCAAAACTTTAGGAAAATAGAAACAAAAACCCTTTTTAAAAATCATAATAGCCTCGCAGATCATTTTCTTGAATACTGTTTGAATCAAAGTTTCTGATACTTTTAGTTCTAGTTAGTTCTAGTTCTAGTTCTAGTTAGTTGTTCTAGTCTATACGAAATTAAGTAATGGGTTTCTGAAACTGAAATGGCTTATCAAGAGAGGGGGGGGGGGTGAGGAAGGCACAAATGTTTCTGTATAGACTACTTATGTCTGTACTGTTGTTTTTTTTGTCCCACTAGATGATTTCTTAACATTATTAAATCCAAAAGTGGTATTTATCCGCAATTCGCCACTGTCTCAAAGGCCACTCAAAAGTCCTTAAAATAAAATTCCGTATAGATTAGAAGAACTCGCTATCATAGGAAGTATTATTCTTTGGTACCAACCATTAAAAGCATTATCTATTTTAAAAACCTTGAATATAATTTAAATACATATAAATTTAATTGACATCTTTAAGCAGAATTTTTTAATAGAAGCATCAGCAGTTGGTACTGTGCATGACTAGTAATCTTGAAACGAAAGCTGTTTAATTTCATGGAGTTTTTTTATCGATCTCAAATGCATAAAAGAACATATTTTTGACCTAATAATAATGACTTACACTGCATAGGTTAATATAAACGAATAGATTTTATTTTTTTACAAAAATGATTTACAATTTTCATCTTAGGATATATAAGATAATCGAGAAGTAGGTAATTTAGATGGATTTACAATAGAGGAGGTACAATATATGAGGGTATCTTCACTATGATTGTTGAATCAACTTTGAATTTAAAATAAGAAACATTCGAGTAACATATTAGTCGTAATAAATATGGTGCAATCGAAGTAACATAGTGGTAATGAATAAGACAAAATCTAGGGGAAATGTATAGTAGTGGCGACATTGACCATTTTTGTACTTTCACCGTTACTTGGACACTATTATCTCCGATCCGAAAATAATAATAAAATAATTATACATTTTTAATAATAACGTAATTAAAAGATGTTAGTATGACAACAGATATCCTTACTAAACTGTATATTAAAAGCTACAGCGTCCTGATGTTAAGATATAGACTTCAACCAGATATTGATAATCCTGTAAGTAATTAGAAGCGGATTGTAAATATATCTATAAACCATTTAAATGCAATAAAATAATCAGATTTTTCCTGTTGCATAAATTCTGTTTAATTAATTCAACTGCTGTTTTTTCACTCACAATTCTTTACGAAGTGTCAATTTCAGAAATATTGATAGCTTATATGCCACATCTAGAAAAGTTCAAGAGGCAAGGATTCATGATGAAAAGTATAAATTCTCTTGATATAACTGATTTTCGAGCACTTGGGTAAGTCCGATTTAGCTCCAACCTATGAGGATATACTATCTTTTTGGAGTAGTTTCAGAGGAAATTGATCCACACTTGTGTTCCTCTTAGAGGAAAACTGGCGAATTCCACCCCAGCAGGTACGATTTCAATACACTGATCTACACTTTTTGAATAATTTTATGGTTAAGAGCGCATTAAGAGTATAGAACTCCCAATCATCTTCCATTGATACATATTCTTCAGTCCCGCTATGCTATTAACTCAGAGGTCCCTCTTGACTGAACTGCTCAATAATGTTTTTAAGCATTAATGAGATAACTAACAGTTTCATATATAAAATTATGTGTTTTTAAATTTTACCTTGAAATAGTATGACAATAAATGGCCTTCAACATGCGTGACACAATTAAATATTATTTTAGAACTGGAATGATTTACACAGGAAGAAAAATTTTCTTTTAATGTTTATTTTTGAAAACCTAGTATGAAAATTAAAACAAAACAAAACATTCTCATTAAAAATGATATTAATATGCAATAATAATTATTTTTCAAATTTACGTTTTTCCATAATATAGTGCAATTAGTATAATTCGAAAATAAATTTAAAACATAATGCATTTTTTTCTCTAGAATTTTCAACGATATTTAAAACACAGGAATAATAGAAAAAGTTTAAAATATATGGGCATTTTAAAAACATTGAAAATAATACTAAAAAAATAATTGAAAAATGTTGCAAACGAAAGCTGAACAAGCAATCTCGTAACCTAGATAAGAAAATACATATAAATAATATTTATATTATTAAAGAAATATTTACAAGTATTCTACTAAGGACTTATATTTCATGATATTATATTGAGTTAAACACTTCTTAAAAATCTTTCTAATGATAACATTAATTTAGCATTATAAACTATATTTACATTTTACAGGGTTTGCTGCATTTTTACTTTAGTGTTTTAAACTTTTGATCCCGTTTCAAAACAGAAACAACAAGTATCCGGAAATTTCAAGTTCCCGGTTCAATTTCCTGTAAAACTCATGAGAGGAATAACAAACAGTTCCAAAGCGCTCACTTTCTGAAAGACTTCAGTTGTCGCTTCGAGGAATGAATAGATGAAATTTCACAACTTTTGAAGAAATCCCGAGTTTTTACAACATGGCCATTGTGAAACTGAATACATTATTTTTTTTCTTTTCAACAGAAAAATAATTAAGTAACACATTGATTATGATATATTATAAAATTTCATGTAGTTTCTCAAAATATTTTACCATATAATAAAATAATGCAACAGTTTTATTGCCCTTCTTCAACTTTGATTTTAGAATGATGTTTCTTACGGCACTTGCCACGGACAAGCCCGCTGTTCAAAGACAGCCGATTTAAGCCTAAGGGGGAGCGCCTCTTGTTTTTATCGTAGAGCCAACTTGGGCCAAGAGTACGACTTGACTACTCACGCATCACTCATTCGCTTTCACAACCCCATTTTACAGGAGGGCACATGCACACATCTCATAGATAGAACAGGAAGAACAACCACGCCCAAACCGGGACTCGAACCCGGGACGCCCAAGGGGAAGATGCGCTCCCTATGCGAGGACGCCAGCAGAATGATGTTTGAGAATTCTAATAGAACAATATACAATATATAATCTTATAATATATTGTAATATATATAATAAGAATATTTAGTGGCTTTTTCCTACTTGAATTTATGAAACAAACATGTAATTGTAAAAGCAGAATTTACCAGTATAGTACAATTACCAGACATATTATTGGTTGAGTATAAGCAGAGGTGGACATTAAGTGGATCGAAATCGACCGGTGGGCCACCAAGACATTTTGGGCTCACTGCCTTTACTAAGACCTAAGACGCGCATACTATAAGAAACCAATTGTTACATTCATGTGTTACCCATTTGACAATGTTGATGTGGTAGAAATGAAGGAAAATATAAATTATATATTCTCGTTATCTCTGGAGGAAAACGAAGATCTCCTATAAAATGATATAATTTTAAAAGTAATTAGTTCAAAATCTAAGCAAAGCTTTTGGAATCTAATAAACAAAGTAAAATATTCTAATTTTTTTTAAAAAAAAGGTGCGTATTATTTAATATCGTTCTTTGGCTCTACCTATCTGTGCGTATCTGCATTTTCAATGATGAATATAATTAAGATAATACATCTTTCCTGTCTCACAGACGACCATTTCGAATCCGGTGCAAGATTAGCAGTTAGTAATTATATACCGAGATATTAAAACCAGCAGACAATATGAAGACTAAGTCTTCTGCTAACTATAACTAGGAGAACTAGTTTCATATGAAAATGATTTATTTTTTAATGTATTTTGAATTGTTTGATATTAAATGCATCATTTGATATTATTATATTTTTGGCTATTATTATTATTATTTTGTAGTTATGTAGGTAAGTACATATTCCGTATTTATTATTGAATATAATAAATGTTTTGATAAATGTTGTATACCTCATTTTTAACCCACCACATCTATACCACTGGTGGACCGAAGCACCTTTAAAAAATTAGAATTTTCCAGTACCCTAGAAAAGTCTCCCCACTCCTGAGTATAAGAGTATAATGTTTCTTAAAAATTTGTTTCACTTTCGTTATCATAACTAGTTGCATTTATTTTTTACTTCACTAGGCGCGTCTGAAATTGTGTTGGTTCAACTCTCTGTTCTGGATTCACCAGAACTTGTTTTTTTGGCCCTTTCTTGGAGAAGGAAAAATTTTTTAAAGGTGCTTTATATATCTGCATTAATTTCCTTCATAAGAAGTAAAAAACTAGCTATACTGCACGAAAGTTACAATATAGATTAATCAGACAATTGCGCTTTTCATAGTGCCGTTTTTCAGGGGAATCGATACCATTAGGAAAGTTAATCAACACAATAAATAGAACAGGTACAAGGCTACTAAAATAAAGCGACTTTAATGTCAGTTACAATTTCATAAATTTCTTATTGAGGTAATCATGAAACATCAAGTTAAACCTAAGTGATTGAATTGAAACTAAGCATAACCAACAGCTGTGTTGAATTATTCAGCGACTCAAGACGCTAATGCTTAATAAATTGGAATGTTTTTTTTAGAATTAAAATTTAATTATATAGTATTATATGCACTATCATCAATTAATACCTTTATCAAAACTTTGGGAGATAACGTCATTTATAGTAGAAAGCAATAGTCAGCTTTGAGCGGATATGAGAATTATGATCTAAGGATGATCGGTTTTACTTTTACTACTACTCAGCTTTACTCAGATAGATGCTATTGTAAATCGGTTTTAAAGTCTATCTTTCAACGCTGTGGTTTGGTTTTAGGTTTAGTTTTATTAACGTTCCATTTAAAGTAATATTAGGGTTATTTTGGGACGGATCTCGTAATTTTGAACCGCTGTCAGATGACGAGGACCACACCTGAGCTGATACCCCCTCTTCCCACCACGCCACATGAGTGGGAGGCGTTTGGACCGGATGGTTTTAACGTCTACCAGATCCATTTACACGACGGCTCTTCGGTGAAATCAGGTCACGAACCAGAAACCCTCCAGTTTTGAGGCCGAAACCTTACCACCAGGCCATCGCGGCCCTCAATGTTGGGGTGTGAATTAGTCAAATATTCCATTAACATTACTTTTGATATCAATGAAATCAGTTTTGAAAAATGCATATTTATTTATATACTAAAAAGAATTTATGAAATCGTCATTCATTTTCTCCTTTTTAGCCTTTAATTTAGAAGGCTTTTTATACAGACATTTTGAAATAATTTTTTCCTCTCAAATTTACTAATAGTTGCCACTTATAAAATGAAAACTAAATTTTATTTATCAAATTAATCAATTAATTGAAAACTGGTTTCTTTTAAAATATTAGAATATCGTATTGTTAGCAAGAACATACATGTATTAAAAAAATTTCAAAACTCTAGGAACATTAAGAAGTGAATGAAAAATTATTTAAAAAATATTATTAAAAAAACGATATAAAAATTAAAAAAAAATACCCATCCTGAATTTTTACATTTATTAATATAGCCACTATGAGTTGTATAGCTTTATTGCACATTTGTTTACATATTACGAAAGTTGCTTACAGCAAAGTTTCTACAGCAATCGACAAAGTCGCCTTTTCTAAAACAAATAACAGAAAGTGATGTCAATTATGATTATGTTCTGCTTCTGTTAACGTTGCAAAAGTGACAAAACAAAACTATGCAATATCGACGCTGTCAAAACAAAGAATATAAAATGAGAGAGCCAAAGCGAAAGTCGATGGAGTAATTTGTCTTTATAAGCAAAATATGCAATAGTGCAAGAGCTAGAAAGTCTTTATTATGCTTCTAATTCGTCTTGTGCAACATAATCATTCAATGCAAACAGCTGAATAAATTCTGAAAGTAATCACGAAACATGTTTGTTTTATTTGAATATGCTCCATTTGACTTTCTTTCGTTTATTTCAAAACAATGAAGAATACGATTTAAGACTTGTTCATCTTGCCTTGTTTCAGGTGTATAAACATAGAATCTTCTAATCGAATTTTCATTCACGTTCTATTATTCTAGATTTTTACAATGTTAGCTCTTGTTTGTTTCTGATAGCAATACACGATAATTTTAATATTTTCAGAGTTAAATATTCAATTAATTTATTAATTTTATTATCTTTTTTTGGTTTATACGCATGGCGCCATCTGGAAATGAATATAAAAATTAATTGATTTTAGGAATCTGAAATATTTATAACAATGAATTATAGATGAACGTCTGAAGGTTAGAAAGCAATTAAAATGTAGATAGTTTCTATTTTATAGCACAATAATAAAAATATCTTTTCTAAAATTTATTATTAAATGTATAACATTTCTTTTTTTTTTTACGAAATTTTTTTTATCCGTTTTGAGCATGTCTATGATTGTGATGCACCGGCGTTTCTGTTTTTATTGATTCCTGACTTATTACTTGTTGTTTGTGATTGTTGAGATGCTTTATGACAGTAATACATTTTCAGTTTAAAGAAACTTTTTGTTGGAAAAGTATTGCTGTGTAGAATTTCAAATATTGAGCTGCTATAGATCATTACAGTTATTATTTTAAGAAATTAAAAAAAAAATCAAACTTCATATTTTTTTGCATATTGCTTTTTTGATTTACAGTATTTACAAACAGACAATCGATAACTGATATATCCTTTATACTTAAACGAATTTCGTTCAAAATTTAATATAGTTCTATAATTCTGATGTGATGATCTAAAATTCATTCAACTGTCTTGTTGCATGTATATAAAACGACAGAAAAACAAGCAGCAAATTCATTGAAGGATTTGGCCTCAAATTTGACAGAGCTCTGCCAGTCTAATTATAAATATATATATTTAATTTCATTTATGTAGATCCTTAAGTTTTTAAATTATTATATTTAAATGCTAATTAATCTGAAAAAAGACAAATATCCTACAGCCTTTTTCTCCAATTTAATAGAAATCTACAATTTTGATTCATAGATTGCATGCTAAATTGCATCCATCTAGATCAATGCGAATTTCAGCTACTGTGTTCATTAGAAATACATGGACCGATGCAGTTCTAAAATTATATTTTTTTGAAAGCAAAATGTCTAAAATGCTTCGATTCATAAAATTTTACATGTGAATATTTAGGTAATAAAAATAAATTATCCTTTTAGCTTCATATGGGAGAAACTAAAAAAAATTACTGAAGAATTAAAACTAACTTTTAAAAGTCTGAAATTAAGATAGATACCTCTGAAAAATTGAATTTTATCTTTTACTTGGATAACTTTTGCCTGTAAAATAGCATTTGTGCACAGAAAAATGGAATTAAGCAGATGTTAAAGGTAGACCTGCATGTCTATGAAACTTCATTATCAATACATTATCTCAGTCCGCGTCAAGACGGGATTCTTGTCAGAATGTCATAATTGAGTCAAACCCGTTGCGTTCGTCAGAAGATGAACCGCAAGAGTAATTGGTGTAACGAATGCCAGATGAATTACATTAAGGAAAGGTAATTAAATACTCATTACAAATCACGTCATTTTGACATTAGTTGAAGCGAGTCACCTGGAAATATCAAAGCTAGCTATTTCTCCTGCCATATCCGATATTGCATTCTGAATCCTCTCAGATTATTACAAATGACACCGTTTCGGTACATAGAAGGTTACCAGTTGTGGGAATCAGGTGTGCTCTACGTAAAATTTCGTCGACTAGAATGTTGTTTATAAAACGAAATTTGTGAATTGTACAAAATGCGTTCATAAAATTCACAATATTATCCAATATGGCATAAAAATAAAAGAAATATAAAAGATTAAAAACTGCAAAAAAATACCAGTATGAAATTAAGCGTTGTTGCAACCTTTTCAATAATTTCGAACATAAATGAGTAAAGTAAATATGTTCAAACAGTTTAGTAGATAACATAAATGGACGTAAATGCAAAACCGTGTGTGTTAGGCATTGTCTTCTTCAAGATATTTCGAATAAAGTTTCTTTGAGTCTTTTCTTTATAGTTTTTTATAGTCAGAAAAAATTGAATTTTCAAAATTGAATATATAAACGTGTTAATAAATTGAGGTCTTTTAGTTAATGTGTTATAAAAAATTGTCAAGTAGACGTTTATGAAGCGAAATTTGAGAATTTTGTACATCGCTTTTATAAAATTCATAATGTTATCCGACGTTGCACCATAATAAAAAAAATACAGAAGATTCAGAGTTGCAAAAAAAAAAAAAAAAAAAAAAATCCATGCCCGAAATTAAATGTTATTGCAACAACTTCAATATTTTCCATTATTAATGAGTAAAATAAATATGTTCAACAATAGAGCAGTTTACAGCAATAGTAGACATAAATGGACGCAAGTGCAAGTATTAAGCATTCCTTCAACTAAGCTGTTTTTATCAAGTGTTAATAATGATAAGATTTAGCATACAGACTGGTTATTTAAAAAATCAATAGAAACAAATCTAATAATAAATTGTATTTCTAATGTAATCAGATCAGAATGGCATCACCTGAGAAATAAAAATCTTCAACACAAAAATATGAGGCATCATCTCATTTAAGATATTTCAAATACTGTTTCTTTTCAGATTAACTGTATCCTAGTTATATAAACTGGGATTTTTAAAATTGAATAAATAAATTAATGTGTTAATAAATTGAGATATTTAAGTCAATACGTTTAAAAAATGGCGACTTGATGTATATAAAACGAAATTTGAGAATTATCAAAATTTTGTTGAGAGTTGTCAATTCGTAAAATTCACAATGTTATCTAACATGACATCAAGATAAAAGAAATATAGAAGATTAAAAGCTTCAAAAAATTCCAAGTTCGAAATCAAATACTTCAGTAACAATTTCAATAATTTCCATCATAAATGAGTATAGCAAATCTGTCAAACAGTAGAGTAGATTACATAAATGGACGCAAATGTGACCATTTCTATCAAAGATTCCTTCAACAAGGTTGTTTTTATCAAGTGTTACTAATATTAAAATTTATGATATAGAATGCTTACTTAAAAAGAACAGTAGAAATATATGTAATAATAAATTATTTTTCTAATGTAATCAGATCAGAATGGTAATGTCTGAGATGTTGTTATAACTATAAATCTTCAACATAAAAACATGAGGCATTATCTCTTTTAAGATATTTCGAATACTGTTTCTTTTCAGATTAACTTTATCCTAGTAAGAAGAAATGTAATTTTAAAAATTGAATATATGTTAATGCTTTAATATATTGAGATATTTAAGATGATGTACTTTAAAAAATTGTATTTCAGTATAAATAAATTAGATCATTATACAGGATGTTCTCTCTTAACGTGATACAATAATAAATTTCTAAACTATCAGAGCTATATATAAAATTCTGATTGGAAAAATATCTTAAAAGATGAAAAAACATTTTATTTTAGGTTGTTTGCATCAATAAAAGTATTTCTAAAAAAATTATAAATTTTTACTCTTTATACGGTCCTATATCCCTAAAATTAGATTTATGAAAATAGTGTTGATATCTCAAAAAGGCATCATAATAATTTCCCCCATTGCTTTATGACTAAAATTCCTCGAGCTATAGTTGTTTAACCTAAATGGGGGACCTATATATATTTATTTTAAGCAACAATTGGTGAAAGTAACACAACTATGTATAATTTCAAGTTGAAAATCATCCCTTAAGATCTAACTCGAGTGAATTTAATTGTAAAATTCGTCAAAAATCGTTCCACTACTATTTTAGGCGATATTAACTTCTTTAATTCTTCATGATAAATTTTAGTCACAAAAATGATTTTGTTTATTTTAAATGTTTACTAAATATGACTAAAAGAACTAGGGGGTTATATAGAAAACTAGATTTCTTAACTTTTTGAGAAATGTACATATCGAATATAAAAATTAATTAGCCCTCTTATTTAAAACACTTTCGTAAATGAAATTACATGTTTTTCTCTTACGGATAAGAAATTAATTACTGGACCATGAGAAGAAAGAATACTTTATATTAAGTTTATGACGCTTCAACTTATTTTTATTTTATGGCAAAAATATTTGGACTTCTAGATTGAAACATCATAGCATGATAAGATTTTAAACTTGAATCAACTGTATTTCTTTTATTTTAAAGATGTACTCTTACTGGTAACAATAATAACTCGATCATGTAGAATGTTTTAAATATCGAATTGATGCGCTTGCATATAACTGCAATAAATAAAGCTATATAGGAAATATTACGAAATACATCAATAATTAAAAAAAAATTCTTAAAACCAGAGAAAAAAATCTACAGAAATATATAAAACTGAATAGCATTTTTTTTTAATTTCAGAAAAGCTATTCTTTTAACAGATAGAAAGTTTTTGTGAAAAAATATGCTGCATTAAATTTTTTTTAAATAAAAAGACGTTGAATTAAAAAAATACTTTAGAATTTTGATATATTTTAAATTAAAAATATAATTAGAACATTAAAAACCGTTTTTTTTGCAAGCATATATTTTTAATCAAGAAATAATTATTAATGAAATAATTGCATATCCAGTTTTATGTTATAAGTGACATAGCTGAGCATTTTCAAACAGTATTTCAGTTTATAAATATTGTATAGTTGAAATGTATTGGCTACATTTGAAACTTCTATTTAAATTTAATGCCATTATCTTAAGTTTAACACTTTTATACATTAATTTTTTAATTTGAATATTAATTTTCTTATTTATGAAATATTTATTTTCAGTTTTACAGTTTACTTAGAACTGAGGAAATATTTAGTTTTCTGCTTTTCTTACAACCAATCTTTTAATCATTCCCCCCAAAGTTGCATGAAAGAAAGACAAATATAAAATTTGAAAGTTCTTACTTTTAACATTTTAACCTAATTTTGACTAAAAACGTCATTTTTTAAACCTGTTACCGAGTAAATTGCATTTCGTTCCTCCAAGGGAATTGAATTAGAAGTTGGCTTAGTCTGCTGTTAGATTTTAGCATTCACGACCAGATTTCGTTAAGAATATATTTTTTCCCACATGTTTTAAGGATAATTTTGTTTACTTTGGTCTAAAAAAATAAGAACAAATTGGGTTTTTTTGCCTCAAATATTTATTATATTATTTTATTTTTATGATTTTTTTTATCAAAATTGTCTTTTCTTTATTTAATAAAATATTTACTTTTAAATTTGTTTACTTTAAATAAGAAATATTTCTTGAGCCCTTATCGGATTCTCTAGTTATTCAAAGTATTAAGTTTTTATTTCAAAATGTTGTGAATGAATATTTTTCTAAGATTTATTTGATATATTTACATTTTTTAAACATAAAAATGACAATATCTTATTTTATTTTTCCAACAGGAGAGAATTAAAGATAGAGTGCACTAAGCATATGTTAGGAACCTTGAAACAAAAGAGAGGTCCAGAATGCATTAAATTAAAAAAATATTATGAAAGATCAAACTATTTTAGAAAAATTTCTAATTCATTTCTAGCTAACCATATGTAAAACCCTATTTGAAATGAGGTGATGTTTAATTATATATAAATTTCATAAGTACTTCTGTTCTTACAAGCTTGGTGAACGTTTTTAATTCATTTTTATATTTCAAATAACGCAATCGTCTTTGCAATAATATTTGAAGGCAAAAGAAATTGTATATGCAATATATGATTTTGAAAAAGAGAGAGTTTAAAAATGCGATTCCCAAGTATCACATTATTTTTACTTAAGCCTAGTTAATCATTGCAAGAATTATTATTCTTTTTATAAAATTTCTTTAAAGGCTCTCTTCCATTTCACTTTCGACAAAAACTAAAGAAATAGAAAGGAAAACTTAAGCTATGTTACTACATCCGGGATGAATTTAAACACTTATATTTTTGAATATTTGTATAAATCTCTATGAAACCAAAATATACCAGTTAAGTACCAAATTTTAAAAAAAGAATTAGAAAAAGACTTTTCTATTTAAATAGAAGCATAAAGTAAAAATTTTATAGTTGATTGATTTATCAAATGATTTACTAAACATTTCGCAGGTAGTTTGAGAAATCTATTATCTAGTTCCTGAATTAAAATATAATCTATATTTCTATCTATCTCTTAAATATTGACGTTCGATTGATAAATAACCCGAAATTCTCAATTTTTTTCACAATGGGAAGCACTGAAATAATTATAAAATATTCTAAATGAAGAGATTACTTATTCTCTATTTCAGAAATTATAAAACATATTGATAAATTATTATAACAAATTTGAACATAAAATCTGCATTAGGTTTTGATTTATGAGATTTTTCGTAAGAAATTGTATCAAATATTACAATTTGAGATGATAACATCTTAAGATGTAAAATGTCATTAAAACGTGAGCAAATGCAAATATAAAAATCCGTGTAACTTTCCAAAAAATAGATATGGAAACAAAATTTTAAAGTTATTATAATAAAACCTATTTAGCAGTAAAAATATGAAATTAAAAAATTCATAATTTCTGAAAAAATGACTTTTCAACGTAGTCACAGAACTTAAGAAATACAAGAAATAAAATAGAATAAAATATTTTTCGTTTTTTTTACCCGCTTTTCAGAAGACAGGAGAATAACAAAAAGGCATTTTCATTGTTTTGTTTAACCCTTATTTTGGAGCTGAAATTTTAGGACTTAACTGGGGAGGTGTGGTTTACGAGACCGCATTTCATTTACACTCAAATTAAATTTTCTAATGAATGTATTAGTATGAAAATATATTTTGAAGATATTTTTCTTGATATATAGATATGTTTTAGAAATTTTTCAAAATATAGTATCATTGAAAAAAGTAAATGCGTTGGGACATACATCTTCTTCTCAAATTACATGTTACAATAAATAATATTCTTGAAAAAACATATTACTTTTTACTTTTTAAATCATATTTATTTTTACAGTATATGAACGTATAGAAGACAATATAATGTAAAATTCAACAATTATATGAAAAATAAAAATAATTGGCAATGGGTAAAATTGGAACTTTTTTTATCGGCTTGTGTGACTTTCCTAGCGCGGTTTTCTAGGGCATTTTAAGCATACAGGTTAAGAACTAGTATAAAAATCAACCTATAAATTCTGTATTTATATCTCTTGGTATATTAATATATTTTATAAATTTTTCAAAATACATTCACTAGAAAAATTAATTATGTTTGAGTATACATATCAGAATCAGTTGAATGCGAACTTTCGTGGAACAACTTTTCTGTACAATTATCCTTATCACTAAATTCACTTTCTGCTTCATTTAAAAGTGTCTGGAGTACTGCTTCATAATAGGATCAGAAAATTGGATGATATTTCGGGGCCCAAGTTTTAACGCCATCTGCTAATCCTTGTTTATCATTGGGACACTAACAGGGAGATGCGGTCTTAGAGACCACTCTCAAAGAAATAACTGAATTATTTTAATAAGCATCCGCTGAAATCGGTTGAAAAAGTGCTCTTGTATTGAAGGTCACAAAACAGGAAGCTACAGGGTCAATCCATTCAATTGAGCTAAAAATAGAATAAGGGTGACCGAAAATCCAGCGCTAGCGGTCTCACAAACTGTACGTCCCCAGTAAAAGGTTAAATAATTTTTCACAGTCATTCTTCAATTTAATTGCTTTCTAGAAGATACAAAAACAAATGACCAAAAGACAAATAATACAATACAACCTTTCTAATTCAAAAATATCTTTCAACTTCGGCAACATTTTCTTACTGTTTCAAGAAGAAAAACAAACCAGACTGAGGTTTTGCATGTAGTGATAAAATGCAGTTTATAATGCAATGATTTGGAAAAGAAGGATATTATGAAAAATTCGTTTGAAAAATCTCTGTTTTGGGATTCAGGAGAGAATCCTCAAGATCACTTCTTCAAATGAACTGCGAGAAAAATGTTTATTTATGGAAAAGGCCAGACACATCCTTTTGGAAACGACTTTCTTTAAGATAATCACTGAAAGAAAAACTTCTAATATTATTTTTACACATTTTTATTAATTTCTTTTCTGTTTGTGACGATACTATTGTACTGTACAGTTACAGATACTATATGTTACTGTTTTTGTTAATACTTATACTATGTTATCGGCACTATTTTTTTAGCGATGACTGATGCAGTACTAATGGTACCCTGGAAACCTAATTACATCATCGAACATTTCATTGTGAATAAATTCGAAAACTCAATTCAAAAGGGGCATCTACAGCAGGTATATTATCAAACATCGATCGATATATAAATCATCGAAATTGCAGTTTAAAACCACATCTTGTATTTGATAAAAGAAATATATCATTTGGCTGATAAAATAGTTCAAAGATTATCAGAATAATCCCTGATTGCTAGCAGCAAAACATTTTACAGTTTATTTTTCGATGTTCGAAAAAAGAAGACTATATCTTCTATATTCCCAAATTAATTTCTCTAAACTTCCTGAAACTGTCAAAAATATCCAGTCACTTCCTATAAACTTTAACTTCCTTTTCAAAGAAAAATATTGAAAATCTGAAATAAGATACATGCTAGAAATAAGATATGTGCATTTGTTGAATCCGTCTTTGTGTTTTAATATTTCAGGTAAGCAGAGATAAATAGCTCCTTTCAGAATTTCATTGACCTTTCTTTCATCTCGATATTAACTATGAGTTGGAATGTTCCTTGAATAATATTAAAACTCTTCAAACCTCCAGGGGTTTTGGTGCTTAATTTAGGCAAATACCTTCAGAGTAAGGAAAATTCTTCCAGAGTTTATTCAAACGGAAAAATGTAAAAGATGAATAATTCATTTCGTTACTTTCTAAAAATCTAAAAAAAATCTTATATTTGTAAAACAACAGACATTATTTTAAAAGTAACATGTTCAAAATATACTTGAAAACAAAATCACTAAACATAGATTCTGCAAATGAGCAGAGAAAAATTATCTATATTTAAAAAAAAAAAAAAAAGAAGTAAAAAAAAAAAAATTCAGTTATTTTCAATAAAGAATTCCACGGATAGAAAATATTTAGATATACTTAATATATATATCCATAGAAAATTGCAAGCTTATTTTAAACATTTTATGCTTCATAAAATAGAAGGCAACCTACTGTGCACTTAAGAAAAAATTCTTTTTTAATTTTTTAATTCGTTAATTATTTGATTCACTGTGATTATCACATGATATACGAATATACATTCTAAGGCCATTACTTGCTATTTAATTACTATAACCAATGATTCTATTATGCGCTTCTAAATAACTATGTCAGATTTACTATGCAAAAGAAAGATTTCTCATAAAGATCATTTCTAGAATCTGTCGAGAAAAGTTAAGAATTATCAATTCAATCCTAAATTGTTAATTAATGTTAGATAGGTAGCTAAATAATTCATAAAAAAAGGCAAATATTTCTATGGTACTATTAAAACAAGTAAAGGAAAAGTGATTAGATAAATATTTAAAATAATTAATGACTAGTATAATATTTATATATTCACATTTAATAAAATTTTAATGAAATATATTGCAATATTGCATAAAACTAGCGTCTCAAGTCAAATAAAAGCCGAATATCATTTTATTTCTCAGACATAAGCAATTTAATAAATGAACATCTTAAAAAGAAGGGATGAAAATTTTGTAATATTTGAAGACAATTTATGTTAAGTAGAAGAAGTAGGAAAAAAACGAATTTAGAAACAAATTTATTTAAGCCCAGTGGTCTCCATAGAAATACCTGCTCCATCTAAATTTATTCCTTCAAAACATCTCTTCATTTTCACTTTCGAAAAACCTTTTGCAATTTAAAGCAAAATCCAATAAGTGCAACAGAAACGAAAGAAGGGGAGAGTTTTTTTAATTGTCTTTTCACACTTTCGTTCGAAAATTAAAGAATAACAAAAATTCCTTTTTGTGTTTTGTTTTAATTACTATAAACCTTCCATCTGAAGTGGTTTCTTTAATTTTATTCTTTCTGAGCAAAATAGGAAAGAAGAAAGTAAAATGAAAAAAAGAGAGCAAACAAGATAAACTATCTAGTACAAAAATAATCACTCATCTTCAGAAAGTTTCGTTATTTATTGAGGTGAAAAGTTGTAGAGATTTTGCATGCAGTCTTAAAATGCCACTTCTAATGCAATAGTCGTGAGGAAGAGGAAATTGCGAATGATTCTTTTGAAATGTCTCTGCTTTTTGGGGTGTAATCGGGGGAGGGGAGGGAAGATGTATAAGAACTTTAAGTGAAGGGGAATGCAAAGGGGAGTGTCCATTTTTCAAGAATGGTTTTTTTTTCAAATAAAAACACAGAAAAATATTTTTCTTAGGAGCGGGTCAGACACATCCAGGAGGAAATGAGCCCCTTGAGTTTTATTCTTTGAAGACACAAAAAACTTTATTTTAAACTTAAATCTCAGTTATATATTTAAGGTTTAATTTTTATCATACTTATATTGTAGAAGAGTTGATCATTATTTTTTTAGTTTAAATGAGCTTCCAGTGTTTATATTTAAATTTAAAATAATTTATTTCAAAATATCTCCCACGGTGTATATGATTTTTTTGGTTTAGATATTTATTTTCTTTGTTTGAGATAATGAATTTCACTGCCGATCATAGAACAAATTTGTTTCCGTAATAGTTAATTTATCTAAAAAGGAACTGCAATTTTTCAGTAAATTTTTTTTTTTGATTTTGAGTCTAGTACAAAATAAAAATTAAAAAAAACTACCAAGACCAATTTTTAAAAATTTTCGGTCTTTTTTCTTTTCTCAGTACATGCTTCATATTGAATAATCTTAATGTTTTTTATGAATATATTTCAATAAACATAAAAAAATAACCATATTACAAATTAGTCGCCTCTGGAAATCAGTGATTTGTAAGGAATATTTATTATATTTAATTTCCGATAAATAATTTTGGTGATAAACTGGCTCACTGGATATATTGGTTACTTTTAATTTCAATTAAATTGCTTGGATATAATTTCATATCAGTGATTCTAAATTCCATATCCCTGATATCAAAAACTCGTTTTTCAAATTGTTTTACGTATGCTTTATTCAGTATGTATATGAATCTTTCCAATAGATGCCAGTCCCCTGATATTATAGTTTTATTAAAAATATAAAACAGGTCATCCATATTCTAAATTTTGTGGTTTTGCAAGTTCATTTTTTCATTCGTCTTGAAAATAAACACATGGTAAATAGAATTCTTCCTCTTTCAATTTTAACAGTGACAGAAAATCACGGGATTAAATATTTGATAAAACGATGAAATCTGTTTGAATTTTATTGCAGAAATGTAATCTACAGTTGAAAATTAGGCAAAATAAATATTTAAAAAAATTGACAAAATTCTGGATTAATTTACATTATTAAAAGACAAATTTTTAAATTTTATTCGGTGTACTGTTTGTTTGTTTGTTTCTTATGGCACTTGCCACTGACAAGCCCGCTGTTACGAAGACAGCGATTTAAGCCTGAGGGGGGACGTCTCTTATTTTTTATAGCAGCGCCAACTAGGGCCAAGAGTACGACTTTGCCACTCACGCATCACTCATTCGCTTGCACAACCCCTTTTTACAGGAGGGCACATTCACACATCT
This sequence comes from Argiope bruennichi, assembly GCF_947563725.1. Taxonomy (NCBI): domain Eukaryota; kingdom Metazoa; phylum Arthropoda; class Arachnida; order Araneae; family Araneidae; genus Argiope; species Argiope bruennichi. Next base: position 66,564,340 of record NC_079155.1, read on the forward strand.
CACAGATAGAACAACAGAAGAACAACCATGCCCAAACCGGGACTCGAACCCGGGACGCCCAGATCACGGGGAAGACGCGCTACCCCTATGCCAGGACGCCGGCATTCGGTGTACTATTTACTTTTTGTAAATAATATTTTCAGATTAAGAATCAAAGCGCTCAAACTCTACCATTTAGCTTAATTTTTAAATAATTAAAGTTCTAATAAAAAAATTCAGAGAATTCGTTCGATGGTGCACCTTTACCACCCTCCAATGTCTTATACTGTGCGATACCCCGACCTAGACAGAGGCCATGTGGGAAACTTGATTGGGCCGCCGAAGAGCAACCCCACCTAGCACCCACACTTGATGACATTGGACCCTTGCAAATAATAAAGAACTGTCTAGAGAAAAAGCATATTGGTATAGAAAAAGAATAGAAAAAAAAATTGCATTTTACATTACATATTAAGTTTTGATTACAGTGACTGTAAAACTAGGAATATATCTATATCTATATATCTATATTTATATATACATATACATATCGTATTTTTTATATTCATTTTAATGTTGTAAATAACGTAAGAAATTACTCTATAGAGAGACCTGATGCATCAACTAAACTATCTACACATCAATAAAATTATAAATGCAAGATAAAAATAAAAATGTATTCAGTGGAATTTTTTAAATTTCTAACAATGAATATTTATTTTTTTTAAATAAGAAAGGGAAAAGTAATATTATTTACGAGGCAAGCAAGTAAATAAAAAGGAAACATTAGACGTAAAAAGAAGTATATAGCATTTAGAATTTTCAAACGATAAAAAAACCTGAATTGAAAAAGACATTCTTTTCTTTTACAGTGCAACATAAATTCCGTAAGAGTTTGAAAAAAAAAGAGAAAGTTTTACCATTTTTTTTTCAATCTAAGAGTTTCACCTTAAACTTTACGTGAAGTTCTTGTTTAAGAATTAGCTAAGAAGTAAAGTTAAAATATTCAGAAGTGACTTGCATTATCTAATTGCATCTTTTTTCTTTAGTAAGATTCGAGTGGTTGATTGAATTATTCACTTTCAAGGATATCATTAAAAAACGAAACATAATTCTCACATGACTTGCATAAATAATATTTTAATTAATTTTTCATTCTCTTTTGCATTTAAAATTACCGTCATTTAACTTGCTTTATTTGTTCAAAGATCCATTTCAGTGGTACCACAGGAACTAAAATGAAACTTGGGAGTGAAAATGTTTTTCTATTTAGATTAATGATTTTTATAATTTGTTTGATTTCCTTCAGGATTTAGAAAAACATATAAAAATTCATTTAAATACGTATAAAGCAATTCATAAATTTAGTTTAGTGTAGCAAAAGAGAAGAAAACATAAAAAAACTCTCTGAAAAGGATTTAATGAAAAACTAATTAAGTGAAAAAGTTACATTTTTAGTTAAATCATTGAATTCCCAAAGAGCAATATCGGATGTTAATCAATAGCTTGAAAATGAACTGTTTTGAAAAATTCTGTATTAAAAGAGCAATTCATTAATTTGAAGGAAAAAAAAGGCTTCAAATTCAGATACAATTTGTTTATTTAATTATAAATCTTATAATAACTTTACCGGAAATTTAAACCTTTGATGCCATTTATATAATGATAAATGGCATATTTATAATTTGTATATTTATAAGTTCATAAGTAAATGTATAAATTAATAGTTATATTATCAAAATGGCTTATTATAATAATAATTTTTCAATTTACTAATATACCTATCTAATATGTTCACCTTGAACTCCACTGGCATCTCGAATTAAAGAGTTATCCTCCTTTCTCCACATAAAATTTCGGATTATGGGCAAGGCTGCGTTGCTCAGATTTTTATTTTTAGAATCTCGTTGTTTAAAGTTTAGCATTTTGAACTATAGGGTAAACAACTGAATAATGCATTTTTGGAGCTTTTTTTTTTGCTCGAAACTAAAATTTGAAAGAGAGCTTGTTACAATTTTAGCAACAAGATAGATTTGCCAATTAGAGGAGAGTGTCACGGAGTTCTTGAACTCAAGTTTCTTAACCTTCGGACATAACAGGGGAATAGAGTAATAGCATGGTAAGTGGTTGTGCTTAGATTATTAAACGCATTACTTAACCCTTTAAAGAACCATTTTTTTTCTAGTCATATTATGTTAAAATATTTTTAGGCTTCAAATTAGAATAAGAAAAGGGATTCATTTATTAGATAAATTTAATTTCATTAATTAATTAATTTGGTTAATTAAGTAACAAATCAAGACACATCATTTTGTCTGAGATAAGGAACTGAAGCATCTAAGTTTCTGACTTACTAAAAAAATTTGTCAGAACTTATGCCAACCTACACACTCATACAAAGATTGATAAATTTGGTGGGAAGCATGCTTCCCACGGCCCTAGAAAGGGTTAAGAGAGTCATTTATTATTAATATGTTGGAAAAAAAAGAAAGAAGAGAGATTTTACATTTATGTTTTTCAGCAAAATCGATCAAGAGAGACGTTAGTATCAAGATCATATATCAATCATATATCAAATTTCAATTATTTACAAAGCTATGTTTTGAATTGCCACATTTACATTCATGGGAATGTCCTGATCTACAGACAGTCAATATGCTTATGTCAATACGTTTTTATTTTATTGACGACAGTCAATACGTTATATACGTTTACAGACAGTCATTGCGTTACGTTTATGAATTTGATATGGATCTACATTTTAAAGAATAGATCTGCATCTTAATATGAACACATAATTTTAAACATTCTTTTTTCATTTTATATTTGATTTTTATACAGATAGCCAGACAGACAGAATATAATCATGATTTAATTACTCCAAACCGCCCTGAGATACATGGGAAAAATTAAATGACTGGACGGCTGCGACAGCAACACTGATGAGAACAGTGGTTGAATCCCAAAGACCATCACCGGCCTTTTTACAACCCTACTCATGGGAAGTACATTTTGTCATCGATAGGAGGTATTCCTGCCTTTTCTATACCCACCAAGATAGCGAGAACCAATTACCTTACCAGAAGTTCTTCATCTTTAGTTTTGAAGTGCTCTCCAATGGGAGACAGACTTCATATAAATGATATTCATTCAAAATTTGCTATAAATCTACAAATGAGGTGAAAAGTCCACATTTATCCCTCCAGCATATTTGATTTAACGTGTTCGCAAACACCTATAATTCAAACATGTGTCACTCGAATTCGAGGAGATCTGAAAAGTTAAGATTTCGTCAAAATCGCTAGTTTGGACTTTTTGGTGATTACAACACTGTTTCTTCGTACATAAAAAATTGTACATAATAATTTGTACATAAGAAAGTAATAAATGGCGAAAGAAAGAAAGAAAAGACATAAACTATATGAGATATTAGTGCACTCCAAAGCAAACATCTTTTATCAGAGATTGCATGGTTTCAATAGAGAGGTGATAAAGCTTGTAGTATTATCGTATCTTCCACTCCGCAAATGTATTAGAGAGATTTCTGTAGTGAGTTAGCAAAAGAAGAGCATCATGTACAAAATCTATTTGATGGTGAAGAAATTGTATCAAAATATATTAAGGTGAGTGAATGGTATTAACTGCTGCCTTGTGAAAGTATTCCATTCTATGTATAACTATTGATCGTAGTTGAATTACACTTAAAGAGGGATTGGAGATTATCATTTATGTATTTCATCCAAGGAGATATAAGAATAAAGCAAAGAAGAAGCATGATTGGATGGGAGGTGTTTTCCCACAATACAATGCTTATTCTTGATACACGTGAATGCTTTTATCCGTACTTATTTGAAATGCTATTCTTTCTTGCTTTCCAATCAAATGCAATCAGAATAAAGTTACGCTTGCCTTATTCTTAGTTAGATTTACGTTTCGTTTCTAAAGGCACATTGGGGCTTATTTGGGATTGGTTTCAGAATTATGAACTTTAACCAGATGGTTAGGACAATATTTTAACACTCATTCAATTTTCTAAATTTTATCAGTTCGAATTTTCTATCCTTCAAAGCAAAATTAATGTGCTCTGCATAGAATTAATGGAAGCCTTTCGACGGAATAAGATATCGAATTTGTGATCCTCCGATATCGAGGCGAGTTGTGAAAGATTAGCCAAATACACCATAACAATCTGTGTGCAAACTTGGTATTCCATAATCACTGACATGGCAATATTACAAGGAGGAATCGTTGCATACATACGGCATTCATTCACTAACAACCCCATTTTATCCTTTTCGCATGGACTTCGCCCGTTGGATTGAAGTTCATGATAGCACATTAAAATTTATGATGCACGGATGAAATTTCAAAAGTACATTATAAAAGCATATTCAACTATTCTAACTTTACAATGCTTTGTCTTCATTCTTTTCATCGTTTTCCAGTTCCCTGTATATGTGTGTGTGTATATATATATATATATATATATATATATATATATATATATATATATATATATATATATATATATATATATATATATATATATATATATATATATATATATATATATATATATATATATATATATATATATATATATATATATATATATATATATATAATCAATTAAAGAAAAAAATCATAATTATACAGGGTGTTCTATATAATTATTATTTATCAGTTAATTTCTAAATCTGTGGAGTTCGGTATGTGCTGTCTATTGGAAAAATGAATTAAATGATGTAAATGGCTATGGTTTATTAATAATATATTTATACTGAAATGCATTAATGGTTTAGATAAAATTTCATTGTTAAAAATGATGAAATGTAAACTTTTAAGAAAAAATGGCAAATAATAATGATTTTATACTCACTCTGATTCTATTAGTTATATTTAGTGAATATTCGTAATATTCTAATATAGTATACAGTAAATGTTTCATTCTACTACCATCAAAACTAACGAGTTATTAGATTTTGAATATCACTATTTTTGATCATTTCATGACTGTTTCAATAAACCTCATCCGAACAAAACAAAAAAATTCTGTTCCCTCGAATCAGCTATTAATTGATTTAAATTAATAATTTAATGCAGCAAGGATATTTTGCCAAGTATGAGTAATATGATAGGAGAACTGCATGAAAATTTTAAATTCATATTTTTTTCAACAGTGCATTTATTGATTGAAAAAGCATAAAATATAATTCACTTTGTCATTTAATGAGCAGTTAAAGAGAGAGAGATTTTTTTCTACTTGAACTGCATTTTTCTACGTGAGCACATTGTGAGTGAGCATCCTTTATAATGCTTATATGATAATTTTACAATTGTCTTAGTTAAGCAATGATTAAAATTAAAAAAATATATATTTTACGAAATGGATTAAATACTAATTTGATAGACATTTCGAATCAAGTAATATTATTAATAATTTATGAAATATTCTCTTCCATAAATATTCTAAAATCTAAACAATTAAAAAAATATTAGTATTAAAGAATTTTGCATATAAAAGTGAACTTAAGTAAAGCGCTGAAAGAAATTAAAGTCTTCCCATTTTACTTGATGAAAAAATCGTATTTAATTGATGTTCCCAGACTTGGTGATTTATTTATTAACTACAACATAAAATGTTACTTCATTATTATCATTGAAATGGCACCTTTGATAAAAAAACAGGCATTTTACCAACATGTCTTCATTGTAAAACCGTGAATTTTATGTGAATAAAAAGAATTAAAGTCTTCAATAAATTTTACCACAGCTTGCAACAAACTAGAAGTCGTATAAACTGACTAAAGAGATTTAAATTCCTATTTTTTCCACGTTTATAAATTAGTTCCACTTTTAATAAAAGAAAAAAAAATTAGAAGACTTAAAAATTAAAGCTCTTACTACCCTTAAAACTTTTACTCTAAATTTTAGTAATAAGAAAAAAAAAAAAAAAAGAAAAAAAAGAGGAATATTCTTTAGTAGTAATACAATAAGATTAAAGAAGAGGAATGGATTCTTTAAACTGTAACTTAATTATATCGAAGAACATTTTATTTTCTTCTTATTTGAGTGCGTAGAAGTCCATTAAAACACTCCATTCTTAAAAACATTTAAGAAACGGCATTCAGATGTATTGACTCATAAATCTGTAAAATGGGTGTTGAGGAACTTATTTAAATTTCGGGAAATGTGATTTTCGTCGTTGATAAAATTTAACTGTGAAATAAGTTGGTATTTCTGACAGGAAGATCCTTTCTCATCTTATTTTTCGTGCTTCCAAAAAAGTACTCTTATCTTCAATCCTTTCGACTCTATTTCCGGAATACTTCTGAAATAGGACAATTTCATCTAGTAAAATAGATTTCGTAAACAAATACATTGCCGCTCAGTGCAATAATACTTTGATACGATACATCTTTGTATTTTTATACTTTATACTATCAGAAAATAAACTGCTTTTTCAGTATTTATATTCATACCAATTTCTTTTAGTTTTGTTTCAATATTTGCTGTAAATTTGGATATTCTTGCATTCAGTTTTTTTATATGTATTTCTGACAAATATTACCATTGGAAGGAAAATGCATTCTATTTCTATCATGATTTATTTTATAGTAAATTAAGGTTTTTAAAGTTTAATTAGCTTTTTTAAAATTTCCAATTAAAATGTCAGACCTTCAAATTTTTATTAAAAATTTTTTTTTTTTGAATATTCAAAACTGATTTGCTTAACACATATCTGAACGTCGTGTAATGAAAATATAGATTTTATAAACAAAAAAATCATTAAAAAGTGAAGAAAGTTACAAATGTAATTGTATTCATACATTTTATGACAGAAAATTACATTTTTGAAATATTCTTGATTAGAATAAATTTCCTGAAAAATGTGAAGTATAAAATTCTATTTTTGATGGACCCGCTTTCATCAAAATTACGTCACAGTTTAAGTTGCGTGATTCTGCAAGCTGACTTATTATACGTGCACGATATATTATTCTACTGCATTTTATTATACTGCAACTGTATCTTTTTTTCTTTTTTCTTCTTAATGTTTCCGTTAAATAAAGATGTTATTTTTGTTACGCCGTCATTGAATTTAAATAATATAGACAACATTCACATTGGTGACCTCGGACAATGAGCCTTCAACCTTCGTACAGCTGTTGTTTCTCCTTCTACCCGCAACCAAAGTCGTCAGACTCACTTGACGCAGCAACCATTCACCCTCACACACTCGTCATAACGCTTGGCGCTACTCAAATGGATACAGGCGCATTAGAATCAACAGCTAATACATCACTACTCAACAGCCATATCGTTTGACTCACTGGAGGGAGAGTCTGTGGTGAAAAGCTTATAAGCCAGTTAACATCTACGTTACCCGAGCAATTGCTTTTGTATCGTGGTAATGTAACTGGGCTGCGAATCACATCATCCCAGGTCCTCGCTCATCGCTAAGCAGCCACACATTCAATACAATAGAATTTTGACTATTATTTGTTTTTAACATTATCATTACTGAAAGACCCCATACGCCCATTCAACGAAACTACGGTGGGCTCCTGAGAGGCCTGGATATCTTTGTTAAATCTCGCCCCTTTCGTTAAATGAATGTATTCCCAAGTGTGCGTTGGATGCGCTGGCCTAGATGGTTATTGAGACAAAAAAATTACTTAAAATTCTCAAAAGTTGACCCAGCATACATTTGCTTAATAGCTTTAGCTAAATAAAATCATCTTTTGTGCAGCTCCAGGCAATTGAAATCGTTTATTTCCTCCCAATAAAATAGAATTCATAAGTCAGTATGTCTGAAAGTCTTCCAAGCAGGCAGCTTCTACCTGCACCTTTCTCGAATTCTACCTGCATTTTCTTAGTAGATTTGATGAATAAAAGATGCTCCACTTGACAGTTTTAAATGAGCTTTGTTTAAGTTGCTAATTGTTTTTGGTTTATATGCTTGTTGATAATTGTTGGAAGACCAAATTTATGGATTTGATTAAATGCAATATTTGGATTATATGAACTTTTCTGAAATCTGCTATATAACATTCTCATGTTGACGTTATATGATAATCTGTAGACCATGACACTTTTAGAAGCCGTCTTCAACATTTATTGTTTTTCAGACATATAAGAATAATTTAAAAAAGGATTTTTGTAGCTTAACATGAAGCTGTTGATAACATCTTCTCATGTGCACTTTTATTAGATTATGTTAAAATAAACACATTTTTATGTAAGAGAAAATAAAATATTTTTTATAAGTCTCGTGACTCTTTGAATATTGAAGTCCCTGAAACGACTGTCCAGGAAGATTACGGCGATCACAAAGTTGCCAAATATGCATGTGAATATCGCTGGGAGCTTTACTTTTTCATCAATGCGATTCGCTAAGACCAAAGTGCATGACTTGTTAGTTACAGTGGTTCATTCTTAAGACAGGAAGAGTCAAACATCCATTCAAAAATCTCCAAAGTAGCCATATTCTAAGCAGCCTTCTTTTTCAAGCCCTTAAAAATCTATTTTTTGAAGTGGAAGGAAGTTTTTCTTATGTGAGAAAAGAAACTCATATATTTCAATGTTTTGAGGTCTTAGGATTCTTAGGTTTAGAGGGATTACAGAATTAATGAGCAAAACTATGGATTACTCATTTACACTAAAACAATACTTGTAATGAGTTATATATTTAGTTTTTCTTAGTTCGTAAAGGAAAAAGAAAATACAGTTTTTCATTTGTTATTTAATACTATAGACTGAAAACTATTTCTTATTTCCAATATATCATCACAATTTCTTCATATATTTCAAGCGAAATTTATTGTAATATTACATAAATTCAATTTATAACTAGAGAAAATTTCATTTCAAAGATTATTGTATTTCAAAGACTAAATGAGTTTTAATTTTTGAGAAATTTAAAATGAATTTTTAAAATAATACTTAAATATGTAAAGATAATATTATCTTAAGAAACCAAAAGTTTCCAAAAAATAATTCAAATTCAAATTTTTTTCCATCTAAGAAATTTTGATAGATATATCTATTTTATTCTTATTTTTTTAAAGAAAGTTCTCTATCATTTTATTATCAAAAGTAGTTTAAAAATCTTTTTAAAAAAATCGGATTCTTGAAGAAAATATATAAAAAAGTTTATAATTATCCATTCTCACTATTGTTAGAAAATTAAAAAAAAAAGAACTTAAAAAACTGCTTTTACTGTTTTGTTTTAATTACTACCGAAGAATCAGGATACTTTTTTCCTTAATTCCCTCCCTTTTGTTGAAAACAAGGAAAGAGGAAGTAAAGAAAGGAAGAGCATGAGAAACTTTCCAGTTTAGAAATATCTCTTTCGACTTCGGGATGGTTTTTATTTATCGAGGCAAAAAGCAACCGAGATTTTGCATATAGCTGTAAAATGCCGTTTCTAATGGAATGTTTGTGAGCAGGAGGAAATTACGAAGGATTCTCTTGGAAAGTCCCTGTCTTCAGGGAGTAATGGGGAAAGGGGGCTGCTTGTAAGAACTCTTAGTGGAAAAGGAATGCAAAGGGGATTGCCCATTCTGCAAGAACAACTTCTCCAAATGAACTTGGAGAAAATATTTATCTAAGAAGCAGATCAGACACGCCAAGGAGGAAATGAGTTTTTTCCAGCAATATCCTTTAAAGAAACAATAAAAAAATCAGTTTTTTTTTGTTTTAAATCGTAGATTTATTCGAGTTGTTTTTCTCTTTCATTTCTTTTATGAAGAATAGCTATTGGATTTTATATTCATTTCCTTTGAAAAGAGGAAGATTCATTTGAAATAGAGGAATTGCATGGCAATGCATGAATGTTTTGAAAGAAAAATACAAATTTTTATTTAGCTATATAGCATTTATTGTAATTAACTATTTATTGGAACACATTTATAAGGTGCAGCTATTAAAAATGGATTAATCTGTTATAGCCTTGATTAATTATATACCGCCGTATAATCAAATTATGTACCCAAAACCATTTTTTAGTGATATATTGTTGTCTTTAGCTGCTGTTAAATAACAAAATTTGAATAATGACCATCATTTTTTGATCAACTTGCCAAATAGGTATACTGAATGTAGTTTATATAAATTATAATTTCATGCTATTCTCACTACAAAAATATACTAAAATTATATGCAAGGAAATAACACCCATATCAATGAAAATTCTTTGGAAATGATAATTTAATATTTTTCTAATAATTGAGAAAATGTATAATTAGGTAAAAAAATTAAAAAAAAAATTTACAGTATTGTTATAAATTAATTTTAAAAGTGATTTAAAAATTTCAAAAATCAGCGAAAAAGAATAAGGAGGTACCTGGAAAGTAATTTTTCATTGAAAACAGCAGCAATATTTTTGTTAGATTTAATTAAATAAAACTTCCAATCTTCAATTAATTTGGTTGCATTAGGTCTGTTTTGTAAGGTACCAACTTATACAAAAACAAGTAGGAATTTGTAGAGATACGCATTTCCCTTTATTAGTAGTAAATGCTAAAATGAATGAATCGTGTTGCCATTTACACATAAAGTAAATATAAAGTATTGTACATCAGTTACTTTTCTGTAAAATTTTGTTTTACAATTGTTACCATTCTTGTATGATTAAATATTTTGTTTGTAATTTAACTTGAATTTGAAAACAGAGTTTAAAAGCTGGTTTCAGGGAAATTGTTGTTCTAAAAATAATATTTGATTTTATTATTTTGTTTATATTTCAGCACTTTGCTTTGGCAAATTATTGTCCTTTTATGATATTTATCATAAAATGTAGAGAGAATTGTAAAAGCTTAAGCTATAGCTAAGAAATGACTATTATTTCTGCATTTTATTTCACTTTTTGTTTTATCGTAATGCCAAATAATATTGCTTAAATAGAATCTTTTAGATCATTATCTAAACTTTAAGCAGAAATTCAATATAAAAATTGTAAATTCTCCAAATGAATAGCATTTTGAAAGAGAATTTGTTCAATTATTAAAATTAATTTACTCTTAAGGCATTAATTAGTCAGAAATATTCTTACTTGAGTTAAAATTTGCGATATTATGAAGACTGCAGTGTTAAGTGAATTTAGAAGAATCCTCCGTCTTTTCATCTACTCATTAATAGCTTTAGTTATGTCATTCGTAGCATTGTTGAGCTCTAAGATTTTATTTTTCACCAAGAAAACTATTTGAAAGTAGAAATGTAATTAATTACTGTGCAAACATTAACCGGCTACTCAGACCAGCTTGAAGCAACGCGGAAAAATCTTAATGGCCGAAGAGCAGCAACAACCACACTGGCTGGAACTATTGAGTCCTAAGGGCCATCACCGGCCACGGTACAACCCTCCCGTGAGAAGTACATCCCGTCATCGATAGGAGGTTGCCAACCCCCACCATTTCTGTATCCCCCGGGGGCATGAACTAATCATCATACCGGAAGTTTCTCATCCTCATTTCTGAATTTCAGTGATACTCCCACTGAAGTGCTCCTCAGTGGGAGTATTTAGTGTAAAAAAATTGATTAATAGTACTTTCAACAATGATGGCTGAATTCAAAGAATGTTATAAAAATATTACCATAATGCTATATCCTCTATTTTGGCAGTTGTTCATAACAGTTGATGAGTGATGTTTTTCCTGTTCCCTAACAGCATATTTTACTTTCCAATGAAGGTAATGCCACTGCCATTGCTTAAACGTAATGCCACTGTGCAAACAATTTGCCAATGATTTGATATTCACAAGTGAACCTATGTCATCATACAAACTTTAATAATTTTTGCTGGTGAAATGTCGTTAGCGCAGGTGCTGCGATCATTCATCCACTTTGGAATTCCATACTCAGTAGGTTAAACATTAAACATTGTTTTCGACACACATTTGACAGCCAATTTAATAATTTGAGTTCAGTTATTCTTATATAGCTTATTGTTCTGCCAAAATGCATTGTCACAACCACTGTTCTCTCTATTTACCATTATCTCAATTCTGATGCTAAACCGCTCCTATCCTTTTCACAACGGCGACATCAAAGCAGTTGACAAACTATGAAATTTTAAAATTACAGCAGCTCTTTGTTAGACGCCAACTATAATTCCCTTCTTAAACTTACTAAGATCTTTTCGATTATTTATGGCAGATGATGATTGTAATGTTCTCCAAATTCTGATCATAAACGTTCTAAACTCGCCAAATTTTCTTCCTTCATTAGTTACACTATGTGGATATCAAACTGTCACATTAATGTAAAATGTAAGTTTATGTTTAAAACAATCATAGTTTAACTGAATTATTGTGCTGTGTCTTTTGTTTCTATGTGATGCATTAGCCAAACATTGTTTGTTTGATTCACATTTGATGAATAATGACCAAAAATGCTCCATTTATTAAAAAGGAAGTATGATTATTTTCTCTAAGAAAGCAAACAGAAACAAGCACGGAAAATAACATATTGTTTTTAAGAAATTTCCAGATTTTTCTAAAGTATTAATGTATATCACTATAAACTCGTCCTAGCATAGGGGTTAGGCGTCTTCCCCGTGATCTGGGGATCCTGGGTTCGAGCATGGTTGCTCTTCTTCTCTGTTCTGTCTGTGAGGTGTGTGAATGTATCTCCCTGTAAAAAGGGGTTGTGCAAGCGAACTCTTGGCTCTTGTTGGCGCTACTGAAAAAACAAGAGACGCTCACTCGGCTTAAATCGCTTATAAGTAAGTGTCAGTGGGCTTATAAAGTGCCATAAATAGCAAAAGCAACACTATAAACAGTTTTGAAGCCTTCATTAATGTACTAAAATAAAATTAAGGTTTTTAAAAGATATTGTTTTGAAAAAAAAAGTCTCTGAATTTGCTTAGAGAGAAAAAACGCTTGATTACGATTCGCTTAATTTTTTGAGATTCGGTACATTTTTTGTATATCTAAAACAATCATTAATTAAAAATCTTAATGTAAAGCAATGGAGACTAACTTATCTCTTATTAAGACCCCCGGGGGCACACTCCGAAAAGAGGATGAGATCTTCTGGTATGATAGTTGGATCTCGCCACCCTTTAGGATACACAAAAAGGTGGGAGATCTGGCTCCTCCCATCGATGATGGGACTTACTTCCTTCGGGAAGGGTTGTACCGTGGCCGGTGTTGGCCCTTAGGACTCAACCATAGCTCCCGCCAGTGTTGCTGTTGCGGCTGTCCAGTCATTCAGTTTTCTTTATCCGTGTGCCTTCGGACGGGTCGAGAATCAGTGATATGGTTATCACTTATTGAAATTCAACAATACATTAAAATTCTAATTGATTACACCTGCCGGTTTTGAAGGTTTTTCAATTTCTTAATTTTGAATTTGTTATTACATAATGTTTTATATAATTAAAATAGGAATAAGGGAAATATAAACAAATTCGAAAACAATAACATCAATGCTGAATGTTCAGGAAAGTGAAAGTTTCTTAGAAGTGAACTTCCTAAATATCATCGCTATATTTCAAAATATAAAACTGTTTTTTATGTTATATTAATTTTATAAAATTTATATTGAAGATTTTTATGGACTTTTCAAAAATCAAACCGGAAAATTTTATATAATTTTAAAATAAAATTTAAAAAAAAAGTATATGTGATGAGGGAAAAAAAGAGTTTCAAAGTTTTCTTTTCAAGGTGACTAAAAATAACTTTAGAAGAGAAAAAATTGTTTTCGTTCCGCCCGAGGCACTTCTAGAGAAAAAAAAGTTTTTAACGATATTTTTTCTTCAGTGACAGTGTTGACATTGCTTCATTTTTTTTCTGGAACTATTTTTTATACTTTCCCATTTTTTTTTTGATGGGGAATGTAAATAATATTGAATGATGTCCTGGAATAAAAATCTAAAGTGAAGGTCTAAAGTTATTTTAATTACGAGAGAGAATGAAAATTTTTCTTAAAATAAATGATGGATTTTAAATATTGCACCACAATCTAATCCGCATCTTTACGTCAACGTATGTTTAAATAAAGAAATGTTTAGTTAAATGGAAATTTCTATCAAAGATAAATTCTAAAAAGTGTTAATGAATTTTATGAATACTCGCTTTTAATAAATAGCGTTTTTTCATAAAACATTTTTGATAAAAGACATTTTTAACAAACAGTTATTATACTTTATATAAGGAACATAGCTCTAGCATGATTAAAAAATTGAATATAAGAGAGAGACTTAAAAATTCGAGTATTTAGGAAATTTTTTCATAAAATCTATCTATGTTTTTCCTTCATGTTTTTATGAAGCTTAAGTCTCATTTTTCTTATAGCAATATTTTCAAAATTGAATTTAAGATATCTTACCATGTTAAATTAAAACTAATTTATGATAGTGTTGAAAATTTTATCGTATCCTCACTGAAATGTTCAAAATCCATACACTCTTATAAATATGTCTTTTGAAATTCATCTACATTGTTTCCATGCATTTTTTCAAAATAATTTAAAAAAAAAAAGATTTTGAAGTATTATATAATCTTATATATTAGTAAGGTATGAAAATAAGATTTATTCATATACTGCAAATTTCACTTTTAAAAAGTGGAATTGAAGATTTGTATTTTCATGCAAATATCTGATAAATTCATAATATATAAATCTTTTGTGGATAAATCGATGCATGTATAAATTGATGATGGCCGGAATAGCCTGGTTGATAGGGCGTTGAGAGTTCGAATCCCGCCGGCCGAAGATTCTCCGTGTACATGGTTGTTGGTGCAAGTATAAATATCTCGTTGCCACAAAATCCTCCAAGTCGAGACAATATCACTGGGGGTACTGGATCAGTGGTGATCGTTCTCTGATGCAGGTATAAATTACGATATGTGGATGAGTGAATAAATTGCATGAATGGTGATCGCCCCGTGAAAAAAGCTGTGAAACATGAGTAGCTAAGACGTATTCTTGGCCTTAGATGGCGCTCCTGAAACAAGAGAGGCTAGAACTCGGCTTAAAATCGCTGTTATTGCCAGCGGACTTATCTATGACAAGTGCCATAAACAAAAACAGCAGCATAAATTAATGAAATTAGGATTCGAATCTATAATCTTCCTCTCAGTAGCGTTACTTGGTACGTTTTTGTTCCATTCTCGTTGCTGGGTTACTAGTCGATGGCGCTAGCAGAATTAAAAATTATGTATTGAAAAATCATTTTTTTAGTTACATAATTAATTGCTAAATAGAACTTGATCCAATAATGTATGAAAAGGTAGAAATCTAGATATTTGTAAAGAAATTTTAAAAATCATTATTAGGAGAGTAAGTCTATATACATCTGTCATCAATTTTTATAATTTATTACAACAACAGTATAAAATGAAGAATGACATCATTTTTCAACAGATTTACCTGGAGTTTCGATTTATTTTTTTCATCATTAAACAAATTTCCTGACAATGGTTTACTTATGTGCAAAAAGCTAAACATATTTTGATGAACATTAGGTGTGGGCCAAAAGTGGAGTTACACCGGTAAAAAGCTCATAACTAAAATAAAAAAATTAGAATTTTAATAGCTATAAAAGGATTAGCCATTAAAACAATGCTTCATATGAATGTGTACTAGATGCAAAAGAAACTACAGTCAAGTAAAATAAAAAAGCCGGAACAAAAAATAAAAAGAGCAGGCATAAAAAGAAACAGCGAAGAAAGACTAAATGGCTGAAGATAAGAGACTACATAGTATTCCATATTAATATCATCATTAAAACATAATTAGCAAATACTAATATTTACAAAAAATAGGCAGTTTAAACTTTGAAAACAGAAAAATAAAAAATAAAAGAATTTTAAAGAAAAGGAAAGGATATAAATAAATGAATGAAAAAATAAATTAAATGAATGGAAAAATAAGTAAATAATAAATAAATAAATAAATACATTGGATCAGTCTAAGGTAGAGTACATGATCAGGCCATGATAAAGCCTAATATTTGAAGAACTATGAGGAATGCAAAATTGCTTTACCTCAAGGTATAACCAATAAAAAGGCCTTTTTTCTTTGTAGTAAAATAACATTTTTCTGTAGTAAAATAATATGACTCCAAAAGTCCTTTTTTCTGTGTAGTAAAATAACATATGGCTCCAAAAGTCCTTTTTCCTTCTAGTAAAATAATATTTCTTTGTAGTAAAATAATATTAATTTGTAGTAAAATAACATACCAAGTCCAAATTACGGAAGATTAGTCCAGATCGGAGACAAAATAGGATAAAGCTAAGCATATGCTATAATCACAAATTGACTACTATGACGCGCCAAAAGGCACACGGATTAAACTGAATGAGCAGATCACCGGATTAAACTGAATGATTGGCGAGAATTGTGGTTGAGTCCTAAGGGCCATTACCGGCTATGATCCAACCCTTCCTGTGGGAAGTGCGTCCCGTCATCTATAAGAGGTAACCAACCCCCAACTTTTTCTGTATCCACTAGGTGGTGAGAACCAGCCACCATATCGGAAGCTTCTTATACTCATTTTTCAGGCACCCTCCAACTGAATTAGCACACACTGTAAGGAACATATTTGTCTTGGATGACTTCATTCGTATGATAATGAATAAATGCTATCTTAAAACCTATTTAAATGGTGCAAACACATGATAATCTTATGGGTCGAGAATGATTTATATGCATGAAGCTCTGACATATAGAAATAAAAATTCTGAAGAATCTGTAAGAGAGATGCAGCAGGATGTTTTCTTCTTTCCTTCTTCTTTACGTATGTTAGATCCCTTTTGATCCTTTCACTCCACTAATAAATACAGGGTGTTTATAAAGTCCTGGACCCATTTTGATGTTTAATAACTCATAAAATAATAAAGATAGATTTAAATTAATAACATAAATGGTTAAATAGACTCAAAAAGTTTCATGACCCTTGTCAATGAACTTCCACGTGTGCCCACTTCGTCGCACGGAGAATATCAAGTCGATAGTCAATTTCACGCCAGGTAGCGACAAGCATGTCGGCATCCACAGAGCCATTTGCGCACATTATGGCGATTGACAATGCCAGAAACATGAAAGGATGCTTCATCGGAGAACATTATGCTCTTCAGAAAATCAGCAGCATCTTCTATCCTCCTTAGCATATCTGTTGCAAAGGCCATCCTCCTAGGCCTATCGTTCGGTTCCAAAACTTGAACAGTTTGAACTTTGTATGCATGCAGTCTTAAGTTTTTCTTAATAACCTTGTACACCGTCGAAATTGGCATATCCAATTCTGTTGCCGCTGATCTCACAGATATTCTAGGATTGTGTAAAAATGTCTCTCTGACACTCTCAACATCAAAATCACTTGTGCAAGGACGTCCGGAACGTTTCTTATTTTCGATACTTCCAATTTCTAGAAAATTCTTTTTCCACCGCAAGATGCTGTTTTTGGATGGAGGATCTTTTTGGTAAATTCTTCTGAAATTTCTCTGTGCTTGCACTATCGATTTCATTTCTATGAACCACCATAAAATCTGTGCTTTCTCTTGTGGAGTATGCATTCTCCTTAATATCCGCTCGAATAAAACATCACATACAAAAGTACTATATAGAACAAACACATCAAAAGTAAACATAACGTTGGAATAGTTGCCAAAAACAAAAGAGAGAAAAATGCAATTAATAAGCAGACAATATTTAGAAAAGTACAGATATTTAGACTGGAAAATGAAATTATCTGAAATTAACCACCCGCGCAGACGATATTTACAAAAGTAAAAATATTCAAACCTGAAAAGGAAAATATATGAGTTATTCCATCAATAAATGCCATAAGTTTGTTTATATTTTTATTATTTTATGAGTTATTAAACATCAAAATGGGTCCAGGACTTTATAAACACCCTGTATTTTGCTGTGACAAAACAATTTTCCCATATTGTAATGAAAGTATTCTATAGATTTTAGCTTCTGGTACAACCTCAGACTCCAAAAACGGGTTAAAGGACAATGTCTTTCGTTGGAAGCAGAAAGGTGAGTTGTCATGTTTACTTCGAAATTGGGTAAGTGGAATTGAGAAGATAAACACTAAAACATGTTATATATGAAGGGAAATATACTTGTCGGCAAATGGTTAGATCAAAGTTCAGATACATATAGGCTTATCCGAGACTATAAATTACGATATAATGCTATTTTTACTTTCTGGTACATGCTGTATAGAGAAAGTATAGAAATGTCAAATAATTCAAACTCGAGATTTTGAACGAATTTCCACGTTTTAGATCTGCTTGAGTTCGAAAAACACATTTTTAGAAAATGTCTGTCTGTCCGTCTGACACAAAGATAACTCAAAAGTGACTTGGGTTAGACTGCTGAAATTCGGTGAACAGTATATACACAAAATTTGTATATTCCTATCAAATTTTGAGTAATATCTGTTCAGAGAAAGTCCGTCTGTCAGGTTGTTCAAATATAAGTTAAAAAGATACTTACAAAACGAAAAGAGCTAGATAGATTAAATTGGGTACTGAAATTGAATATAAATAGTGTAGACAATTGTGAAATTTTTGAGCGAAATCCAATTACGTGTTCATTATCTGTCGATTTGTAATTTCAAAAACACAGTGACTTATATATATCAAATTTGGTATGGGATTTTGTGTACAAGTGCAAGTTCGAGACAAATTTTTACTTCAATCGGCAGAGAAAAACATGGTTAAAACATAAATTCTATTTTAGGATACTATTAACCGCAAGGCAGCTATTAAGCGCCAAATAACTCGTGACTAATGGCACAAAGGATTAGGTAAAATGCTAAATTCACGCCAAATGAAAATTTCACGACTATCGTATGTTAGTACCATGCAAGGCATTCACTGGCATGGCAAATTTATTAGAGAGTATGCAGGAAAGTTTTGTGGAGACTACTCCGACTGGTTTCATTTAAATGTATTCAAAAAGTTGAAATGATGGAACTTTTTAATCTACTTTTCTATTCATTCCTTAAGAAAATTAAAACTATTTTAAATCTAGAAAATAAGTTTGTTATGATAAATTAAAGATGAATTACAAAGTTATCAACTTTGTATTTGGATATTTTCGGTAAAAAATAATATCTTATTTTTGTTTTTAGTTATTTTCATCAATCTATTCCGACAACATTTATGTTTCTTAATGCAGTTTAATCCATTTAATTCTAATTAAAATGCTTGATTTTAAACCAAATGAATTTGTTTATCTGTGGAACACGTCTTTCGTACATCTACGATTTGATTTTTTTTTAAGTTACTCCATCCCGGGAGCATTCCAAAATTATTTTAAAGAAGAAAATGTGCCTCTTTTTATATATTTTTGTGGAATCAGTGTAACTTAACTTAAATGCAAAATAAAAAAAAATCTTGATTGAAAAACAATTTAAGTCAAGTGATTTTAATCTCTAAGACAGTCCATATAATCTAAGAAATGAAAACAAATTAAAATTGAGTGAATGCTAATTTTGGATTGAAAAAGAATGAGATATTATTTAAAATATTTCTTACGTTACCGAAGCTAAAATTGCTTTACTTTTATCGTTGCTGTTTGTTAAAGAAAGTGATTTAATCAAGCCTAAAAATCTTATTGATGATAGATAAAATACTAATCCGATGGATGCCATTTGTGAAAATTCTAATTTTCAAAAGATGTTAATTTTTAGTAAATTGTTTGCATGCAGTAAAAAGTGTTCTTTTCTGAAAAAAAGATGCCTATCTAAATTTTTAAATCTATGTGATTAAGAGCTGTGATTTTGGTGGAACGTGATTTAATTAATTAAATGTACTTTATATTTTTCTATTTTTGTTTAAATCGATTTTTTGCTGCTTAGAAAAAAATAAAAAATAAAATACAGCATCGAGTTTATTTCATGTGTTTTTCTCTATATTCATTTATCTAGTTCTATGACAGACAATATATTTTTTAAAAAATTTAAATGACACCGGAAATATGCATTTTAGTTGATATCGTGTTTAATAATTGAAATAAAATGCCAAGTTCTCAAAATCGAATTTTAAGCTTGTGCTTTATATACTTCTAAATGCAGGGTATCCCACAAGATATTCAGCATCTACTATTTAAAAATTCGGATAGAACACGCCAAGACGAGTATATTGATGTATAACACGTTGGGTCCCGAATGAAGCGTCATAGTCTAATTTCACGAAGAAAGTTATTTACGAATCCGATAGTTTGTATTCCACAAAACAATGCATAGGATGATTGCACAAGGTGGGAGTTTTCCTAGGTGAGTATGCAAATTTGTGGTATCCATTGAGAGGAAAAGAGCGTCTGTAAGTGAATGTGCAAATTCTTATACTGTTCTATTCCCTTACAAAATTCAAATTAATCAGCATTGACCGATTTGGATGGTTTAAGGAGATTTGATTTTGTAGGCACGATGATTAATAGGGTTGAATGTGGCGAAATTAAATTTTATTAGATATGGTTTAGTGACGAGGTGCAGTTTCACCTCCAAGGATTTGTTAACAAACAGATCTGGAGCTGCTGGGCCACTAAAAATCTTCATCATGCAATAATTCAGCCACTGCAACCACTTAAGCTCACAATTTGATGAGCGTTATCTGCCTAAAATGTCACAGAAAATGCTTATTTTGATGTGTTGAATGACGGTGTCATCTCATTCTTGCATGGCATAAAGGATTATTGATTTATGTAAGATGGTGCTAGACCACACCGCACTCAGGAAACTTCGATCTCGTAGCGGAACATCTTCACGATAGACTGATAGGCTTGGATTCCGTTATCAGAACAGGCAGAGGTATAGAGTGGCCACTTTACTCTCCGGATCTTTACCCGTGTGGCTTTTTTTAACGAGACGTCTGAAAGACAAATTGCATTTCACACAGCCTTCAACATTGGTCGACTTGAGAGTAGCAATTGAAACCGAGGTCAAGGAAATTGGAACAGACGTTTTGCAGAAAGCAGTCTATTTCAGACTTCACCATGTCATTTGTTCGAATGGCCGACATTTCGAAAATGTGTTGTACTGAAAGTTATCAATAAACATTGATTACATCGTTATTACAAAGCTCTTACTCCCTTTAATACTGTGAAAGGTGACAGTTATAGCCATAAAAGTGGCATCTAGAATTATCAAAAAGATTATTCTGTTTCGTAGAAAGTTTAAAGTGACATAGACTATCAAATTTTGTAATTATTATTTATGTTTAAAAAAATATGAGATATATATATGAAAATCCTATAAACATTTTATAAAGCTAATCTGTTTCGTAGAAAAAGAGAGCATATTTTAAAAAATTGAACTGAACGTCGCACAAAATTCTTTTTAATTTGATCGCTATTTCAGAATTAACTTTTTGAAATATGGGATATTGAAGCAATAACTTGTGATTTGGCTCATTTATCTTTCTTATTAATAAAATGAGCATCTGTAAGTTGTACTGAATTTTTCGCTGCACAGTGTGAAACGTAACAGATGACATGTTGGGACAAGATCTAGCAACAAGTAATCACATATCCTTCAGTGTTCGAAATTTAGTTTGCATATTATATATATATATAGTGCAATAGTGTAAAAGAAATATATATATATATATATATATATATATATATATATATATATATATATATATATATATATATATCTTAATTATAAAAAAGGACTACTCATTGAAAAATGATATTTCAAACTGTTCAAGATCGTTGAAGAAACTCTCTTCAAGGGTTTGTAAAATTTCACAGATTAATCAAAGAGGTCTTGTAAAAGCACTGAAGTTAAAAACTGCAAAAAAAATTCATTTTTACTATATTTACTTAGAAAAATCGTACATGAAAAGAAATGGATCATTCCAAAAAACAATAATATTTTCCCAAACTTGCAATTTAATCACATTAAAATAACTTTTTTACCCCTCGTCGCTGTAAAGAAGAAGCTAATTTGAGGAAACTAAATATAGAAATACATTTAAACAACCGTCTCATTTTTGAAACAGTGTAGTGCATTCCGAGCATTGACTCATAAATCTTTCAAAAACCAGTTATAGGACTTATTTTGTCTTTAGTCAATGTGATTTTTGTCGATGATAATCTCAGTCCAGTAACCAGCTTGAACTTTTCTTCGGAGGATCTTTACTTATTTTAGTTCTTGATGCAAAAAAAAAAAAAAAAAAGAGGTGTATATCTCTTCATTCTTCTCAACTCAATTTCCGGAATATTCCTGAAGCGGGAAAATTTCCTGCTAGAAAATGACGCAGGAAAGCTAAAACAAAGACAGCATTATACAGTAATGCATTTGTTCTGCGATTCATCAGTGTATCTCACAATTTTATGCAAACAGAAAATGGAATGAACTTTTTTTTATTTATTTTTAGCGAACCATTTTGTTCTGAGTGCTCTCAGGATACATTTTAGGAACCTTAACTGAATTACGTATTGAAGGTTCCTGAATTTTGTTCTCCGATGCATGTCAAATGAATACTTGAAGCGAAATGTAAAAGCTTTCTCGCCTTTATTTCGTGGATAAATGGAGTTCCAAAAGTTGATCAAAGATTTTGAGAAAATTCTCTGTAATAATGCAAGGCATTAAAAAGCAATAATAATGTCATGTAGAAATACATTTGCTTTTGATTCATCATTGAGTCTCAAATTATTAAGCAAATATAAATTGGAAATAATTTATTTTCATGATTTTTGTTGATAATTTTTATTCTTAATATTATCTTGATGAATACCTCGGAATTATTATGGATTGAAATGCTTCTGAAATTAGTTTTATATGAATATATTTTATTTACCCTTAAGAACAAATTAAATCAGATTAACACAACAAGAAATGGACAGTGCAAAATATTGAAATATTAGGCATTGTAGACAAATTTGTATCCCATATAGAGCCATACACATTGTACCCACGTAATATTGTATCCCAAAATTGAGATATACACATTGTACCCAAGTACATTTTGTACCCCATAATTGAGACATATACATTGTACCCCCGTATTGAGACATACACATTGTACCCATGTACATATTCTACCCCATAAATTAAACATACACATTGCACCCACGTACGTATTGTACCCCAAAATTGGGAGATACACACTGTACCCATGTACATATTGTTACCCATAATTCAGACATACACATTGTACCCCGCTATAGAAATATACACATTGTACCCCCATATAGAAATATACACAATGCACCCCCATATAGAAATATACACATTGCACCCACGTACGTATTGTACCCCAAAATTGGGAGATACACACTGTACCCATGTACATATTGTTACCCAAAATTCAGACATACACATTGTACCCCGCTATAGAAATATACACATTGTACCCCCATATAGAAATATACACAATGCACCCCCATATAGAAATATACACATTGTGCCCATGGGAACATATTGTACATACACTTTGTATCCTTGTGCATATTGTACCTCAAAATAGGGATATACACATTGTACTCCAAAATTATACACATTGTACCCATGTACATATTCTACCCCATAAATTAAACATACACATTGCACCCACGTACGTATTGTACCCCAAAATTGGGAGATACACACTGTACCCATGTACATATTGTTACCCAAAATTCAGACATACACATTGTACCCCGCTATAGAAATATACACATTGTACCCCCATATAGAAATATACACAATGCACCCCCATATAGAAATATACACATTGTGCCCATGGGAACATATTGTACATACACTTTGTATCCTTGTGCATATTGTACCCCAAAATAGGGATATACACATTGTACTCCAAAATTCAGACGTACACATTCTACCCCCATATTGAGACATACACATTGTACCCACGTACTTATTGTATCCCAAAATTGAGACATACTCATTGCACCGCATGTTGAAACATTGTACCCACCTACACATTGTACTCCCGTTTTTATTGAGACATAAATTGTACCTACGTACATATTCTACGCCAAAATTGAGACATGCACATTTTCCCCTCATATTGAGACATACAAATTGCATCTATGTACATTTGTACCTCAAAATTGAGACAAATAAATTGTACCCCCATACTGAAACATAGTACCTACCTGCGAAATGACTGAACGAAACTTAATCTTTATAAGTCTTCTGCAAATACAAATATTGTAATATAAGAAATTCAGGAACAAGCATAGCACATGCGACAAAAGTTTAAATTTAAAACTAGTACATTTAACATACAGAGAATTTTATTTAATTGGGAAATATTGCATTAAGAAACTAGAGGCTCGCCCATTCAGTCAAATAAATCAGCTTTTATTAACTATATCTTATCATAGAAAATAAAATACTACATATGTGGAATATACACACATAATTCCGAGTGGTTAAAAATGCATGGGGAGTGACTAAATTGATTTGTCTAATTTGCCAAATCAAATTAGTTTTTGACTCTGAAGGATTTATTAAAATTTAATTTTTGGATTTTTCTCGACAATTGAGGACGGAGAGGGATATGTGATGTTTGACGACGCCTTTAGAGGGAGGGGCAAGAGTTCACAAATCAAATGAAAAATGGTAAAAATGGTCTGTTCTGGTACTTTTTTAACACAAGATTCTAAAAATTCAGTCTTTTTTGCATAAGAATGAATTTCAGTAATTTGTTTTCCCTAGTAAGAATTCTAAGATTATTTTAGCAAATGATTACAATTCTCTTAATATGCATCGAAATTTTCTATTTTAAATTTGGAACGTGTAAAGAAATGTGGAACTTTGAAGACAAAGTTGAATCAATATGCTTTAACAAGCATATATGGATAAAAAGATATTACTCAGTATAGGATGATAACTATTTTCTAAAGCGCTATGTTTGAAATTGAGTTAAATTGACTATATTTATAGAAATATTTAAGCTTTTATTTTTGACTTAATAGTTTAAAAAAATGATTGATTTTTATATAAAGTGGATTATGAAATTTACATTTTTTGCCTTGGTGGTCTTCAGAAAACTGGCACTACTGAAAAAACACATCGAGAATAAAATAAAAATACAATGTATGATTAAATAAGGAATTGCAATATATTGATTCTTAATTTAGAATCTAAGCAAAATCAGAATATATAATCAATTTTAAATTCATCTAATTAAATAGGTAATTTATTTAATGGGCTATAAAATAGAGTTATAATTATGAGAGAAGGTGAATACAATCATAAATCATCCTATGGAAAACAACGAAACAATATTTAAATTAGAACTGAAAAATGTATTTACTGATTATTAGAAATGTCGATTATTCTGTAACTGAGGATAAACTATAAAAAAATATTATTTATATATTCACAATGAAGTTTAATTCAATAATTTGCACACCGTTTTATTTCATTATGATATTCCATCTTTTAAAAATTTTGTTATGTCTCATGGAACATTTTTTCTTTTAACAAATTTTTGTTGGATAGAAATGCGCTTATAAAGTTTTTTTTCGGTGACTCTATAATTTTCGACAAAGCCGAATTTTTCAAAAAATAAAACAGACATTGACCTGAAAATTTTACTAGTTATTCTGTTCTATAGAACCATGTACTTATATAGAATTCCAAAAAACTTCATTCAAATTAAAAAGAAAAATGAAAAATTTGTCTTTTTCTAAAATTTACCGGTCTGTGATTAAACTATTATTACATATGGAGTTTTCTTTTCAGTTTGCAATTTTCTGGAAATGATTATTGGAATTTGTGGTGGATGTTGATGACTTACTGAAATAACGCTATAGAACTTTTCACTCTACACTATTGTAGAAGCCCTATTTAGCTTGTTCGTTACCATTCTTTTTGAAAATGCACTGTTTTCATTGTATTTGAAGAATGATCGTACCTAGAAATACTGATAATTTAATTTTTTTTCTTCTTAAATTTGTGGAACACCCAAAAATTTATTGATTTAAAAAAGATTACTGAGGTCAATTCACAAAAACGTTATAAATGATCACATTCCATATTTTGATTCTCTCTGTTATTTACAAGAGGGAAAATCGACTATAGTAATCAGGTCATGAGCATCATCAACTATGGATGATATCTGGAGATATTGTAATTTTTAAACGTCGATTTTGCTGTCGCTGAATATCAAAACCTGTTTTTTGCAACTCTTGTTCACTTATTGCACTGTCTGCGTCTGCAGCATCTTCTCTCTCACACCCACACACCCATATATATATATATATATATATATATATATATATATATATATATATATATATATATATATATATATATATATATATATATATATATATATATATATATATATATATATATATATATATATATATATATATATATATATATATATATATATATAATTTGGAAATTCTAATCGGCAAAGCAAAGAAAAGTGAAAAAAAGTAAATAAAATGGTTACTGACTAAATTTAGAACAATATAATCACTTGATATAGTTTCACTTAATGCTTGCTTGCCGTCAAAATCAATTTATATTATAACATTGTTTTCTTTTTTATGTGATCTAATTTGAACTTATTTCAAGCAACAAAAGCTACCACCCTTATTAGAAAAGTTTTTTTTTTTGTTAAAAATTATGAAAATGAAATGTTAACTGCAAATTTATCTTAATTTTTTTCAAGTCTGGAATTTGTTTCTCCAAGTTTAAACATTTTGAAAATATTTAAGAACTTTCACTTAAATGTATAACATTGTTTATCTTTGAAGGAAGTTCCACAAAGAAATGTATTCCTATTTTATTAATTCAATGGAATTTTGTTTTCATAATTCTTTGTGTATAGAACTAATAAAAAAAAAGAATTTAAATAGCCAAAATTTTTTCCCTTGTTAAAAGTTAAATATTTAATAATTTGAGCTTTATTTTTAAATGTAAATCCCCTAAAATTTTATAAAATTTACATTCATTATTCGCATTAGATTTCATTTAAACGATTTTTTTAAAAAAATTCTTTGGAATCAATTATCAGATAAAAATTGCAAAAAGTTATGACAAGAAGTTTTTCAAACACTTTTTTCTTTGCCCAAATTGTTTTTAAATCAAATATATCGTTTGTTTTGCCTCAGGAATTTTATGTTACCCCAAAAAGTAAAGAATCAGTGAGAGAATTTTTTATATTATTTCCATATCTGTGTTGATTCTAATCACTTATTATTCTTTGATTAATATTTTCTTCCCGATTTAAAAAAAATGATTCAAAAGTAAATATTGAAGGAAGCTGTATAATATAAAAACTAAGAATAAAAGATAAATTTCCATTTATTTATATGCAGAATATTAACTAAAGTGTCTTTAATAATCAGTAAAGAATTTGATAAATTATTTTGAAATTCTATAGATTTTAAATTCATTTATAGGTTTATCTGATTTACAAACTATATTGCTATTTAGAAAACATATTTTCATTAAATTTAATGTAAAAATTATGTATCACTCTATATAAAATTTTATAAATATCCAAAACTTTTATTTTACACATTCTTATAAAAATAAATTATGAATATTCAATGTACCATATATATGAAATTATTTAAACATTATTGGGATTGATTTTTTTGATGATGTTTCTTTGCATAATTCGATTTTTAAGTGAAATAATATACTTTGATTTTGTAATATTTTCTAAAGTAGTATTCTATTTCATCTTTTTTAAATTTTGCCTTAGTGAAAAAATATTTATATAATGGTGATTTTTTATTCTAGACTTTTTGAAAAGTATTTTTTTTTGTAGAAGAACTTTTTGGCTGATTGTTCTTTTACAAGATTTTCAAATAACAAGAGAATATCAAATTCAGACTTTAGTAAGGCTTAACCACTGTTAGAAAAAGAATATTTGGAAGATTTAGGATCATAATTTTGATCTCTCGATCGAAATCGGAACAGGATTAGCAGAAAATTCATTCCATTAGAATAATGTATTCTTTCGATTGTTGTTACAAAGGGTGTTATAAAAAAGAAGCAATTTTGAATGATTGTTAAATCCATATAAAATTATATTCAGCAAATATAAACTATCCGCTTTCCATTTAAAATTTCAATAATTTGATTTTCGAATATATATAAAAGGTGGACACTGTAAAATTACGTGATAGAAATCGAAGGAATATCTTCTAGAAACAACATTTTTGAAAATTTAAATTTCATAAATAAATTTTTATTGTTTGCAACAAATGTTAATTTGATTGCAGTATGACTATAATATTCCAATATGTATAAGAAACTACAAACAATGGGATTAAAGCAATATTTCATGAAATTAACTATGACTTTTTGATACCAGTAATATTTAATTATGCCATCAAAAATATAACTTGTAAAAAAAAACAAAAAAAAAAAAAAAACAAGTCTTGCAACTCAGTTCTTCTATCGTAAAAAGTTATGAGATCGATGTAATACCAAGTCGGTCAATTTATTCAGTCCCTACTTAAGGGTCCTTCTGTCTTAAGTTATTACGTAATTAGCTAATCTATTATTAACCAACCTATAATTAGCTAACCAAATTAACCAACATCTTATAGTAACCATATCAATATTAAAAATCTTTTATGGTTTAAATAAATAGATTGACTTGACTATCGCATGAAAACACAATGTATCTTTACATTAAATTAGATTACATTAACATATTATATAAAATTAGATTGTTTAGTGCGATTGCCAAGTCAATCTATTTATTTAAACCATAAAAGATTTTTAATATTGATATGGTCACTATAAGATGTTGTTAGGTTAGCTAATTACGTAATAACTTAAGACAGAAGGACCCTTAAGGTGGGACTGAATAAATTGACCGACTTGGTATTACACCGATCTCACAACTTTTTACGATAGAAGAACTGAGTTGCGAGACTTGGTTTTTTTTACAAGTTATGTTTTTGATGGCATCTTATTTCTTTTTTTAGATTGTTATTATTTATACATATACTGGTACACTGAGTCATTCACTGCAAATGTAACTTCGTAATCTGGGGGCACGGCATCCTATATATTTATATGGGATTACAAAGTTATTTATGCATTTGGTGTATCTAGAAAACTAGATCGAAATTTCAAAATATTTTAGTTTTTCCTTGATTTATATACTAAACACTAATTGTATTCTAAATTTGAAGCTTCTATGTCTGCTAGAAGTGCCTTAGAGTTTTGATGATCGGTCAGTCAGTCAGTCAGTGACAAAATTCACAAACTTTGTCTAGTTATAATTCTTAAACTACTGGTTCAAATTTAATGAAATTTGAAATATACCATGTTTATGTAATGCATGCTTGGTTACTGAGAATTCAGGCTTCTATTTTTATCCACAACGAAGTTATAGGGGGTCAAAAATGGCTTGAACTGCTTCGAGAAAAGGATGGTACGGCCATGCCGCTTGTTTTTGCTCGACTTGACCCAGATAAAGTAAATATTTCCTGAGTGAAAAACTTGTAAAACTAAAATACATTATATTTAAAGCGTACTAATGCCGCTACATCTATTAATAAAGAATTAGAAGTTGATATTAACCTAAAGTTTAAATTGCAAAGAAGTATAAAATGGAAGAAAAAATGAAGAAAATTATAAATATGGCCTGAAAACTTCATCAAGTGTCACCTTCAAGCATTGATTAAAACCAGGGATTTTTTTTCTGCTAGGGATCTGACTTTCGTTCAAGTATTGAGCCTTCGGGGCTCAAAAATCGCAAGAAATTGAGATTTTTTGAAGACAAGACTTATAAAACAAGAACATTAAAAAACAGACTTTAGGAAGAGTATTAATTAAATAAATAAATTATTTCAGAATTCAAATCCAAACAAAACCCAACAAAATTAAACCAAATAAAACCACTGCAAAATATTATAAGATTATGAAATTATAAGGAGGAAAACTAAACTTAATCTAGCAGACAATTATACCTATCAAATTTAAACTTGCCCACGTTTAAGGCTGTAAACGTCTACAACGCTTGATCAAAGCACCTGTTCATCATATGAAATAAATTGAACGATCTCAGAGCCATCTATTAAGTTGGAAAGCAACCAAAAAATGCTTAGCTTCAGTTGTAAAAATATTAGAATATATATTGGAATACAGATAAATCCTTCCTTAATAATTTTTTTTAATTGCAATAGGTTTTAAGAAAATTATTAAAAGTTAAAATGTTTGAAAAGTTTGTTTATTAAACCCTGGACTCTTTCATAGAAAAAAAAATCCTAGTTTGAATCCTTGCTTGAAGGTGATCTTGATAATATTTTCAAAACCAAATTCATCATTTCCTTCATTTTTTTTAATTCCACTTTATCCCTTTTCGAAATTTAAACTTAAGGGTGATATTTATTTTTAATTTTTCTAACATGCATATTTCATTCTTTATCATAAAAGAAGGATTTAAAATTTCTTTGAATATTAGAATTATTAAAAATTGCAAAAATAGTTCAAAGATAATGATTATAGATAGTATAGTATTCGAAATCCCGTGGGTTTTTAGGATAAAAGATAACATTTTCAAAAAAAAAAATTATCCATATTCAAACTTATCTGATTTTCAACACTTGACAAAGACAGTAGCAGATCAAAGCGCCCCGGCATTAGCCGTACATCACTCTCTCTACTAAGAATAAAGGCTAAATTCTGTCCCAGTGTGATGGTCTGTATTTTCGTTTTTTCCCCCCCATTTTACTGGGTAGATCGTTTGCTTAAGAGGCCAATTTTCGCATAAATAAAATTTGGAAGGTTAGAATGACAATTTGGAGCAATTTTTAAAAAAAGTGTTGGTTACAAATTAAGCTTGATTTTGTCATTCCGATAAATTCAAAAAATATTATATTTCACAAATCTTTTATAATATTTTTAAATTTAAAAAAAGTATCTTGCCATTTTTACTTCATTTTTAATATTTTTTAAAAACATTTTCCAATAAATTATAACAATTTGCTTTATAAATTACACAATTGCTGGAATTCAAAACATTTTTATTGTTTCAATGAAATATGTAATCGCTTAATTTTTTTTCACTGTTTAAAGCTGAAGAAGGAGGATTCTGTTTATTGTTTTTTCAGTTCATATGAGGAATCAGAAATTGAAATTTGGACTAAGGCATATACTACGAAATTAGAAAATGAAATATTCGGATAATTAAATTTTCTAGCTCATTATTATGTTTACTCTAAATTATATTTTGATTCAAATTCAATAAGAATTACATCAATTGTTTGCAAAGTGGGAAAAAATTAAATTCAAAATTCTGTAATTTTAAAATAATGAATTATAAATTAAACTATATGACGATGAAAAGAATGAAAATAAATAAAGCTATTCTTTTTTGTTCATTAATGAAAGTGTTTTTCTAAATTTCTTAATTCTTTCTTTTGCGTTTTTTTATATAAAAAATCATAAGACTTTAGTTTTGCTTTCTGAAAACAATAAGATTAATTGCGTAATTAAGTTAAACACAGCTTTGCTATTACTTAGTAAATAACACTGAATGGAAATAATATTTATCTTACTTTTTCTTAATAGTATCTCTTAGGATTTCTTTCAGAAATATCTTGGACGGTGTATTTTACTCTTTAATGGATTCTTAAATTTTTATTATTTGCTTATTTAATTTAATTGGATTTCATCAATTTCTAAATGCTGAAATGCTTTCTTTTCATGCTCTGTTTTTTTCTAAAAGAGAGCATGATCGCATGGTAAAAAAGATTATATTCGTCTGTTAAATTCATTAACGGTTTTCTAAATATTAAAGCTGCTGCATAAAGTAAACTAAAAATAAATAAAGAAACATCTTAGAATACAGATACAGGATAACCCAATAACAGTTTAATGGTTTCATTATATATATATATATATATATATATATATATATATATATATATATATATATATATATATATATATATATATATGGATTGAAAAAAACACTTTCCCAGCCGCATGGAATTGAGTACGTTTAAAAAAGACATTATAAGGATTTGAATAGAATTGTTAAGAAGTTGCAACTTTAAAGTTGTTTTAGAAGTTGCAACCCATCAAAAATTATATTAACTTTTTAAGTATTTCTTTTGAGAAATATTTCAAAAGCATGAATTGTTTGAAAGACATATTTGTGATATAAATGAAGAAAAGCTATTGATGATGTTTTGCATTTGTAGTGCTTTGAAAGATTAATTTTTGAATTGCAATTCACTTTTGTGAGAGTAAAATTTTGTCAAAAGATGCACGATTATTTGTAATATTATTCTATATTTAAAAAAAAAATCTTGTGGAATTTAATTCGATAAAAAATTACAATCAAATTATTATTTTTACTAAGGGAAAAATATTTAACTATGTGTACATATATTTTAACTATGTATATATATATCTATTTATAATGTGTAGTCGTAGAAACTTATTTTAAAGTTAAATTAAGTTCTATAAACTTGTTTCACGCCTTTTGGATTTAATATTGAAATTTTTCGAAAAATCATAAGGAATACTTGTTTTTAAAAAAGTAGTAAGTTTTACTTATTTTTATAAGAGAAGTTAATTTACTTTGTAAATTTATTTATTTTACAAAGTAAATAAGGCATGTAAATATTCTACTATTAAAACATAAAGTTACTATGTAATACCGCCTGACCAACTACAGAACCATTTGATGATTAAAATGTTGTTTGTTTGTTTGTTTCTTATGGCACTTGCCACTGACAAGCCCGCTGTTACGAAGACAGCGATTTAAGCCTGAGGGGGAACGTCTCTTATTTTTTATAGCAGCGCCAACTAGGACCAAGAGTACGACTTTGCCACTCACGCATCATTCATTCGCTTGCACAACCCCTTTTTACAGAAGGGCACATTCACACATCTCACAGATAGAACAACCATGCCCAAACCGGGACTCGAACCCGGGACGTCCAGATCATGGGGAAGACGCGCTACCCCTATGCCAGGACGCCGGCGACTAAAATGTAAATTACCGTACAAATAAAACTAAGGTTCATTATTAAAAAATCAGCTTCTACGTCATTCTTTCTTTGCAAAGACATCTCGTTCACCTGCAACTTCTTGCAAATCATTTGATTTTAAAGCTTCTAAGGATATTTTGTATTTTCGGCCAATCTATTCAAAGTAGTCGTTTTTTTTAACTCTCAAGAAATTTCTCATGCACAATCCCTTTTCTAAAGGATGAGATGAGTATTTGTTATTTAAAGAGTTGCGACCTTTTTTAATTGAATAGAAAATTATTGACCGCCATTCTTCAATTGATTAGATCCTTTTTACCATTTTTTCTGAAAGGTGAAATAATCATGTAATTCAAAAATTTTTATCACATAATTTCTACTGAATTTGATAATTTTGATCTACTATTTTAAAAGATAAGATGTTTATTTTTGATTCAAACGATATTCTTGATTTGATTTTATAACTTTAACCATCTTTGCCGAAACATAATATCTCCGTTTGTGATTCAGATGGTGTTATTCATTCATTTCATATATTAGATCACTTTTCAAGAAGCATGAGATATTCATTTCCTATCTTTTACCATCTTTCTCACAAGAAAGGTAATCTTCTCTATTTCAGATGGTATTATTTACTTGATTTTATACCTTTGATCAAATTTTTCTAGAAGATAAGACAATGATTTATAATTCGAATAACATTTCTCATTTAATGTAATAACTACATAAAAATGATGTTTCTACATTTCAAAATCTCTTATTCTAATTTAAATCTTAATTAATTTGATCTTATTAATTTTTAAGTTAAATTAACGTATGTTAACAATGTTCTATAACAGTTTCTTATTTCCTGATCCAATTCCATCTTTTTATTTAATTATAGAAAAAAGATAGAAAACTGATGATTATGGTATTTTCTCCCTTTCCAAGCGATGGTACAAAACTCCCTAGAACTGACACATACAATTCAAAGATATCTAAGATTCCTCTGCCTAAATTGACACATGGCGCAAAAATCCCTCCCGGGATCTCATAGTAAAATCACTGAAGGAAAAAATTTCGGTCAATCTTGTATCGCGATGTAAAAAAACTTCCTTTTCTCTCTTGTACAAATTATGATTTTTGTGGTGAAATAAATCAAGGTTTAAATTTCAAAATTTTATTCCGCACCCTTGCATCTACAAAATTATGTTTATATATATAAAAGAACTCTTTGCCAAATTTTGTGTTTTAAATATATTTGCGTTCTTGAAAACGATGAAATAAGGAAATTAAAATGAACATAGTTTAAAAAAAACAAAACGAAAAGAAACAAAACTGTTCTAGAGTTTTTTTTTCGTTATGCATTAATTTTCAACTTTATGTTGGGAAAGTCACTATGAAAAAAGGATTTTTCACCGTCTCGAATTCTTGAAATTTGTTTTAGTGTTGAAGATGTTTCTCTAAAAAAATAAAAAGTAGAAAAGAAAAAAAAATGAAAAGAAATAATACAATTGTGAAAATAACTTTCGACAGAGAGGCAGTTAGGGGAATAGTGAATTTGAATTCGAACAAACTCGGGGAAAAATTTCATTAGTTCAGAGAAAGTTCCTCTTTTGAGAGAGAAATAGTTTTAGAATTCTTATCTTACTAAGCTATTTCAAACTTTTAAGTTGTAACTTTGTTTGCTTTCTACTTGAACTACGTTTCGTTTATTTAAATAAAAGAATCTTGGGGATTGTAATTGATAAAATTTTGATCTTAGCGCTTTTAATAAAATAACAAAACAAAAAAAAATCATGCAGATATAACTTGCCGTTTAGAATATTATTTTTTGCTTTTACAGAATTCAGAATTTTGAAAGATTTTGTTCTACTTTTTAAATAGTGTCTGCTTGAAATTAAAATCTAAATTTAAATATGATTTGTACGAGATTAATATAATTTTTTTTTAAAAAAAGAAAAGTCAGGTAACATTTAATGACTATTAATTTTTCAACAAATTTCGTTTGTTTATCCTAACATGAAGTAAGATGCAAATAATTTATAGCAAAGCAACTATATTCAAAGACGCAGTATTAAATTTTTTTGGTAACTTTTCTGAGAAACAGCAAAAAATTCAATCTTTGTGTATTGGAGTTACTTTTTAATATCATAATTGCGTCCAAATGATACATATCACCTTTCGAAGGTTCAGAAATTTATTTAGAAATCATTTTAAAGTTAGAATATAAAAAAAAATTATGAAACGATTGCATATTTTAAAAATGTGTAAAGGGAAGAAAAAGCATATTTTATTTACTTTTCTTTTGTGAAAAAAAAAGGAATTCCATTTATTTGAATAAATTTGTATAAGAAAAATATTGAATTAAAAGAATTATTAAAATAACAAATAAAAGAAAATAACATGATAAAAACAGGTATATTTAGATAAACTATTATCTCAAAATTGATGTAAGAAACTCAATAAATGCAAAACTGTATAAATATGAAAAAATCGGCTTCATTAAAAGGGAAATTATTTTGTCAAAAATTT
This sequence comes from Argiope bruennichi, assembly GCF_947563725.1. Lineage (NCBI taxonomy): Eukaryota > Metazoa > Arthropoda > Arachnida > Araneae > Araneidae > Argiope > Argiope bruennichi. Next base: position 66,599,740 of record NC_079155.1, read on the forward strand.
AATAACCGTTTTCTTTATTGGAAATATAAAGATCAAGTAAACTGGATTTTCTTCTTGGTCCTGCCGATAATAAAATGGTATTAGATAGCAGTTTTAAAAACCAATTTTTAAAACATTTTCAAGTAGAAAATCATCATAATAATGTTTTTCTAAGAACTCGAATTAAGCATATAATGAATATTTTCTTAAATTACGAAAAAAACACTCATTCTCAAGATAGTGTCAGCATTTATAAATGAATTGTGTCCCATATGCATGCATTAATATTCAAAAGGCATATTTGCCTATTTCTTCTTCAAAGGAATATTTGGATGTAAAAAGTAGATACTTTGTATCCGGATTTATAAGGTAAACAAAATTCCATCCTGAAATCGTAATATTTTGTTCAAAGTGTTATTCATATATTAATGTAGCATTATTTAGCTTTATAAATTGAAGTATTCTAATAACTACAAAAGATGTCTACTCTCCACCTGTGAACGGGAGAGATTCTTTCCTTAAACCTTGTATCTGAGTACAGTAAAGTGACCATAAGCTCGCTGCATTGTAAGATTAGTTACAGTGCTACCTGATGGTAAGAGCAGAATTAATTTTTTTCTCGAGAGCAATGCAAGATGGGGGGAAATATTATTTATAAAATATAGAGCTTCTTCTGTTAATACAAAAAGTAAACTTGAGAAAAATACTACTAAGAACAAAGCGGACAAATTAAAACTAAAAATCCTAGTTCCGCTTAAAATCCAAATTTATTTATTTACATTTTCTAAAATTGTGACGTGTATTGAAATTGTTTTTGAAACAAAGATAAAAGTTATTTCTCAGATAAAAACAGACGTGAATTTACTTTTTCCTATGGGTACAACTTGAGCAAGGTCTCCAATAATGTATTACTGTTGTTTGTAATAGCTCTCCAACTGATATGAAAAAAAAAAAAAAAAAAAAAAAACCTGTGGGAAATGAAATTCAAAGAAGGGTCCAAATATTCACTGAAGAGATAGAGAGTAGCCTGTGCATGAAAAAATAAAGATGTGTAATCATTTTTTATTATTTTTAACGCGTTTTATGACATTACAACTTCGAGAATCGTGATCAGAAAAGTGATAATTTTACTCATCTTGTTCTTAGCCTTATTGAACTCGAGGTACCTTTGCGTACTAAACTGAAGACATTTCACAATTTTGAATTTACATTTTTCCTGTATCTTGTATCGTTTTGGAAATAGGAAGCTAACTTCGTTGATTGCCGATAGGTGATAAAGTTCTAAACTCACAAAACATGTTCACTTTAATATATATAGACACCAAATAATAGTTTTCGCCGTTTTGAGATTAATTTGGGATAGAAATAACCACTTTTATGAGTACAAAAATTTAAAATACAACTATTTAGATGAATGAGAATTGGTATGTGATGCTGAGGCCAACAGAATAAATCCCTTATTAAATTTCAGGTATAATAACTGTAAATGAAAACACTCGATTGTTGTTCTCATTTAAATTTCTTTTTAGAATATAGAATCAAAAAACCATCTCGCCCTGAAACTATGTTATTTACCAAAAAATAAATAATTTTAAACAACAAATTTTTATGCATAAAATTTCACAATTTTGATGCTACAAATAGAATTTAATTTCACTTAATTTGAACATGGTATAACATTTCTAGTGTTTAAGAACTCAGAAAAAACATGCTACGTTTAGAATGAAATTGATAGAAAGTTTTTCTTTTTGCCATTCCAATTTCAGTTAAATTTATTTTTTTAAATATTAAGTTATATATGAAAATCAGTTTTTAAAAGTAATCTAATGTATTTGTAAAATTTAAGCCAAGAATATTTGCAAAGACCGAAGGAATTTTTTAAACTTTATACTAACAATTTAAAAAAAAAATTAATATCCTTTTCACTGCCTGAAATTTTGATACTCTAATGAAGATTAGATTTCTCTAGTTAAAAACATACAGTTGAAAATTTCACACAATATCCTTTTTCGCAAATATTTTGTAGAAATTTATTGTATAATGAAAAAAATGTTTTAAAATAGTGTTTCTTTTATTTTAATTCAAATCTACGAGACAATTTTATATAAATATTTTTATGCAGTAGAAATTTTTATGAATTGCAAATGATATTTAAAGAATCTGACTAAAATTTTTTACAAATTTGTCTTTTGAGAAGGTAAAATATTTACCAATTAGAATAATTTTTATAATATATATCCGATATTGTGGTCTCATTATTTTTTGAAAAATGTGTACTCATTCCCTAAAAACTTTTTTATAATAAGATTTAAATTCTTACGTTCTGAAAGCAATTTTAATTGAACAGAGAATAATAATTAATAGAACAGAATCACTGTAGTATAGAGAAAAGCATTTTAAATTAAAATTGGAAAATTATATAATCAGAAAAAAATATTTCAAAATTTTCTTTTCTGGATTCCTAAGAATGCCATTTAAACTGAAAAGATAGTTTTTGTTTAAAATCTGTTAATTCATTTTTTTAGAATTTTTTCAACTCCCTTTCAGAACTTGAAACTCGTCATTTTTTTAATAAACATTCTTTTTATACCTTATTTTCTAAAAAGTGAAGCAAATATCAAATGAAAATTTTAATTAAAAATGGCGAGATATAAAAAAATTTCATATTTATAAGGAAAATAAAAAATTTTAAAGATTCTAAACACAATTTTTTCTAATAGTTTTTAATTTATGTACATATTTAAATCTACTCTACTATATTAAATAGTATAACTTGTAATGATAGTTAACCTAAAAATTAAAAATGATGTAATAGTTAACTTTATGAAAAATGAAGCAAGCACATTAATGGTCTATTTATTTGGATTTTGAAACATTTTGAAAAATTAAGAGTTTGCATATATAGTGCTTTATAGAAAATATCAACACTTTGACAAAATTTATTAAAAATATATAAATATAGAAAATAAAATCTTCTGAAATAAGTTACTTTTATTATTTATCGTAATAAATTATTCTTTTTATTTAATAATTTGTATTTACAAATAAATGTAATTATAAATATATTTGAAAATTGCTTGCACTTATTTGCTTGATGTCTTTCTTTAATCTTTGACGATTTAAATAATCAAAGAAGATTGAAAGAGAATGAATTATAATTATCCAAAAAAATTATATTTCGAAGATTTTGTTGAATTTCAAAGGTTTATAACTTCCTGAGTTTAAAAGAATTTTGGAATTACACTTTTCTGTTTGTCTGTGAACAAAATAATTCAAATATTCATTGAAATAGAGCAGTGATATTTGGTGTGCAATGCTAATAGCGAATTTGTAGATTTTTATCAGATTGTGGACGAAATGTAAAAAAAAAAGCAGTTTTATCTGTCTTCATGCGTTTCAGCATGACAATAAAAAAACAAATAGAGCTTGGATGACGACATTAATTAACAATTTTATCATTAGAATTATGGGTATTAAAGTTTGATGTACATCTGTCAAACAGGGGAAATTTTTTGATCTGAGGTATATAATCTAGAGAATATATGGAGTATATAAATGAGATAATTTTAAAATGTTTCAATATTTACAAATAAAATTTGATTACAAAAAAATAATCAAAATTATATATCTTTTTCAAATTTTGTATCCAATCAACGACAAGGAAATGCATACTTAGATTTCTTCAATTTATTAAAAAGCATAAAATGCACTATTCTGCGTTATCACAAATGGAGCCTGGGGGGGGAGGCACTCAAGCTAGAGCAATGCCTTGACATCCAAGAGTTTGCCAATTTCCTTACTTTAATAATTACTTCCTTTATAAGTACAGGAGATGTGGAGAAAGATAAGAAAGAATATTAAAAAAAACGGTGCCAAATTAATAAACCTAACAAGATATTTGAGAGCAGAATACTCCTGATGGCCATGTAAGATAGGTTGTTTTTCACTCCTTTTCCCAATTCGATTCCCGATTGTACTAAAACATAACGTGGTGTTAGTTAAATTTTGAATACTTAGATATGTGTGCAATGATCAATCCAAAATGCTCGATAATTAATAGCGTTGCTTTATTTCGGAAAAAAAAATCACGAAATGCATATAGCAAGCGCAGTCAAAACCGAGGCAATAATAGTATCAATTTAAATCTTTTCTAAACAACGTAACAGCATAAAGCGCTCAGATAGCATATAGGGAGCTCCTTCGCCAACAACCAATATTTCATTCAAAAAATTCTGTCAACTTGGCTTTAGCTACTCGCTTTATATAAGTTTTCCGGCAATACATCGAAAAGTCTACCTCCAAATAGAGATTTCTAAACAACGTAACAGCATAAAGCATTCAGATAGCATTTAGAGAGCTCCTTCGCAAACAACCAATATTTCATTCAAAAAATTCTGTCAACTTGGCTTTAGCTATTCGCTTTATATAAGTTTTCCGTCAAAACATCGAAAAGATTACCTTCAAATAGAGATTTCTAAACAACGTAGCAGCATAAAGTGCTCAAATAGCATATAGAGAGTTGCTTCGCCAACAACTAATATTTCACTCAGAAAATTCTGTCAACTTGGCTTTAGCTACTCGCTTTATATACGTTTTCCGGCAATACATCGAAAAGTCTACCTCCAAATAGAGATTTCTAAACAACATAGCATAAAGAGCTCAGATAGCATATAGAGAGCTCCTTCTTCAACAACCAATATTTCTTTAAGATAATTCTGTCAACTTGGCTGTAGCTACTCGCTTTATATATTTTCCGGCAAAGCCTCGAAAAGTTTTCCTCCAAATAGAGATTTCTAAACAACGTAACAGCATAAAGCATTCAGATAGCATTTAGAGAGCTCCTTCGCCAACAACCAATATTTCATTCAAAAAATTCTGTCAACTTGGCTTTAGCTATTCGCTTTATATAAGTTTTCCGTCAAAACATCGAAAAGATTACCTTCAAATAGAGATTTCTAAACAACGTAGCAGCATAAAGTGCTCAAATAGCATATAGAGAGTTGCTTCGCCAACAACTAATATTTCACTCAGAAAATTCTGTCAACTTGGCTTTAGCTACTCGCTTTATATACGTTTTACAGCAAAACATCGAAAAGTCTACCTCCAAATAGAGATTTCACCATTATTCTTTTATTTTCTAGAAACTCTATTTTTGTTGCCTAAGTCACTGAATATAATGCAAACTTTGCTGTCTAGGCCCGGAATCATTGACCTAGCAGCTAGCTAGCTATTCAGCATCCTTTTATATATCTGTAAAATTATCTTTCTTAATATGTGACTAGATCCGCAGGGAAGCAATATTACAGATTTGCAACATTACGAATTTGGTAGATTTTATCACATTTCATGGATGACTGAAAGTGTAACTTGAAAAATTAAATCATATCAGGATTTTTTAAACAAGCTACAGTGGATCAAAACTATATGGCCTAACCCAAAATGTCCTTTGTGTTGTTGCTAAGGTTATTAAACTGTCACCGTTGCTATTAATAATAAACTTCCTTTTTATATTATATTCATTTTTACCTGTTGTATTGAAATCTGTATTATAATTACTATGAAAGCTCTTTCTTTCTTAAATGATTTTTTTTCTATTGAAGAAAGACTTTCTATTTCTTTTCATTCGTATTATTTTTACTTCCTCATCGAGAATCATATTAACTTTAGCATTCACAAGATAAAAGGCAAAATTCATTTGAGAAGAAACCTCATTTGACTAATTGGTTATTTTAAATTATTTGTCACTGTCATTTTTAAATTGATATCCGCTGCAGTAATATTTTTTTTTGATACGGATGATAAAAAATAAATAAGTAAATAAAAGTTAAGAATAAAAAAATAATAAACAACGAAATGTGATTCATTAATTAATAGTCTAAAATAAAGTTTAGAAGAATTCAGTAAAAATCATAGATCAAGTGAACAAACAACAAATGAACAAGTTAACAAATGAAACATGCGAGAAACAAATTAGATATTTACTTTATTTTTTGCATGCCTTCTGAAACTAAATTTATATTAATATAAAATTTAAAAAAACATTTTATTAATTAGACCATTAATTTTTAACTATACACTTAAAATAAATAAACTGAAATATTATGACAAAACTGTTGTTACAACCAGTCTAAATATGATTATCCTGGTATACTATATATAAATTGCATATATAGTATACGAGGGGAATAAAGAAGGGGATATATATTAGATATATATCTTTCTTAGAAAGGGGAAAGAAGAGGAATGCTAAAAAAAGTAAAGCATTAAAATATAAGCTGAGTAACACACGCATTGACGTATGCTGAAGAAGAAACAAATTTATTACTTAATATGCCACAGGGCCGTAGACAAACTTTTTATCTGTAAATTGAATGATACAGAAATCATTGAGTACTTAAAAGAACTTTACAATGAAGCAAGACATGTTGTGATGTTTCAGTCTAGACATCGTATTCTGTTTTTATTCTGGGAAAGACATACACATCTAACTTGCACAAATGGTTATCTAAAAATCAGCATCTTAAAGTCACATCTTACATCTCTAGTTGTATATTATAAACGCATCAAGAAAATACCATTTTTATATCTATTCTATAAATTAAATAAATAAACACATTATTATCATGTATATGATATTTTAAAAATTCAATTAGGGCTTTCTTAAGCGAGAGTTCCATATTCTATTGAAAAATTAAAATAAATATTTCCCTTGTGTTCTGTATTTACAGGGAAAAACATATGTAGGAAGACGTGGTTCCATTAATGCAACTTTGCAAGTAAGGTAAATGTGATCAATATATATATTTTTTTAATTTAAAATTTAATTACATCAGAAAACTTTAAGGTATGTGATTGTGTTCGGGATGAATTTTTTCAAAAACTTTCTTATATAGTTATATTTTTGAATACTTGCATAAAAAAGATGGAAACAAAATTATATAAAAGAAAGAAACCTGGAGAAAAATTAAAATGAAATCAAAGATCACAAATTTCAAGTTATCATATATAATTTTTTAGAACTTTCATTTTTAATTTTTCTAGCTGGCAAACAAAGCTTTTGAGCTCGACCGATTTTGAGATGAAATAACAGCTATGATGTCATAGTTCTACGTCAACTTTTTAAAAACGCATCTGCTGTCAAAGAAGCATACATAAAAATAATGCAATATTGGTGAAAGCAAATTTAAAAAATATGCGTAGTCACCTATTTTGAAAATAAGATAATAGATATAAGAAGTCTGAATGGGAAAATAAGAACTCTAGATTTAAAGCAGTTAAAGGAACCCTTTCAATCTGTTATCTCATAAAACATTTAAATGGCTGTTAAATGTCTAGTCTAGATTCTGTGAAATGCGACTTTTGTAGCTGATAAACTTCAAACCAGAATTTTCCTTTCTCCTTAGGTATTTTCGCAGAATTTTACAGAAAAGGGTAAATTTCCGGAAGAAAAATGCATATCCGCAGTAACAAGGAGTAATAAAAACGGTTTTTTTTCTAGAATTCATCTACTTTGTTCATTCTCGGAAATGAAATGAAACCTTTTTCCATTGAAAAATGCTGTTCTGAGTGATATCAATTTTATATCAAATTAAAGATTTTTGGGTTGAGTTCTCTGATGTGTTTTGAGAGTGCGTATTTACGGAAATGAAAATGATTCCCAGAACTTGCTTTGAGTGGAAATGGTGTTGCAAACGAATTCATTCTTCTTTCCGTCTGTTTTTAGAAATTTAAAAGAATTTGTTTAAAGGTGAAAAATAGTTTTCTTCAAATGTACTTCAAAATAAAATAAAGAATCATTCCTAAGGAGAATCTGTGCTTCACAATAAAATGATGGTTGGTTGAGTAGTATAAAATGGAGAAAGAGTCTTTCAATTTTATTTTCTGGTCGTGCTCTTCATCAGCTTTATTAAAAAAAATAGTTTATCAAATTGCATGTCTTATTAGGCTATTGAAAGTTACCTTGCTTCTACCAACAAAATGCATATCAATGCAGAATGAATTGCATATCAGAAATAAGTTAGATATCTCTTCCAGGTACTACCTAAATATTTCAAGGTCATTTTATTGTATAAAGGTGATATTCTTCTTCTATAATGAATTCTTTATTCATGCACTTAATAAGATATGTTGTACTAAATTTAGAATTTTCAAGATAATGAAATGATAATTGGTTAAGAAGCATGAAACTGAGAAGAAATTTTTGGATATTATGTTCTTTTCATGCTTTTACATAATTAAATTTTTTCAAAAATTATTGGACCAAATTGCCTTTTCTGATTGGTCAGATGCTTGAAGATTCTCTAAGCATTTTCCTTGAAAATTTTCTGCTAAAAAAACTGCCTATACAAATAAGAGGTAAATCAGATGTCTCTTTCAGATCCTACTTAGGTATTCCAAGGTTATTTCACAATTATGACACATTCCCTCTTTCATAAAATTACGTATTCAGTTATATATGATATATTTTTATATATGCTAATAAATGCTTATGATTTCATACAGTTTAATTAACAGAAGGTTTTTTTGAGAGATTTTAGCTACACAGATTTCGAAGCAATCATTGGAGAGGAGAAATTAAAATTCTTTGTATGATCACAATGAAAACTAAACTGGTCAACACCATTGTATTGTTTCCCTGTGCAATTCAATAAATTTAATAATTTGCATCTGAAAAGGTGTACAGGAAGATTATCATGGTTATTAAAATAATAATAATATATAAAAAAATAGTCGTCGTGCCGTGATTAAAGTTTTAGGATCGGGCAAAATATCCCTTACACGCATTCTGCATTCAGAATTATTTTGCATATTGTTATCGAAATCATCGGATGAATGTACGGTTCAAAAATCGAACAAATAGGATAAAGGATAACGAAGCTTCATTCGATAAGAAAGGACGAAATTTAATATCAAAACACAGTCAGCATGTTCATAAAGTCATAACTTTCAGGAATTAACAGCTAATACTCAAACTTCAAATCGTTACTACTCGACGTAACACCACGATTGAGCAAAAATTGCAACTAAAAAGCCCCCTCGAGCATTAATTTGTTAAAGAGCATAGTTCTTAATTTGACTAGTTTTAACATATTTGCATTTGTAAAAGTTTCTTTTATGGAGCATGAAGTCTTCTAGACTTATCTATGGATCTGGAATCCTAATAGAATTGAAACCATAATTCTTGCATTTTCTGGAATTTTAATTATTATAAAGAAATTCGTCGCCAGGTTTGTTGCCGGAGACTCATTGACCTGTTATCCATTCAGTTTCCAGTAAAATATATGCAAATCTCTCTTACTTACTAAGAGATAAATTGCGCAGAAAAGCAACAAAAAGATTTATAGCAATGCATTCCGATTAAAGATAATATCTTCAAAGCAGAAATTTTTTAAGGAAAGAATACCAAATTGGGGAAGATGATTTTGTAGATTTCGGTAGAAGATTTTGCATCTTCTCATTACCTGGTCTACTGACATGCGTTAGCACACATAAAAAGTAAGCAGATAATTTGTTTTAAAAATATTTCTAGTCATATTTAAGAACTTTAATTTTAAAAAAAGTTAAAAAATTAGTCGAATTAAAGAATCGGAATTCTTTTTCTCATTTACACCAAAATACGACAAATAAATTGACGAATTCAGCTAATATTATAAAATTTGAAGCATTCATATGAAGAAATAAATTTCTGATAATTTTGTAAATGGCATTAAATATTATGGCGAGACATTATATTGGTTTTTATAAACATTCCTGTATTCTATCATCTCTATTAATTTAAAAATATTTATATTTTCATTTGTGAATAATTCCTTAACCTTTTTAATACAGAGTATAGAGAATTTTATTAAAAATGATGCTGAATTCTATTCACTTAACGTCATTAGCTTCAGGTAGAATTGCTGCCTGAACTGAACTCATATATACAAGAAACTGCTACTGAAACTTTTATTATTAATAGAATTTTTATTGTTTTTACAATTACAAAAAGTTATTAATATTAAAATTTCATAATTAATAAAATGTTATCTTTTGCATTTTTTTATATTTCTATGTTTTTCTCTACTTTAAAATTTATATGTTAAAAATAAGTAATTATGGATTTTAAATTAAGGTCAACTTTATTGGAAACTTTACGTAAAATAGGCCATTTTTTTAATGTGTAATATTTTAAGATGTTTCATAAATACGAGTTGTTATATTCAATTTTGTAAAATGAAAAAAGTAGATATTAAGAATTATTAGTGGAATATTAATTCATTTATTATTATTTTCGTAATTACAAAAAGTAATTAAACTTAAAAATTCGTTTTTAAATATTTTAAAATGTTATCTTTTGCATGTTTTATAACTTCTTTTTACATCTCGATGTTTTTTTCACTACTTTATAACTTGTATGTCACAAAAAACTTATTTGGAATTTAAAACTAAAATTAAATTTATTTATAAACTTTGCTTAAAATGCACCAATTTTTTTTAACCTGTAACATTTTAAGAGGCTTTATAAATGCGAGATGTCATATTGAATTTTGTAAAATGGATAAACAAGGATATAAATACGAATATATTTTTTCAATTAGTACCAGACACTAAACTTTAAGAAGCAAATTTTGAAAGGAAATGAAATCCTTTGAACAATTTAAAGAATATTTTTAAAATGAAATTTATCGAATTAGTCCATGTCTGTACAAACTAATTCTCGTAAAAAGTGGAAAAATATTTAGTTGAAAAATAGGAAACATGCACACCTTTATCATACTAAGTGAATAACGAGTTTTTATTTTGAAGTTCACAGTAGAGAGTTTAGTTCTTTTAATTAAGAAATGGCATGTTTAATTAGGGTTATTTTAAAAGCGAAAAAAGACTTTCTTGGATCTAAATACCGAAAAAGTAGAAGGGGTTGAAAGCAAAACAAGCAATTAAAGAACTGAAAAATTGTCAAATCCTTCCTTTTGCAGTCGAAGAGAATCTATTTTTAAAATTAACAATCCCTAATTTGATGTTACACGTTCGAGATATTTTTGTACTTGTTTTATAAAAGCACCTACTCAGATCTTCTTATGATAAAAATATGCTAAGAGCTATCAATTTCAGTTAGCCTTCAAGGGAATTAATGTAGAATACTATTTAAATAATATTTTGTTGCATAATTGATTTAGTATTACTATATCCTAACACATATTAAAGAATATTTAAAAATGTCAAAAATATCTTATTTATTATAGCTTAATTTGATAATTCGAATCAGTAATATCTATTTGTGATATAACGCTATTGCTTAAAAAATGTATTCAAATATTTCAGATCTTTTATTTAATTCATTTTAGATCTTTTTTTAATGCATTGGATTTATGGAATAAATAATTGAATAATAGAATAATTTTCAATAGAAAGTATATTTTATATAAAGTATATAAGGTTTCAATAGAAAGTATATTTTGAAAATTAAAAAAAAATTGTTGCACTTATACTTATGATTTTACATTAGAATCGAAAAATGGGTTGAAATTATTAAAGTACTCTATTTTCCAAATAATTCTGCTTTTTTATGTGATATAATTGGATGCATAAATATACAGATAAAAAAATCAAATCAATGCATAGAATAATAAATAAAAAAGATGTAAGACTTCGAAAAAGTTATGAGTAATATACCTATTAAAACTTTGAAGCTGAAAATAAATTTGCCGAGGTCAAGTTACATAAAATATTTAATAAAAAGTTTTAGCAACAATTAATACTGAAGAACTAATCCACCAAACCAATTAATAACACATGAAAAAAAAAACGTTTTTTCATTTATTTTAACTCTGTAATTCTTAAAAGATTTTTCAAAAGTAATCAGAAAAGAGCGTTTATTCTTTGAATCTCTTAAAATTTATTTTTGGCCGCCAAAAAAATTTTAGAAAAAAGTTTTTGTATCAATAAAGTAACGGTGGAAGATAAAGACACTTTCAGCCGCGAAAAAGTTCAGAGGAATAACGAATTTGATTCAGAACGAACCTGACGAAAATTTTATTAGTGGAAGTTTCTCTTAGGTTAGTAAAACTTCTCCTTTGGGAGAAAAATAGTTTAAGATTCTAATTCCTATTTTATAGTGACATTTCAAACTTTTAATTTGTTACATTTTGGATATTTACTTTGACTATACCCTGTGTAATGAAACAATGTTTTATCGGAATATATGCTAAACTTTTGCATATAAAAAGAATAATTTTTTTATCAAAAGAAAGTTGAATTTTCTAGTGTTTTTTTTTACTTAGTTCAGATTTGTATGATATATTTCTAATTTTTCAGCAAAATAATTAATGCAATTATTGGATTAAAATTTCAACTCATTTAATCTAATTTATAAAAAAATCTACTAATATAAAGTAATTTCATTATTTAGTTTCGATAATCTAAATTATTTCCTTTTTCAAGTTCAGGTTTATTCAAATTTGGCAGAAAATTTTTAAATTTCTCTGCCGGGAAAAGTGTTTGGCAAATTTTATCCAAATTTCATTTGCATAATATCTTGAGTATGTGATTTCTATTTCAGAAAAAAAAATCGTACTTCGAACTCCAAGGGAGGAAACGAATCTAATGAAAAGAGAGTTGACATGATTCCTGTAGTTCCTGCGTAACATTCTCTGCCAACAACAGCAGTAGTGAAGGATTTTTTTTCCATCGAAAAAAGACTACATTATGAAATCGTCTTTATCTTTTATAAACGAGAAAGTGAATTATTTAACACTTAAAATATTTCGCGTGATAAAAGCCTAAAGTGTAAATCTATGAAAAATAGTTAACATTTTGAAAACTTCGGGAGATTCGTCTTTAAACTCGGAGAAGACCACGAATCAACTAGATTGTGAGAAATTGAAGAAATTAAAGAGACTTGTGACTGCAGTTTAGTTTATTATTTTTTTTTAATCCAATTAGTTGAAAAAAGTTTGTCTAAAATATGCACACGATTTTCTAGTATTTGTATATAAACCACATTTTAGCAAATAATTGGCAAAAAAGTAAAAAAAAAAAAAAAAAGAATTTGCCGTAGAATGTACTCTTGATTCCGCCAAAGATTGTTATTTCCTGTCTATTGTTCGTTAGTGACAGGCAATTAATATAAAAACACCTGTTTTCTACAATATACTATGAAATACAAAACTCTCAAGCCTGATCTTCTAATAATAAAAGTTTAAGTTCTTATAGCATTCACCGACTCATCAAAACTAAGGCATTTTATGCGGAAGAAAAGGGGATAACATGTTTGTTAGGAAGGGTGGAAAAAAATTTTGGAAGGGGGATCATTCACACTGGTTTTTAATTTACACATGTTTTTTTTATTTAAAAGATTAATATAATCTTTAACCTTTTATTAAAATAACTGCTATTTTATATGTATAAGGACTTTTTTAGTCTCATAGATTCCCTAAGAATTCCATTTATCGCTTGATTCAAGAAAATAATATAAGAAATCTTCGGAAAGCACCATTTTGTTTTGAAATTAAACTAATGACAGATATTGAATTTTTCTTGTTCTGTATATTTCTTGTATAAGATTTCTTTTGATATGTTTATATACAAAAAGGCTTTTAAAATTAAAATTTACTGTTTGAATATCAATTGATAAAAGGAAATTTAATATTTGAGAATTATGTGAACGCTTTTTGAATAATTATTTAAAAGATGTTTGAATATTTAAAAGTAAAAGGATATATGTACAAAATATTTGATTATCTTTGAAGAATTTGCTATTAGAAACTTAAAAATTTATTTACTCTTGGGATTTTTAATAACTAAACAAAGAAACTTTCCATTTTTCTTCCGCTGTTAATAAAGGAAATTTTTCCTTGAAATAAATTGCTAGAATATACTTTTTATTTCTAAAAGTAAATCGATTGCCAGTTATTTTCAAAATAGAATTTATAAAATTTTTATAGAATTTTAAGCTATCGACATTAATCAAGATGTCATCTGACAGCATATGAAATTTTAATTTCTACGAAAGAAGCGTTATGAAAAGCTTTTGAAAATAATAATACTAAAAATTATTAGCATAAAAATCTTAAACATTTCTTGAATCATGTCTTGGTATATTTAGACCTAAAATTTTATCAAAAATAGTTGAGAATTTTTCTTTTCAAAAGTGTACTGTGATGAAAACGACGCATTCATAAAATATCGTTTTCCTTAATTATTATACCAATTTGATGTAATTTAAATAATCTGTTTTTTTATTCAATTCAATTTATTGCGAGCATGCCGACATATAAAATTAAAATCACTGTGGATTGTTGTCAGTCCGGCTTCTTGGTTGAATAATCATGAATTTGAATTTGAATTCCATTTAAAATCAATTTTGTATTTATGCCATCTACAAGCTTTAATATGACATGTATGAAAGATTTTCATTTTAAGTAAAACCACTTTTCCTAATGCGAGCAAGTTAGTTTATCCATTCTATACGATAAATGCGCAAATAAGTAGATCATTAATTTTAAAAGTCAAGTATTTTTTCAAATGTATATCTTTTTCCCAGGATGAAATTTTATTCCACACACATAGAGAAAGAAAGAGATAAGCAGAGACAGACGTTACTTCAAAACTATAGAAAAACATTCAAAATAATAATATACAAACTTATGAAAGCAAATTTACAATTTTCGGAAATATAATAACAATAAAAAAAGTTCAAGAGCAGTCCTCGAGATTGAATCGCTCTTTCGTGTTCAAGAGCTTCAAAAATAAGTTTATTTTAACATGATTACGATACTTGAAGGTAACTTTAGAAAAGTAACTTTTTTATGCTTATTAAATATTTTAAGTACTTTGAAGTATATTCAAACATCATTTAAAGCATTACTACATAAAAAAGATTGAGTTTGTAACCGGCTGTAAAATTTTCAATAAATCATGATATTAGTAACGTATAACATTATTATTGCAAATACTGAAAGGTAAATTTATGCTTAAGGATTGCAATAAGTAAGTGCTTTTAAACAAAAGGTATAAATTTATAACAAAGTACCACTGGACATTATGCATTCATTTTATTTATTTTTTCATGCAAAAGTAGATGAATAAAGAGTTTTTGAATCTTTCCGTCACAAAAAGAAAACTCAAAATATGAAAGTCTATAAGCTTAACTAAAAACAGTCGATAAATCAAATAAACTTCGAAACAAAAAGTATGCATCTTTTAAAAGAACTGCAATATTTTAAATAGTAGAAAAGAAAAAAAATTCAAATACGTCTAAAATAGAAACAGTTAAATATATATGAAATGCCAGTTCCACTCCTTACATAATGTAGAAATGGAAAAATCTATATTTAACTAAAAAGTACTGTCTAACACATTAGCTACTTAGAAGGTATTTTCTGCTTTTTATGTCATGTTTGATGAATTGTCTTTATAAGTTATTGTATAAGAATCATTTTATTTAACAGCCTGATTTTCCACCTGCATTTGAGAAACGGACCTGGCAACGATGTAATACTCATATGTCTTTTTCATCAATGGATTATTTATCGTTATACATTGTATATTTCAATATGACATAATAACTTTTCTTGGCATCTTTCTCTTAGAAAGTTTTTTATTTTATTGAAGAGTGCTTTTAAGGTTTTTCTTGATAAGCACTTGAATTTTATAGTTTTAACTCCAAAAAATCAGCTATAACAACTCAAAGCTATAACAAGAAAATTGTCGTCGTCTAAAGATTAACATTGCACAGATGATATGTCCTAGACAGCCCATTTCGTCATTAAAAGATTAAATCATTTTTACAAGTTGTCACATTCTGTATCTAAAAAAACAATCTTGGAGATGCTGTTTTGATTGTTATTATGTCATTTTTCTAATATATTTATTTTAAAATAACTCATAGACATAACAATGGTGAAAAAAGCATCGCAGGAAAGCATGCTTTTCATTTAAAAATTTGTGAAATCGCATTCATCATCAAAATTTTATCAATAAATTTTATAAACGATTTTAAAATGCCTGGAGACGTTTACATTTAATGATCATAATAGGAAGTAGGGATTGCAATACCAGTATACCGGGATACCGAATACCGGAATTTTGAGTCATTAGTACAATTTTGTAATATAGGTATTCACAAGTTTAAATACAGTGTTTTAGGTATTTACTAAAACTTTTAAAATTGTCTCCATTATATGTTCAGGGATCGCCGATATAGAACAATAGTGTACGTTTTTGGTATTATGTCTCCATAGCGGGCGAAATTGATTAGCTAATTAATGCTTAAATTTAAATTAGCGAAACGTGGTTTAACCCCGAAAGAAGATATTATATTCATAACGATTGATGGAGCAACAGTTATGAAAAAAGTTGAAAAGTTGATTGGGGAAAATCAGCAATTGTTCTATGTTCATGGAATTCAATTAAGTGTAATAGATGTATTATACCAAAAAAATAAAGTACAGAAGAATCTAAATACTGTGCATATAGAAACTTCGGATTCCAACTTTGAAGAGAGTAAGAGTTAGAATGATATTGACAATGAAGATAATGACAATGTAATTATTGAAGAAGATATTGCTAATGAGGATGAAATATTAAACCATCAAGAATTGCTTCCTATAATTTATAAAGTTCGAAACATTGTTAAGATATTTAAAAATTCCCCTATAAAAAATGACATATTACTAAAATATATACTAACTGAAAATAAAACAGAATATATGTTAATATTAGATTCTAAAACACGTTGGAATAGTTAACTCCTAATGATGGAACGATTCTTGAAAATGAGAAATCCAATCCATTAAGTAATAATCGACTTAAACCTGTAAATTAATTTTTCAGATAGTCAATTCGACTTACTATCCAGAACTATATCAGCTCTACTTCCAATACAACTGACTGTGGAGGCATTATGTCGGAGAGATTCTGATTTATTAACAGTTAATGCCACAATAAATTTCATGTTGTATTCATTGAAAGAACAGCACACATCACTATCTGAAGAATTATATATTACAATGAAAAATCGCACAGAAGAAAGGCATACCGAAATAAAAAAATGTCTTATGGTATTTACATAATTATAATGATTTTAAAAGTGAAAATGAAAAAGAAGAAAAGAAAATAACCAAATCTGATTATGTTTATAGTAAATTTTCTTAAAATATTTTACCTAGAAACCTATCCACACAGAAAAATTCGGTTCAGTTTTCGGAGATTATGACGACACTAATGTCTACGGTAAAAAGGAATTGTCTCTTGAACAAAAATTAGAATTAGCGATAAATAAAAAAAATATCAACGAATCAAAATACAATACAGAAATCAGCTATATCCAAAACCATCCGACGAGAAATCGATTTATTTGAAGATGAGGGATTTAGAGGTAAATACTTGGAAAAAGTATATCGCGCTTTGCTAACAGTACCACCAACTTGCGTAGATGTCGAAAGAGCGCTTTCGACAGCTGGTAATTTTTGTGCAAAATTGCTTTTTAGGCTTAATGACAGTATAATTGATGCATTATGTTTTTTAAGATCACATTTCAAAAATTTGTTATAGTACCACAGACTGAATAGTGATATTTACACTTTTTTTGTGATTTAAATAAATAAGATGTCCCTTTACTTTTTTGGGATTCCTTTATATATTGTTATAATTTATAAGTTACAAATTATTTTTTGTGATATTTACACTCTCTAATAAAACTGGCAAATAAAACAAAGAAACAACTGTTTTCTTTCTTTTTCTAAAATTTCTAATGCCGGTATTAAAACCGGTATCCCGGTATTAAGATCTAAGAAATACCTATTACCGGTATTGAAATTTTGGTCTGATATTGCAATCCCTATTATGAAGTAATTAGAGAAGCTGAAACATAATTGGATAATATTTTAAAAAACACTGTACAAAATAAATTTTGCGAATCTTTTAAACTAATTAGGGAAACATTTACTTCTTTATGAGTCATAAAGAATACTACAAAAACCATCTTTCCTATGATATGACTCATCATAGGAAAGATGGTTTTTGGAACA
This sequence comes from Argiope bruennichi, assembly GCF_947563725.1. Classification (NCBI taxonomy): domain Eukaryota; kingdom Metazoa; phylum Arthropoda; class Arachnida; order Araneae; family Araneidae; genus Argiope; species Argiope bruennichi. The sequence goes on from NC_079155.1 coordinate 66,617,727, forward strand.
TGAAATAATGCTGGAAATATACCTTCATTACTGAATACAAATATTTATTTACCTGTAAGTATTAAATTCTTTTCTCACATAATATGGGGATGATTCATTAGATACTTCATGCTGTAGGCCCAAATTACCATTGCAGGTTTTAATTCCTCAAAAATATTCATAATAAGGGAGATTTATTGTGGACATATGCTATTTTTGGTAATAAGGTGCATATGAGCATAATTTTTGGAATACTACATATTCATGAATGCCATTCACTTCACTCTAATATTCATTTTCATCTTTACAAATTTTTCATGCTTTCATATTACCTAACAGTAATATGAAAGCATGAAAAATTTATAACTACATGAATTTTGGGGTTGCTTTCTTCCGATTCTCTATAAACTATTTTCACGCGAGAGAAGATAAATTGGACGGGTTTATTCATTTTCTAAATTAGAAAATGAAGATGAATAGGATATCCTACACGGAAACTTCTCTCTCCATTAATGAGATTCTTTTCTTTAATGAAGAAAAGTTTCAGACGTAGCTTCCCAAAGGAATCAGAGAGCTATTTTTAGCACCTGCATTACAAAAAATAAGCAATTCTACAAAATTAAAATTACTTCGAGTAGATATTAATGAATTTTACTTATTAGATTAACATAAAAGGAATTTCTCGAAAATACTATTTCGTATAACTTAATTTTTACATCATTTTAAGATTTAAAAAACAACGTTTTTTTTCAATGATTTCATTTCAGTTATCACACTTTTCTGAATTTCAGCAATTCGTTTGTTTTATTGCCTAACTTTCAATAAACGTTATCAATTTTGGTACGAAATTCCAACAGTTTTAATTGCATTATCCAATATTTAATGACATTATTTCTTCCCTTTGTTGAATGCTAAGGAAGAATCAGCAGAATTGGTCCTCCCAAAATCTTCTCGCATTCTTTCTAATAAACGTGTCGTGCTAGAGTACATCTTACATGACAGTGGTATACAATAGTTAAGGAATATTAACTTTTGGCGGGAATGTAGCATTTGTGATGAATCTATCGTGTAATCCTTGGTCAGTTTTTTGGCGATTAATCCCTGGCATGCTGTTAATAGTATCCCAAAATCAAATGTATACTTTAGACTCGTTTTTCTCAACAGATTGGAACAAAAATTTGATGCAAAACTGCCCTTGTACTTACAAAATTCCATACCAAATTTGATATGTTTAAGTCATGGAATTTTTTTAACCATCGCGTTTATATGGTTCTGAAAGTACAGATGAACAGACGATAAACTCGCTTTTGGATTTGGCTCAAAATTTGACAGATGTCTAAACTAAATGTGTGTTCTGAATCTTATATATTTTTCTCTCTTCTTTTTGAAATTACAGTGTTAACTTACCTTCGAAGAGATGATGATTATATGATCATTCTTACTCAAAATGTGATGGGAATCAGCAAATTTGGTGCAAAGATCGTATGCAGAATTTCAACTGTCTGTCTTAAATAGTTTTTGGGTTATCTTTGTTACAGGCAGGCAGATAGATAGACATTTTCCAAAAAAATTTTTTTTTTGAATTCATAGAGGCCTAAAACGTGGAGATTCCTTAAAACCTCGATATCGATTTTCTCTACGCTTACTGTACTCTATACTATGTATAACTAAAAATTCAGATTTGCTTTTTATATGAGGAACATTAGCATAAAGTCAACCAACTGACTCTCCGACCCGCCACGAAGGCACACGGATTTAAACCATAAGGCTGAATGACTGGACCGCCGCAACAGCAACACTGGCGGGAACTGTGGTTGAGTCCTAAGGGCCATCACCGGCCAAGGTACAACCCTTCCCGAAGGAAGTACGTCCCGTCATCGATAGGAGGAATCAGATCCCCCACCTATTTGTGTACCCTCCAGGGTGGCGAGATCCAACCACCATGCCGGAAGCATCTCATCCTCATTTCGAGGGGCTTCCTCGGGGGTCGGAACGTGGGCATAAAGAAAACTTGCAAATAGAGATAGATTATCCTGAAACTCTAGTTTTTTTTTATGATATATTGGTACTACCTTCTATTAGATAATATCATGCAATCAATAAACAGAACAATTTTACAGGTACGATAATAGCATGATTTTATTTTCTGTTGTAGTTTGAAAAACTTATTAAAAGTAACTTATTGAGAAACTATATACATCAAATGGTTTATTTAACTAAAATAAATACCTCATCAAACCAAATGGTCACCAAAAGATAGCTAGCTATGGTATCTTTTTTTTTACTTTCTTTCATTGCACAAATCTAATACAATTTCTAGAGTGTCCTTTGCTTTCTCTTACAAACATCTCTGATTTCTGTTTATATGGCCAATCATTTAACCCTTTAAAGGGCCCTTTTTTTCTAGTCATATTATGTTAAAATATTTTTATGCTTGACATTAGAATAAGAAAAGGGATTCATTTAGCTTATTAGATAAATTTAATTTGATTAATTAATTAATTTGGTTAATTAATAACAAATCAAGATACATCATTTTGTCTGAGATAAAGAACTGAAGCATCTAAATTTCTGACTTACTAAAAAAATTTGTCAGAACTTATGCCAACTTACATAATTTCATACAAAGATTGAAAAATTTGGTGGGAAGCATACTTCCCACGGCCCTAGAAAGGGTTAAAATGTTTCTGAAAATTATTTGGCTTATACTTCAAACTTCATAATATATTCGTAAGTCATTTAATATGATTTTACCTTCTTTTGCATTAGAAAATTACACAAATCCAGCGTTTTTTTGTACCAATATGTTTAATTTGGTCAATCGTTTTGGCAGACTAAACTTTTTTATTCCCATTTTATCTCAATTGATGTTTTTATATTTGGTTTGTTTCTACTTTAATTAAAAATATTATTATTTGTTTCTGTTTTTCAAATTTCCTATGAAATTTAGTTTGATTTTTTCTTTTATTTCTCATATTCTGATATTTAGAAAGATTGTTACTTATCCCACTGATATACATTCTTATTTAACTTGATTAGCTTAGCCTTAACTTAATTTTTTTAATTTGATTAATTTTTATCTATGATTGAAATATTGATTTCGACTTTTCAACATTTATTTATGTTCTTTAACAAATATATTCTATTTTGCTCTAAAATACACATTTTTTACAAAAAGTTATTAGAATTTAAAAAATTATTTCTCTCTCTCTCTCTTTTTTTTGATTTTTTAAACTTAAAATTTGTAGGAAATATGATGAATAATGCTGAACGAAAACTGAAATCAAATACTTTTCTGTGTTCACATTTGCAAAAGATTATTCATTATTCACACATGAAGATATACTAATACATCTTTTTTATGCGTGTACACATACATACCCTCCCGAATACACACTCACACATATTATAATACCTCTTTTTAGTATACATACTCTCGCACGTTAAAAATTTTTCAGTTTAACTTTTAAAAATACGCGCCTGTTGGGAACGGATAATTCAAGGTACATCAAATAATTTTTAAAATGCAAGGATATCGATTTATAATTTACGGCAAATTAATTTTAAATGATTTACCTACTTATAAATTAGATCCTCTTTAGGAATTGGGAATTAAAAGCTAAGAATTCGACAGAAATATAAGATTTGTTTAAAAATAACTTGTCTAATAAAAGATTCAATCTCATCAGTTATGCAATAAGAATAAATTCGAATAAAGATTTGATTTAAAAGGAAGGTAATTTAATTATATCACAAAACGTTTTAGTTCTTCCACATTCAAGATCAAATATATTAAGAAAGATCTGATTCTTAGAGAGTATTAAAATAATGACATCATTTTTAAGACAGTTAGGAGGAGCCGTTGATTCATAAATCTTCAAAATGGCTGTAAAAAGACTTATTTGGTCTTTGAAAAGTGTGATTTTTTGTCTCCGATAAGCTCAACCAAGAAATAACAATGGATTTCTGCGATGAATATATATTTTCATTTAGTTGTTTGATGTTTATAAAAAATACATTTCTATCTTCAATCGCTTTAACTGGATTACCAGAATTTTTATCACAGAAATAAAGTTGATAAGCAAAAGAAAATGTATGTGCAACAATAGAATAGGTATTCACAGAAAATTCGTCATTGTGTTTTAATATTTTATTCAAGAGCAAAATTGAATGATTTTCCTACTTTACTTCTATTGATAGTTCTGTTTTTAGTTACATCTTGTTATTCCCAGAAAAGTAGGAATGCATTACTTTTGCGATAGATTTTTTAGAACAATCCCTGAATTGAAAAAAAGGAAAGGATTTCAGAAATTATTCAAGAACATGAATTATTAATTTTTTAAAAAGTTTATAGGATTGAAATTTTTTGAAGAAACTTGGAAGAATTGAAAAGAATTCTGTGAAAATGCACTTTTGGATTAAGTTTCAAAAAGATTACAGATGTATCTTTCATAGAAATAAAAGTTGCTAAAAAGAAAATTATGCACTTTTTGTATTTAACTATATATATTATTAAAATCGCATGAATGGAAATGTCAAATGAATTGAAATACAAAAGGCAATGAATTTAAAAAGGAGAGGAATTATAGCATTCAAATTAAAATTTCTGTCTAAATTTTATAATTTTTAGGAAATTGCTTTTTTGTGTGAAATATCTTTCAACACTTCCATATTTATTTGCTTTAAAGTCAAAAGAAAGTAGATTAAATACTCTCCGGAACCCTAAATCCTAGAATTGTGTCCTCATTATGAACTTTCTTCTTGCACATTTTTTCTTCATGAATATTCTTTGTAATAAATTTAGGAAGAAGATTAATAGTAAAATTCAAATTCAAATGTTATGGATATTTTAAAGTTTACAGGGAACTGTTTATTCTTGTAAAACAGTGCTCTGAATTTTTCGTATTTGCTTTAAAGTCGAAAGAAGGAAGACAATGGAATGATTAAATGTTCTTTAGAATCAACAAAATGCTAGAATTGAGTTATTCTCATGAACATTCTTGATCATAAAAGTTTTTTGTAATAAATTTAGAAAGAACATGGAACTAAAATTTTATGAATATTTTATGATTACTAGGATATTGTTTATTCTTATAAAGTAGTATATATAATTTTCCATATTTAATTGCTTTAAAGTCAAAAGAAAGTAGACAACAGAATGATTCAATACTTGTGGAGTCCATTAAATGCTAGAATTGTGTCCACATAATTAACTTTTTTTGATGAATATAAAAGTACTTTGTAATGAATTTAGAAACAAGGTGGATAGTAACACTCAATTTCAAATTTTATGAATATTTTAAAATATTACGGAAACTGTTTATTCTTGTAAAATAGCATTCTGAATATATCGTATTTATTTGCTTTAAAGTCAACAGACAATAGAATACTCCCCAGAGATGAAGCCCATAAAATGCTAGAATTATGCTCTCAACATGAACTTTCTTGATGAAAGTAAAAGTTCTTTGTAATCTCTTCCCACTTGGTCATATAGAAATAGGACCATTGTGTTAGAGGATAATGTATAAGAAGATTGGTCTTAGATTATTAGAGAAATATATAGAAGGACACGGGAATTATTACTGATTGGATCGAAGAATCCCTTCCACTGCGTTCTGATATACTAATGACAATTTTATTTTCTGTTCTCGTTCTATCCACTTCTATATCCGTTGAATTCATAGCGAGAATGAGGTAAGGTAGGAAAGAGAGATGTAAACTCTAGATTGTCACAGTACAAACAAGCATGAGTGCTGTTACACTTCTATGACTTCAACGTAATTTAAATCCTACATGTAGTAGAGTGTAGTAAAATACGTTTTACGTTTTATAATGGTAGAAGAAAACTTAATATACAGCTGGATACTGAATATTCTTTCCACTGATTGGAAACTCAATTTTGCAAGGCTTTATATTTTAGTCATGTCACAACATAATACATTTTATTCATCTAATTCGGGGCAATTTTTATTTTTTTGTGCTTGCATGTATATATGTTACAGTGACTTATCTGTCTGGTAAAGGTCGACATTCTCCGGTGAATATTTTTAATCACGTAGTCGTCATTCCAGTGAATATGACAATTCACTCGATGAGAGTGTCGGCACACACCAGGAAATATAAGTATTCTCTATTTTCGGTCTTTCACAGTAACGCATAAAAATAAATTAACAAATTTTATTTCGAGGGATTTCCTCCAGATTTTGATGGAAGTTTGAAAATATAAAAAATATTATAGTTTTACCATCATAAACCAAATATTATAGTTTTAGTTCGTAACGTAAGGAGTTGTTGCATTCGCAGACTGGCACGCACACGCATCATTCTAGAAATGAGGATTAAAGCATAATTGAAATGACGCGACTAGTCAAATTCTTGAGATAACAAAATGCAATACTTTCTCTTTTTATATTTCATACATGAGAAAGTAAAATGTTGCAATTCGAATAAGAAGCTATACATTTCATCAGCGAATTCATGCTGAATATCCTGTGGAATAGTTCTTGACTTTTTGGAACACTCGAAAAACCAGAAATTGAGTTCATTTTTTTAAAACTTACAAAACAAGCATAGAATTTCTGGTAATGTTTTTTCTCCTGCAATTCAGAAACGCTGGTTATTTTAATCAACTAATTCAAAAAAGAATGAAAAAAATTCATTTCTTCTTATTCATAAGCCGATTTTGAATTCTCCATCAAGAAGTACATTCCAGTTGTGTTCAATAAAGAATAATATATGTTTGCTCTCTAACATCATGTGATAAAATAATTTGCCTTATCAGTTCATAAAAAAAAGATTAAAACTTTAATTCGTGGATTTTTTAGCACTTAAACAGCTTGATTCATCTTTTGAGGAAAGCTACAATCTACCCAACTACAAGTATAGGTAGATTGTTGCTCCGATTAAGGCTGTGCACATACCAACGAGATGACACTCTCAGAGAAGAATGTAACAAGATTCTTAAAACTTTAATAAATGAACAGGCAAAATATCGCCAATGCAATGCATGTTTATTGTCGAAAACCATCAATTAAGAGCAATTTCTTATTCCTTCCAATCTGAACACTGTATGATAATACATTGAAAAAATTCGAAGAAACTGGTTACATTTTCTGTAGACATCTGCTTGTTTCTGCTGAAATTGTTGAGAAAGGGCATAATGTACTGTCGATCGCATCCAAACTGAAGGAAGAATCGTTGCTATCTTGAATGTACCAGAGAATTCAGATGTTGCTGCCAGGTGACACATAAGATCTTGTCGCATTTGAAAATCTTTTCCTTTTGAGACAAAAATAATATAGCAACCGGCTTTTAAGAATATTAAGGACGAACGAAGTACATATGTTCTTAAATTAAAGTGTTTGCCTTAAAAACTGACAGAACTGTCAAAAATCTGTGTGATGAGGTGTTTTTATATGAAGCTAAAGTGATTTATGGTGAAGCATCTCCAGAAAATTCGTTCTCTGCCTGTGCTTACGTCTTCCACAGATCCATAAATACTCTCTAGCGCAAATGATTGTCATGTGGAAATGTTGATAAATTACATCATTGTAGAAACTCGGCAACAAAATAATGCTTCATAGCAATGACATAGTATGAATGCAAGGTGATTTCCCTGTACAAGGACGATATGAGATAAAAAAAAATTGCCGTAACAGCACTAAAAGTCTTCTCTTGCAAGTATCAGATTCTATGGTTAACAGAATCACTTAAATTAACTTCTATATTTTCTTCTTGGGATAAAACATAACTTGAATGTATGAGATTTGTATGATACAATTTAACATAAAGGTATGCAGATTCCTTTAGCCATTTTAGATTCGTTGTATCATGCCGTTTTGGCATGATTCTTCATGAAATGTTAGGCAAGCATATGGTCTTGCAACTTGCCCTTTTAGTATTTTTCTTTTTTTCCCTAGCTTTTTTATAACTATTAGCTGTTATATTGGATATTGATTATAATGCGGTAACTATTTTATGACATTATTTTTCATTTTTCATTTATTCTCATTATATATTATCATCTTATTATAACCTTATTTATTCTAAATTCCTTGTTTATAGAATCTGCAATGGGCTGATCATTTTGCGATGATAAATATTGGTTCTTGCCATTTAAGAATACCTATTTTTTTATTGTGACTTTAATGGACAAGCGCCGTTAATGTTATTGTTTATGAAAATCTCGCTTCTTATACTTATAAATAAATATAACTCACATATTATTTACAAGAATTGCGCTTTATATACTTATGTATAACTCATATTTCGCTTTGATTGGTTCAACCAAGCATCAGTAAAAGAAATCATGCATTTACAAAAGCTTCTTAAAAATAATTTTGTAAATAACTCTCTACAAATGACTTTTCATATAACTTGTTGTCATTTATTTTACAAAAAATTACTCTTATGAGATATTTTTTACTATATATATATATATATATATATATAATATATGTAATATAATAATAAAATAATATATAATTATGTACAAAACACGTAACCTCAAAAATTAGGAATAATTTACCAGTTCTTTTTCATATTAATGACTATAATAAATAACATATAAAATAAAAGTAGAAATTGTGGCAACTTTGGCAAAATACAAAATATTTCTTTCTTTCTTTCTAAAGTGTGACAATGCTATTGAAATTTCTATTAAAAACGGGCATTAAACAAAAGTAAGACGATAATTATTTTTTTATCACAGACAGTTTGTCCATTATTTAAATAGAATTCTTTCCAAATATATGCATTATGACTTTTTAAAGTAGTACTTTTCTTAGAATTAAGAAAAAGTCATTTCATTTAGAATTTACTACATCACAGAATAATTTCGTTTTACCCCTAATTTTAATAATTATCTGGTTCAGTAGCACAGTACACTAAATGTTAATTTAAGACATCAGGAAAGAATATGTTACAAGTGCTTTACTCTTCATAAAAGACTCCTTTTACATTGCGCTTAGTGTTTTCATGGGATATTTAATTATCTTTACAAGGAGTCCTATAATTTGCAGTCCCAAAAACATTAACTATGAGTTTTTGAGTGGCATTAATGAACAGATTCTGCAATTTGTATATTTTTCTTTAAGAAGTTAATCCAGTTCAGCATAATTTGCATATTGTGAAAATTTATTTAAGGGGAATCTTTCTAATAAGTACTTTGTATTATGGGTTTTCTAATTGCAGAATAGATAAAAGAAGAATATCTTATGATAAAAAATGCGTTTAAGAATATCTTTTTCCACAAAAAAAGTGAATTTTTAAAAAAGAGATTACAGAAAGGAATCATAGTATGGAACGTTTCATTATATTAGAAGTTAAATATTTCATGGATAAAAGTTATAAATCTTTTTTTATGATTCATTCATGTTTAAATTGGCAATTCTCGGAATTAATTTTAGAGATGGCTTGATATTATGAAAAAACATTTAAAGCAATATAAATGAGTTTAATAAATACATTTTTTTAATTATACATTTGCTTCTTAAACAATTACGGGATATGATTCTGTTCTGTTAAAACATATTTAACATATTTTTTATGTTATTAAATTCATTTAATAAAGTAGATGCTACCAAACATTTTGAAACGCTGAGTTCGGAAATGTCGAATTAAAATTGAAAGTTATATGATATTTGTTTTCTTATTTGCTTACAAATTGTATTCGTTTCAGACCCCTGTGAATTAAATATAGATATTGAACTTATATTAATGATTAAGCCTACTTTTATCTAAACCTAACTTTCTTTTTGAGAAAATTCAAGTTATTTAAAAATAAACATTTTTGTAAATCAAAATGGAATTCTTTATACTTTTGTAAAACTTTGCATTCTATGATGGGACTATTTTATCTTTATTTTTTATTCCATAAAATTTACCTTCGATTTGGAAGGGAATTTTCAAATAGTTGTTCCTGCTATTTGAATCTCATTACTTAGATTCTGCCTTTTCAAGCTGTTATTCGAAGGCGGAAAGTTAAATGCAGCGTGACTTTTGAACCATGCAAACTATCCATAGTTAGTTTAACTAACTACAATAGGACCATAGTTAGTTTAACTAATTACAGCAGGAAATGCTTATAGATAGAATACTAAAATTAACTATTTAGGAAGCGACAGCTTTTCTGCTATTCCAAATGATTTATATTCAAGTAATTCAGAGAATAGATAAAGGCGATTTGTCACAGATAGTGAATACATTCTTTCGTTGACAGTAGTAAAATTTGTTAAAATTGCCATGTGATTTCGATGTCGTACAAATTTCAAGCAAGCTAATACATTTCATTTTATGAAATATTCTAGAAAATATTATTTGGTATAAGGAAATAAATTTATAACTTTCTTCTAAATTCTTCGTAGTTGAAGCTGTTATCAAGCTGTTTTTGTATTGTTTTAGATTATTTTAATACGATTTCCTTCAATGTCTCTTATTTCGTATTTATTGAATATTAATCGCTTTCGGAGACCAGTTTCTTCATTCGGAACATTGACTTTCGTTGGCATTAAATTATTAATAAGGAATATATTTACTTAATATTTTAGCTTTGTTTTTTTAATAAAATAGAATATGAATGTAATAGAATTAAGACTTCAAATTTATGCGCACTCTACTAATAAAAAAAATGCGTATATAAGGAAATGAAAGAGGAAATGAAAAACCTATTTCATAATTAACGCCCTAAAGTAGGAAATTTTTAAATTTCCGTTTTAACCCTTAACTGGGGACGTGAGGTCTGTGAGACCGCTAACGATGGATTTTCTGTCACGCCTATTCTATTTTTAGTTCAATTGTATGGATTGACCCTGTAGCTTCCTGTTTTGTGACCTTCAACACACGTGCACTTTTTCAACCGATTTCAGCAGATGCTTTTTAAAATATTTCAGATATTTCTTCGAGCGCGGTCTCTAAGACCGCATCTCCCTGTTAGTGTCCCAGTGATAAACAAGGCTTAGCAGATGGCGCTAAAATTTTGGCCCCAAATATCATCCAGTTTACTGATCCTATTATGAAGCAGTGCTCCAGACACTTTTAAATGAAGCATAAAGTGATTTTAGTGATAAGGATAATTATACAGAAGATTCTTTTGATAAAAGTTCGCATTCAACTGATTTTGATATGTATGTTCAAACATAATTAATTTTTCTAGTGATAATGTATTTTGATAAATTTATAAAATATATTAACATACCAAAAGATATATATACAGAATTTATAGGGTGATTTTTATACTAGTTCTTTACCTGTATGTTTAAAATGCCCTAAAAACCGTGCTATAAAAGTCACACAAGCCTATAGAAAAGGGGCAAATTTTACCCATTGTCATTTTTTTTTTATTTTTCATATAAATGTTGAATTTTACATTATATTGTCTTCTATATACCTTCATATAATGTAAAAATAAATATGACTTAAAAAGTAAAAAGTAATATGCCTTTTCAAGAATATTATTTATTGTAACATGTAATTTGAGAAGAAAATCTATGTCCCAACACATTTACTTTTTCAATGATAATATATTTTGAAAAATTTCTAAAACATATCTATATATGAAGAAAAATATCTGCGAAATATATTGGCAGTTTTTCATATTAATACAATTATTAGAAAATTTAATTTGAGTGTAAATGAAATGCGGTCTCATAGACCGCACCTCCCCAGTTAAGGGTTAATACTGGTAGAAGCATGCGACTGAAATATTGTAGGGTAAACAAGGGATAATAAAATTAGTTTGAAAGTTTTCTAAGCAATTAAGAACTTTATTATGTATGATGTATCAAATTAAATTAATAGAGTAGTCACCCAAAAACTCGCCTATCCTTTGATTAATTTGGCACACAATAGTCACAGCATTGGTAATGACACACAACAGTTACGAAATGTTTTTTGGTTTAAATTAGAATTTTTACTGAATCTATCGTGTGATACTTGCCGAGTTAGTTGGCGATTGATCCCTAGCACGCGTTAATAATATCGAAAAATTGAATTTAAGTTTTAATCATGTTTTTCTCAACCGATTGAAACACAATTTTGACATGGAATGTCACTTGTTGTCATAAATTCTCATACCAAATTTGATATATTTAAGTCATTGCGTTTTTAAATTACAGCGTTAACATGTTTCCGAAAGTACAGACTGACAGATAGTCAACACTTCGTTGAATTTGGCTAAACACAGCGCAGGTGTCTACACTACAGATGTTAAATCTGTGTACCGAATCTTATCTATCTAGTTCTCTTCGTTTTGCAGTAATCGTATTAACTTATATTCAAACAAACAGCTGGACCTCCTCGCAGCAGAGTTTGCTCAAAATTTGATAGAAATCTGCAAATTAGGTATAAATACTATATACCAAATGTCAACTTTTTACCTCAAATCGTTTTACAGTTATGTTTGTCCAAACAGAAAGACGGACATTTTCCAAATATGTATTTTTCAAAATCAGGGTAGTCTAAAACGTGGAGATTCGTAAAATCTCGAGTTGGAATTTTTTGACGATTTCTATACGTTCTCTGTTCTCTGTATAATGAGAAAGTGAAAATGTAATGCATGAAAATGTATGGAAATGTATGAAAATGAAACATATATATACAAAAGAATAAAACAAATGTTTGAAAATAAAATTGGCTTGATTAAGTCGATGATTTTTTGAGTCTTAATATTTTAAGATAATGTAAAAATATTTTTATGAAATAATATTTTAGGAAAAAAAAAACGTTAAAAGTAAATATGTGCATAATTTTTATTTATATATTTTAATTAACTCTTGATTTTGGAAACCTGATAGTGCCATGATAGTGACCGTTTTTATGATGAGTATGTTTTGCAAAATTCATCAAGATCGAACATAAATTGTAGATTTGTATGCATGATTATCATTATTATTTATGATTATTTTTTGTAATAATGTTAATTTTTAAATTTTTATTATATATATATATATATATATATATATATATATATATATATATATATATATATATATATATATATATGTGTATATATATATGTGTGTGTGTGTGTGTGTATGTGTTTGTGCGTGTGGTGTCCGGAGCGTCATCCCAGCGGCCAATAAGAAGCCACTTGATTCCCGCCGGTAGAACTCTGTATTCAGTCATGTAAAAGCATTCGTCGATGGAAAACGGCCCAGCCGTTCGTCAAGTTAATTAAATTCATTTGTTATCAAATAGTGTGTGATTCTGGTAATATGAGTCAGTGAGAGATATGCCGGCGTCCTGGCATAGGGGTAGCGCGTCTTCCCCTTGATCTGGGCGTCTCGGGTTCGAGTCCCGGTATGGGCATGGTTGTTCTTCTGTTGTTCTATCTGTGAGATGTGTGAATGTGCCCTCCTGTAAAAAGGGGTTGTGCAAGCGAATGAATGATGCGTGAGTGGCAAAGTCGTACTCTTGGCCCTAGTTGGCGCTGCTATAAAAAATAAGAGACGTCCCCCTCAGGCTTAAATCGCTGTCTTCATAACAGCGGGCTTGTCAGTGGCAAGTGCCATAAGAAACAAACAAACAAACAAGTGAGAGATATTTGATATGATATATAATCCTGTTATTAGTGGCCTGTTTTTCGAGCCAGAGTTTCATGTCTCTCTCTCTATATACTCGTATATTTAGCATTTATATATATTTTAAGACTTATTATAAACACTTTTAAAAAAAGTCATTTGCTTCCACAAAGAGATACAATTTTATCAAAATTTTTAGGCGTATGGAAAATTTGGATGCCAAACCGCAAGAACAAAATGTCGTATTCCAAACTGAGTTGTTGGCAATACGAGGGTGGGATGAAAAGCTTCCGTCTTCAACAAGAGGTGGAGTTCCCGGAATAACTTTGACTAAAGCACTTGAAAGTGCCAATTTTGTTTAATACTTATTGCAAATTTTAAAATTTGTGTTTGTCCGTTTTTATATTGTGCTGTTTTAAAATTTCCTTCTTTTGTTTTTAGCCGATTATGGAAAAAACTTAAGTACGAGCTGTGATAAAATATGATTTTATAAAAGATTTATTTCCAATGGATATTAAAACTTAGCTAGAATACTACACTAAGGGAATCTACTCCTTAATTTACAATTCTTAAAACATGGGTTTCAGACTTTAAATATGGTCGTATAAGCAATCTGGATGCAGAGCGTTCTGGAAGACTAAAACCAGCCACTGCAGAAGAAATCGTTATAAAAGTTCACAAAAATATTATGAATGATCGCCGAAATTGACAGAGGTTGCTGAGTCTATTGGTATATCCAAAAAATGAACATATCATATTTTAATCGATATTTTGGATACAATAAAGTTGTCAGCAAGATGGGTGCCGCGTTTTCTGACCTTGGATCAAAAATTGCAGCTCATAACGATATCGGAGCTGTAAAATTCAAATCCAACTGATTTTTTGTTGCATTTCCTTACTGTGGGTGAGACATGGATTACTCCAAGGACCTAAGAGCAATCAAAAGAGTGGACAGCGAAGGATTAAAATAAAGCAGCACTAAAAAAGCAAATAAATAAATAAAAAAATAAAAGTTATCGTAACTGTTTTTTGGGATGTTAAGGGAATTTTATTATTGCATTATCTAGAAAAAGGCAGGATCGTCAATGCTAAATATCATGCTAATCTTTTGGATAAATTGCATCCCAACATCAAAGAAAAAATTCCAGGTTTGGCCAAGAAGAAAGTTCTTTTTTACCAGGGCAATGCCCTGTCCACAAGGCTGACATTGTAATGGCAAAACTTCATGAACTGAAGATTGAAATTATTGCCTATGTACCCTATTCTCCTGATATGGCCCTCTAGGAGTACAACCTCTTCCTTAACCTGAAAAAGTTTCTCCCTGGAAGGAAATTCTGCTCACCGAAATCATCTCAGCGATGAATGCCGACTTTGAGACATAAGAAGAAACCTCTTACAGAGAGGGGGCCCCAGCGTCGCAGCACCATTGGAGCAAGTTTATATCTTTGGAAGGGGACTACGTTGCAAAATAAAGCAATCATTAAACAGAATTTTTTTAATTGCCTTATTAGGTAGTAAATTTTTCACTCCACCCTCGTGCATGAAGTTATGGTATGGCCCATAGAGAAACACATATATTCAACATCCAGAGTGACAGCTAGTTCTGCCTTTCAGTTAACAAATATCCGAAAATAAACATCAAAATACCAAAAACATTCTAACTTTGCTTTCCTAACATTAAGTGCAATTCTAAACTGGAAAAAACTCATAATGGTCATTTTGAAAAAAAATAAAATGGTAGCAAATTTTTTTTGTTGATTAAAAAAAATATAATTTATTTGAAGAAATTCTTAATTCATATGCATAAAAAATCCTGGACGAGAGAATAAGAAGAATGAATAACTAGTTGTCATTATTTTAAATTTATATATAAAAAATGGTAGCAAAAAATTTGTTTATTAAAAAAAAGATAATTTATTTGAAGAAATGCGTAATTCATATGCATAAAGAATCCTTTTCAAGAGAATAAGAAGAATGAATAACTAGTTATCATTATTTTAAATTTATGTATAAAAAAATGGTAGCAAAAAATTTGTTTATTAAAAAAAAAGATAATTTGTTTGAAGAAATTCTTAATTCATATGCATAAAAAATCCTGGCCGAGAGAATAAGAAGAATGAATAACTAGCTGTTATTATTTTAATTCCTATCCAAGATAGCACAAATTTCAAGGCAATAAACCGCAAAAAAAATTTTTTATGCGTAATTCGACAGTCTATTTCCGAGATATTTCGAATGTTTCAGATTGTTTGAGTCTAACAACTGTAATCGATCAGGAAGGTTCATCCGTCTTTTATGCCACTATCTGTCTTTTTACCGTTCCTTACCATTTCGAAATTCTTTTAAATGTACATAAAATTCCTCGGTTTCGAAATCTTATCTCAAATCCCTATACAATAATAAATTTGTATATCCTAATACTGTTAACAGGCTCCAATATTTCATGATAAAGCAAATACAAACTCTGAAAGAATATTTTATGTCTGCAGAGGAAATTCTGTATTTTTAAATCTCATTTTGTCAAAAATAATTGTCGAAATTTTTTGTAGCTTTTCCTTTATATGTTTTTTTATTATTTAGTTTTCCCTTTGCTATTCTTAGAATTCCGAGAGTATATATGTATGTGTGTGCACCTACCCCTTTGTTATCATTTGCTTCGAAAGTATTCAGCTTTTAAAATGATCATTTTCAGGTATCGCATATTTTTTTCTTCTTCTCCAAGAAACTATTTTCATAGCTTTGAGCTGATATTGTTTATATCTTGTTAATCTGTTTACAAAAATATTGTATGTTTAAGTAATTCAATGTCCCATTTATATTTATAATTTTAAGTTTTCTTGTTTCTTATACAGATATTGGAATTTGATTACACATTTTACATGCCCTCCGTATACAGTTAAGGCCACATTGAATTTCTCAATTGAATACATTTTTCAATATTATGTAATTCAAGAAAACAAATCCAACTCCACCTGAAATTTTACATTTGCATACATTTATGCGTATTTTAATTCCCTGTGTTACCAATTCTGGTTTTAATATTTTGTATCTCAGACTGAAAGTTCTTGAAAGTTAGGAAATTATAAAGTTCATTATTCACTCTTCTCCAAAACCCCCTGGGGAGGGCACCTGGAAATGAGGATGAGATGCTTCCGGTACGGTGGTTAGATCTCGCCACTCTGGAGGGTTAACATAAAGGTAGGGGATTTGGATCCTCCCATCGATGACGGGAAGTACTTCCTTCGGGAAGGGTTGTACCCTGGCCGGTGATGGCCCTTAGGACTAAACCACAATTCCAGCCAGTGTTGCTGTTGCGGCGGTCTGGTCATTCAGTAATTTTATCCGTGTGCCTTCGGGAGGGTCGAGAGTCAATGATATGACTCACTCTCCTCCATTCACTAAGTTGCTGTTAATCAAATGAATAGTGATGCTTCCAGTATGGTGGTTGGATCTCGTCACCCTGGAGGGTACACAAAAAGGTGGGGGATTTGGATCCTCCCATCGATGACGGGGTGTACTTCCTTCGGGAAGGGTTGTACCGTGGCCGGTTATGGCCCTTAGTACTCAACCACAATTCCAGCCAATGTTACTGTTGCGGCGGTCCGGTCATTCAGTAATTTTATCCGTGTGCCTTCGGGCGGGTCGGAGAGTCAGTGATATGACTTACTCTTTTCCATTCATTAAGGTGCTGTTAATCAAATGAACAGACATGATTTTAAATGTTAGTTCAATAACAACTTTGCTGTTGTACTCCTACATTGCAAAAACAATTTATGTCTTTAAAATTTATTTTATATAATTTTACATACTTCTATCATTTTCTAATTAATGATTTTTTAAATGAACCGCTTCTTATCTTTTCTTTCCATTCAAATCCAACGTAAATCAATAATAAACGACTTACACTCCAAAAACAGGAATATGACGTGGTGTAGTAGTTGGCCTGACAAACGCTAATAAATATTTAAATTGGTGATATCGCAAGCTTGTTTCAATTAATTTTATTTAAAATTATATTTTTCTTTGAACAAGTATATCTTAATGGAGATATACCTGAGTAATTTACAAATATACTAACATTCTCGATATTAAACTCGTAATTTCAGGCAAAAATCAGGTGAAGAGAACTATATCCTCATTATCACTCCACTTACCAAATTTTAATACAACATAGCCTATAGAGTTAAAAGGAAGTGAAATAAGTGAAATAGAAGAGCTACAGAAGAATTGGCTTGGATTTCTCTAAATATACACAACGACAAAAATAAGTTTTTAGTAATACAAGATATCACTCTAACATTTGCAATCGAAGATGTACTGAAATGAATGTGTCACAAAATCATTTTTTTCTGGCTCAATAATCTTGACATTATTCTTGACTTTATTTAATTTTATTCTTGACTTTATTAGCTTTATTTAGCTGACGAGTAATTAGCTTTTCGTTGCATGTAATTTGTGCTTGCATATTTATGAGTGACATCCCTTCGATATCAGCAAACTACTTACTACTTGTTACTTTTTGTCGTAAACATTCAATCCCAATTATATTTTACAACAAATGCCATTTCAAATATTTTTTTTCAAAAACGTTCACATTCATAAAAATGAAATAATACACTTTTATCAATGGAACGTATTAACCCGACAGTTGCAATCGAATATTATGGAATTGAGCATTTCGCGAATTGTCTGAGATGATGAAATGAGATACTAATAAATGAGATATAATCACAGATATTAGTGAGCATGTGTCATTCGTTTTCCGTTGAATATCAACAAAAGTTCCCATGCTGTAATCACTACACTAGGGTTTGACGTTTTTTCAAACCCGGTTAAAAAAAAACGGTTTTTTAAAGAAAGTTTGTCGCATTTGGAAACCGGTTTCTAAATTAAGAAAACCGGTTTTCCTGAACGCGTGGATATTCCTCTTCTTTAAAAATAAATAAATAAATATTTTGAATTTTATCGGTTGGGACCGATTCGTCTAGAAGCTGAAGGCTTAGGCTACGAGATATATTATTAGAATTTATTAACAAGAAAAGGTATTTCTGAATTTCAGTTAAATGAACTAAAAATTTAAACACTGAAATAAGTTTGAAATTATTATATGCTTTAGAAGAACGAATTCGAGAAAGAAGTAGAATTAGCAACTCTTTTGCTGTATTTTCAAATTTCGAGTTCAACGAAGAAATCTAGTGTACTTTCTTTAGCTTCAAAAACCAAAATTATTCAGTTATCTGGTAAGATACTGTCTAGAATATTTCCAAATTCTTATGTGGAAACCAATTCTGATGAAGAACAAATCGAAGAAACTACTCATCAGAGTAATGCTTTTTTTAAAATAAGTGATAGAAAAATCAATTCAAAAGTTTCTTGAAGATTCTGAAAAAACAAACAAACTTAAAAATCCAAAGACACTGAAAGCTGATTTTTCATTATTTGGATCAAAGAATAAAAGAACAAAAAATTATATTTGTTATTTGATGCCATGAAAACTATAAAACCAAACTCAGTAGCTAGGGACGAGTATTTTGAATTTCAGGAATATTGTGTCCAAAATCAGAACAAGACTTAGCCACCATTCTGCGGATATTTTATGTTTTTTAAAATCCTATTTTCTTAGGAGAAATTAAAATTAATGAAAATAATATAAATATTATTTTAAATTTTTGTTATTTTATATAAATTAAATTAAAAAAAAATTTCTGTTCTTTTTTTTGTGACAAAAATTCGAAAACCGGTTAAACCGGTTTTTTAGAAATATTGAATTCGAAAACCAGTTTCAAAAAGTCGGTTTTTGTATAAACCTTACACTACACCATCAGAAAACTACCTAAGTCTCAGATACTGAGGTTCATACGTATCTTTCTGTAAATATTGGCTTTTCTAATACAAAAATTCGTCAATGAATATTAAATTCCTGCGAATGGAGATGGCTTGGAATAATTCCCCATTTTGCTTTATTTGTTCTGTTATTTTTATTAATCTCTGAAAGCTTCATCATCTCAACTCGCTTCAAATTTATTTTTTCTGCCACACATAGCCATCTAAAAGAAAAATCTACCAAAAGGAATAATATCGCTAGAACGAAAGTCCCACCTTCATTTAGAAGACATTTATACATCTTCATATCTAGATATTTTTCTTTATTTGATTTTTGGGGAATTTTTATGAAAAATTGGATTTGAATATGGATTGAGCGAAAACTGTATATTTCATTTATAATACTTTAAAAGATCTTTAATTTTATTCCAAAATTTTTCATTATATAAATATTGATATATTGAATCTGATATACTGAACTTTAAATTATTCTTCCATAGGGAGGGGACAAGTACGAGGAGGAAAAGTTCTTGAGTATATATGCATATTCTCAATTTCTCTGCCACCTGCAGTGCTAGGTAAACGAGCTAATAATATTTGATGGAAAATATTTATCAAGACTCCAATGCCTGGGATTCATGTAATAATTCATGAATATTTGCAACCCCCCCTTCTTTTTTATAGTTTGCCCGATTTTTGTATAAATAAATTGTAAAGATATAGGAGGATCCCTCCTTTGGCCTCGATCATATATTGCCTATTTGCAACGGAATTTGTGATTTCAATAATGTTGATTTTTTTCAATATTTCCCATAAAAAAAAAGATTTTTTTTAGGTAATTTTGTTAGAAAAAATCAAAAAAATTAATTTGCACCAAACCTTCTCAAAAAAGTTTTAAGACTAAATCTTGTAAAATATTTTCCAAAAGTGTAATTTTTATTTGTAGTTCTTTACATAATGGTATTTGGAACACCCCCTTTTAATAATAATAATAATATAAATCAATGTAATCCCTTCTTGAGCAAAAAAAATTGATAAATATATTATTATATCGTTAACTTTATTGTATATTATTTTACTTAAAAATAAAAAGAGAAATAAAACTTATTCTTCTGACATAATAGGATAGATACTTCGTTACATTTTAGCTGGTCCGAAGCACAAATGCCCTAATAAATAATCAATAAATCTCATAAATCTCCCATTACAAAACCGTCCCCAACCTAGATAATTTTAAGCCAACATAAATCTTGTTTCTCCGTCGTTATGTCTTGAACATTATCACGTCTTGTTCAAACGCGTTTCCCGTTCAAGCTGACAAAATGAGATAACAGAGAAATTTATCCCTGTGAAAGAGAAGTTGGGCCATCCTTCGATAGATGGCGCTGCGTCGAACCGGCTGCTTTTAGAAGCCACTTGCTGGTAAAATAATGTCACTTCAGTTGACTAAACACAGGCGAACAACTTTCTCCGCCGATGTTGGGAGAACTGTTTTCAACTGTTTTGTTTCGAGTGCGCGAAAAGTTCGCCGTGCGCGTCCGGTGTTTGTTTTAAGGTGAGTGAAATATGGCCATAAAAAATCTTTTATTTTATCTTGTTAATACGGGAGCGATAAAGTTTTGTTTCATAAGAGATTTTAAATTTAAAAGGAAATATTTTATAACAAATTTTCGAAAGGCAAAACAAAAGGAATAGTTTTTAGATATTGCCAATTTCTTAAAATGCGGAATGAAATTTTCCCCATTATATCAGTTGCATTTATATAGTATTGTCATTGTATATTATATAATAAACGCAATCATATTATTTGAAATATTATTAATTGAAGATTTCATACAAAAATTTAATAAAATTTGTATTTAGAACAATATGAAAAATAAAATATACATGTTTTATTAGAAAAGCATTCAATAATATTTTATTAAGATAAATTTAAATTATCAAATATATATGCTTTTTATTATGAAATAATGATAAAATAACACAGCTAATTGAATTAGCTTTGCATTGTTTGATTTACTTTTTTAACAAAAATATTTTGCTGTAATTTAAAGCTATTCCAAAACTTTTAATTAACTTATTCGAGTTGGTAAAAACATTCTTTAAAAGGAAAGGAAGAAAAAATATACAGAAAGATCATCAATAGTTTTTTATTATAAAAAAATAAATTAAATCTTAGAATAATTTGACTTTTTTTTTCTGGTTTCGAACGAAACTTCTTTCTCTGTTATAAAGTGTTATTTTGAATAAAAGTGAATTTAAATGCTGTTGTCTATATTTAAGAATATCTTGATGTAAGATAATAGTTATTGATTTTGTCAGAAATAAAAACTTTTGAGAAATTCTACTTGTTAAAAAAGATAAAAAAAAAGTCAGTTGTACGTTTGATATGAAATATTCTTTAAAAATATTTTTTCCTTTAAATCAGCTTCTTACTTTACTTAATAAAAAATATTTCAGCATTTTCTGCCCTTGTATGTTGAATTTGAAAGTAATTTTTCAAAAAAATTTGAACAGAAGAAAATCCTTTTAAGTTGCCAAACTCGGTGCGACAGTTTACTGACCTTTTCGGTATGTCGTTCCAAAATTTACAGGATGTTCGGAATTGTTGTATTATAATATGGAATTTCTTTATGTATGATATTTGCATTATATTTTATTTTATCTGTAGTGTTTTACCTGTTCTTTACTATTTCTATATTTATTGAATTCATCTCGACCTCTTTATCGGCATCACGAACGGAAAGTTTGCTTTCGTTCAATAATAGATCACTTCATATTTGAAAATATTAAGATATTATTGCTTTTTTTCGTGTACGTAGACTTTTATCTTTTACACTATATATTCAAATTTAATTCTTTTTTTAATGCTGAGATTAGCTAATATTATTAAAAAAGTTTGATATTTTTTAACTTATAAACAAGTAATGAATTTGAATAATAAGCAAATGCCTTGGTAGAAAATGTTTGTATTCCTTGTATTTTGTAAAAATATTAGTTGTTAAATATTGTTGGAGATGATTTAGAATTACGATCTCGAAGATATTCGCTAGAAGCAACAAGTGCTTATAACAAAAATATTCAAAATTATTGCATATGAGTATTATACAGATTAAAAATTTAAGTGTATAAAGAAGAAATAAAATATTTTAGTTATTGAAAATATGTGCAAAAAGCTCCTAAAAAGGCGAAGATAGCTATTCAGTTGTTTAAATGAAATATACCCTGATAGTACAGTATTGTTTTGAATTTTCTATTTACAATTTCCATTGGAAAATTCTATATTTAATTAATCTATTATTAGGATTTGAAAATATGTGCTCAAAAAGTAATTGAATATTATATAGATCCATTCCTTGTTATTGATTCAATTCAATTCACTTTGTAAAATAACCAGCTGAAAAAAATTCCATTAACTTGCACTTTAGAAAGTTATCTCTAAGTTTCAATTAAAAGAAAGTTAAGTCTTAAGATAAAATGTGTCTTCAAAAGTTTTTCAACATTTCTACTTAAACAATAAATAGATATATTGCACGTTGCAATTAAGTAATGTATATACTTACTTGCCAACAATTTTTCAAAAAGACGAACAAACGCGTTATAAAAAAACAGCAATTATTCGTATAAAAATATTTTTTATACATTGTGATTCATTTCTTTTTACTGAAAAGAAAATTTGAAAATAATATATATATTTCTTCTGATATTTTTTTTTAGGAATATTGTGTAGCAAAGTAGGAAAATAAATTAGAATCGAATTACTGATAAAACATAAATTCATTTACCATTATGTAACCTGATTTTTAAATGGGTGGTATGTTTTTATTTTCCATACTATTTTTTCAAAAAATATTTATTCGAATATATGTCGAAAATGTAGACAGAAATGTTGTCCAGTTCTAAATTTCCACGGAACATTGTTATCAACAAAAGAAATAGGTAGAAATAGAAAACTGAAAACATTTCTAATGGAAAAGAATTTTCTTGAGAATAAAGGTTTCGAAATTTTTCTTACCAACCAAATTTGAAGTTTTCTGATATAATAAATTCTAAAAATGAGAAAATATTTTACGAAATTTTATTACTTTATAGATGACAGTATTTCTCAATAGCTTTGTACATTTATTTTTTTTTCTTCATGTCAATATCTAATGATTGTGAATTATGAAATGAAAATAAAATCGGTACTGATGTGATTTGTGAGTCATTCATATTATTTTAGAATTGTACATGACTCACAAACCATAGCGTCAGTAATTTTAATATTCTTATCCTTTTCCTTTCGTAAAGAAATAAGCGAGAATGGTCTTTTCGAAACTTACACATTTTTCTTAATTTATCAATATTCACAATTTTTAGGTGATAGTTTTTCGAAAATAAAAATTTTGGATTATAGGAAATTCTGTGAAGCCTTGGTTGCTCAGATTTCTATTTTCAGAATAGAGTAAATAAGCGTTTTGTTCCTTAAAATCTAGTGAAACAAATCTTATATGGAACTTCAATGTTTTTCCTCCTTAATTGAAATTAAATCCGAAATTTTATTAATATCTTTTAAAACGAAATTTTATTTAACTAATTAGTTGGGGTTTTAGTTATCCTGTTTAGGTTCAGGCAAGTGTAGTGTGGAATAGGTGGTTACTCCCTTCAACGGATTTGATCCAGAATTAGATGTAATTATACACTTTAGATGCAAAAAGCTGTAGTAAACTTTATCTGCCTATTTTTTAATACTTTGCAAATATCATGTTTATAGATCTGCGCGACAAAAAAAAATCCTATTAATGATTTGATTTCATGAAAATTTGATAGAAATTTCCAAATTTGATATAAAAGCCACATCGCAATTTGCCAAACGGTTTTGAATCATCATATATACAGATAGACTTAGTTAAGATAGATAAATGTCTGAAACGTGGAAATTTTTCAAAATCTATAGGTTGGAATTTTTGACATTTAAAATATTACTTTTATTTACTTCATACACGAGGATGCAAAATTTCGAAACAGAATTAAGTAAAATTAGTAACTTACCATATAATATTAAATATAAATCATACTGTTGTTGACATTAAATAACTTTTTTAAATTCAGATTTTGTTATTTCTTCGTTTTATAAACTAGCCACAACTTAAATTACTGATATTCATGGGCAAACTCTAAAATCATTTGAGTAAATTATGCGTTAATGCTTTAAAATCAATTACATATCTTTCGTTTTTTTTTTTTTAAATTATACTATGTTGAAGGCCAAGGATTTCGTGTAGTTCTGATTTCAGCCTCAAATGTTAGAAACTAAGAAACTGATTTTTCTATTTTTTCAATTAATTTTTAATAATTTTTATAAATTTTGATTTTTGCATTATTATAATTGATGGTGATGTCGTGTCCGCGTTGCAACTGAAAAGGAGTGCAGTAGCTCCTGAGGGTAAAGACCCTTGTGAACCCGAGGGCAGAAGTCTGACTTCTAACTAATATGAAGATGACACTCACTTGCAGAATCTCTTTTTACAGGGGGGGGGGGGCTCTTTCACACACCTCACAGACAGAACACAGGTTGAAGAACAACCATGCCCGAAACTGAGACACCCAGATCATGAGGAAGGCGCGCTATCCCCAGGCCAGGACACCGGAACCTCTGTAATTGTTAGTGACACTGATTTAATATAAACAGTGGATTCCATTAAGAAAAGTATTAATGATATATTTTTTCTACTTTTTATTATGACTTCTAAAAAGTATAATCATGGCGTTGAGAAGCAGTTTCAAGAAATGTAAAAGAGGCTTTTACACTTACGTTTAACAAAAGTTGTGTGTAAAAGAACTACATTTTCAGAATTTAATTTAATGATGAATTTATGAGATAATTATCAAAAAATGATTTGAATTTTAAGCCCTCCAAATCATATTGTCTATATATTCGAACCACCGGACAGACAGACTTCCTCTAAGCGGAATTTGCTCAAAATTTAAAAGAGATCTACAAATTTTGTATAAACACCAAATTTCAACCTTCTAGCTCAAAGTGTTTTTGACCTATCTTTATCAGAGGCATATAGACAAACGGACATTTTCCAAAAATATATTTTAGGAACTCAGGGAGATCTAAAACGTGGAAATTCATCAAAATTTTGAATTCGAATTTTTTGATGATAACTATATTTTTTCTATACTACCTATACGAAAAAAAGTTTAATTCACAGTTAAAAACTTTTCTCCTATGCAAGCGTTGAGATTCACTATTCTTTCTTATTTCCCATTTGATCAACTTATATATATTCAGGTACCCTTTTGGAAATACGCTAGCACTAGATCGTGAAGAACTTGGTAATTTTTAACTGCGGTCAGAATGACATGGATGACGTCAGAGCTGGTAGATCCCCCCCACCCCCTAATATCTGCATTACACCAATGGAGAAAGTTTAGTTCTAACGTTAGATTTAAAATGCACCAAATATACGTACACAATGTATCTTTACTAGAATTGGTTTTTAAGCGGTTAGATTAATCACAAACGGCTACTCTGATCAGGCTTGTGCGCACAGAAAAACTCTGAATGACCGGAACGCTGCAATAGCATAGGAAGGAACTGTGGTTGAGTCCTAAAGGCCATCATAGGGCACAGTATAACTGGGGGAAGGGGGTGATTAGGTTAACCACTTAGGGTACTCCGTTCCGCCTAATTAAATGCATTCAGGTTATATTTGAATGACCGATCCACCACGACAGCATTGAATTGAACAAAGGTTGAGTCCTAGGGACCATCACCGGCCACGGTACGGTCCTTCCCATGGGAAACACGTCCCGTTATCCGAAGGAGTTAATCGACCCTCCACCTTTTCTGAGCCCACTCGGATAGCGAGAACCAACCACCATGCCGGAAGCTTCTCTACCTCATTTGAGGTGGTCCCCGTTCAGAGGGGTGATTAGATTAATTCGAAATTAATCCCCTAGGCTACCGCTTTTTCATTTTTCCGTTGTAGTAAGTTTGTTAAAATTTCTACATGATTTAATATTTTCTCAATTGCCATTTGACATAAGTGAGCATAATTTTTATATCATGACTTTACAATTTCATTCAATTTGTTTATAAGTAATTTAAGTTTATTTATGTTCGGTCCACAGTTATGTTTTTTACTTAATATGCAAATTAGCTCAATTTGTCTTTTAAACTTACCGGAATCAATTGGTTTAAACAAATTGGAGACCTGTAAATAAAATTTTTTCTAATTCAATATTCCTTTTCAGAAATTGAGCGCATACGAATCGGTTGTCAGGTTTTAACATATCCCAATTTATTATTCATTGATAAACAAGTTAGAAATCAGAAATAATTGTGGGTTTTAAATTTATACTCAATACACTAAAAATTACAAATTATTGAATATAATTTAATAATGAATCTTAAAAAAACGCTTATAGAAATAATAGTCCAGTAAGAATCCATTTGGAGATTTTATTTGCGATGCCTCTATTACTATTACATAATTTTCTAACAATGCTTTAAAAATATGCATTAGAATATTGCAACGAAAGTTTAATCAACGCGCTATTCACCAAATAATTCGAAGGTTGAATTGGTTTAAACAAATTTCAGTTTTAGAAAGTTTTTCCACAATATTGTTGTCCATGATTATTCCAATTTCAGAAAAAAAATATCTACCACAGAAAACAAATTATATCTTACGCAAGATGAAAATTATCAGTAATTTTAATATCTTACGATGCATCATCGCTCTGAATCCTCCCATCTTTCATTAGAGTTATATCTGATGCAATTGTCTTCATCAGAAAAATAAGAATTATCAGAAGTATTAATCCAGCAATGATTATTGTCTGAACAATCGCAATTTATAGCGGAGTTATGAACAGTGTTATATTTTTTCATGAGATATACTTTATGATTTTAAATTTAAACCAAAATATGTTTTTAACTTTCCGTTTTTTTTCTTTATAATGACGAGATAATTTGAAAGAAATTTCGAAACTAGTTTCAAAATGAATTCTATAAAATGCAAACAGAAAATATGATAAAGAAAGGAAAATAATTTGCAAATTACTGCTACGATTTTGTTGACTTAAGCTTGGTAATGACTCTTGATTTGGTGATAATGTCTTGGATTCGGAATGGATGTGTTCCCAGTTCGATAAAAAATTATACCAAAACGTCCGTTTAATCCAAACGTAAATCCATCCAGTTGATGTGGTGCGGAAACTTAGAGGGTATGGGGAGAGAGTTCTAAGGCCATTTTCGTCATTTGTACCGATTGAAAATTAAGAAGTCCGTAACCTAGCCTTACTGAGAAATCAAGCATAACTCAAAGTAAAAGAATAAATTATTAAACTGTATACCAGTTTAAAGAAATGAAAGATAACTTTTAAGGCAAACCTAAAAAGTATATTACTCTTGAGATACAGGAAATTTTTCTTGTAAGTGAAGTGGAAGGCAGTTTTAACAAGTAAATGCTTTATTTACAAGTAATTCGAATTGTTACTTGAACATCTAAATTGAACGCACTGACATAAAGTAGTTTATAAAATATCCTTGTTTTTTTTAAAGCAATATTGATGATAACGATTTCGTGTCCGCGTTACCACGGAAAGGGGTTGCAGTAGCTTCTGAGGGTAAAAACCCCTGTGCACCGTAGGACAGAAGTCTAACTTCTAGCTCATATGAAGATGAACTCACACATTTGCTTGCATAACCCCTTTTTACAAGGGGCACATTAACACAAGTCACACAGATGAAGAGCAACCATGCAGCCACCTGGGATTCGAAACCGCGACGCCCAGATCACGGGGAAGATGCGCTACCCCTATGAAAGAACACCGGCTAAAGTCGTATTAATCCACATATTTTATTTACCTCATTCAAAATATATAGTAAATAAATTCGAACTTAGATAAGCGTATCTTTAATTAGTAAATATCACTTGTCCTCTAAGTATGAAATTGTGGAATAGAAATTATCTAAAAGTATAATTAAAAATTAAGTACACTTTATGAAACTTTTATTCTAAAATAAAATACATAGAATTATTTACCAAGGAATACCAATTTATTTTCCATAGAAATTTATCAAGTAAATGTTTCAATTATAAAGAATTCGAATTAGTATTTGAATATCTAAAAAGAAAGCATAGACATAATTATTAATGTCATAAACTACTTTCTAGAATATTCTTCTTTTTTTAAATCAGTATTAATACACACACTTTATTTGCTTTACTCTAAGTATATGGTAAATAAATTTGAAAGTTAAGCATATCTTTAATTAGTAAATACCACGTGCCCTCTAAGCATGAATCTGTAGAATAGAAATTCTCAAAAAATATGATTAAAAATAAAGGAGTTAAGTACGCTTTATGTAACTTTTATTCTAAAATAAAATATGTAGAATTCTTAACCAAGGAATACCAATTTATTTACCATAGAAATTTATCAAGTAAATGTTTCAATTACAAAGAATTCGAATTATTATTTGAATATCTAAATAGAAGGCATACACATAATTCTTTATGCCATAAACTATTTTCTAGAACATTCTTCTTTCTTTTTAAATCAGTATTAATGCACACACTTTCTTTGCTTCACTCAAAGTATAAGCTAAATAAATTCGAACTTCGTTAAGCATATCTTTAATTAGTAAATATCACGTGTCCTCTAAGTATGAAACTGTAGAATAGAAATTCTCAAAAAGTGTAATTAAAAATTAAGTATATTTTATGACACTTTTATTCTAAAATAAAATGCATAGAATTAAAATTTTCACATCTTTAAAAATATAGAAGAATATATGTTACCGTACTTCCAAATTTAAATTAATTAAATTTGGTTATGAAGTTTTTTTTCCCCTTCAAACATATATAAGCCAAAATAAAAATTAAGGGAATAAAAAAACTTCCTGTGAGTCTAAATATATCGTCATGAGAATTTAAACATCAGCAAGCAGGTAAGATTGTTTGGAAATATTTTATTATCAACTCATTAAAGAGTAAAAATTAAGCGCCAACGATGCTAATTAAAGAATACTTTTCAACTGTTATTTTTATAAGCTAATTATTTAAAATATTCCAACATTATTCTTTTTATGCATATATGAATACTTTTATTTATTAACCAACATTTCGTTTTGGCGATAACATAATAACAATAACTGGCGATAACACAACGAACAATTTTAAAAATAAGACAACTTATTTTCACAGAATGGGTAACTAATTATATTGTAATTTTTCTTAATTGTAAAACATGGAAATATAAACTGCAGAATTGAAAAGTATCATTTTTGCGATGTTTAGCGATTTAATATATATATATATATATATATATATATATATATATATATATATATATATGTAGTTGTTAAATAGGTAACATCTTGAATTTCAATTTTTCTGTAATTTAACTTTAACTTTAAAAAAAAAACTGAACTATTTATTATAATTTAAACCAAAATTGAACTTTAGAAAAAATTACAAAAATTATCTCTTATACACAGAAATATATCTTCATTAAACAGGTAACATTTTGAATTTCAACTTTCTACGTTTTATAAGAGGAAGAAAAACAATAAATATTTTGCTTCAGATAAGAAATATAGTGTATACTTTCTTCATATTGGTTAAGCATAGACATTATCATGTTGATAATGTCTATGAAAAGAAATGTCATATTCTTTTATAGTTGAAAAAAATCAGTTATTTTCTTCCTTCGTAAAATTTAATTAAGTGAGATATTAGATGATTGGAATCTTATAAAAATCAAGACACTCCTATATTTTTATATTAAATCTGATGAATTTTAGTTGCGTACAAACAATACTACATTCACGCCAAATTTTATTGTCTGAAAACAGCAGAACAATCATTTTTGCTCGATACAGTGTATTTTTCGGCATAGGGCTTTAAAATTTCTGGGATATCTTGTTTTCGCCGAAAAAATGCAGAATCGCATAGCAATGCTAGTTCGGAAACGTTTTCCTGACGAGGTCAATGGCATTGCAAGGTCAAAGGTGTTGTAGGGGATAGTTATGAGCGAGGATAGAACCTGGGACCTTGTGGTTCGCAGCTCAGTAACATGACTACGATACAAAAGCAATTTCTCGTGTAGCGTAGCTGTTAAATGGTTTATAAGCTATTCACTACAGACTCTCCTTCCAGTGAGTCGGAGGTGAGACGAACGATATGGCTGTTGAGTGATGATGTTTTAGCTGTTGAGCCTAATGCACCTGTACCCATTGAGTAGCGCCAAACGTTATGGAGGGCGTGTATGCTTGCTTTTGGTCAAGTCAGTCTGACGGCTTTGTGTTGCTGCGTCAAGCGAGTCTGACGACTTTGGTTTGCTGTGGGTAGATGGCGTCACAACAGCTGAACGAAGGTTGAAGGTTTATCGTCCGAGGTCACCAATGTGGCGGATTTGCGATGCGCGAGGAAAGAACCTGGGACCTTGTGGTTCGCAGCCCAGTAACATGACCAGGTTTAGAAAAGCAATTGCTCGTGTAGCGTAGCTGTTAACAGGTTTATAAGCTATTCACTACAGTGTGCCGAAAGTGTTAACTCAGAATTTTTATTTCACAAGCGAATTGAGTAGTGTATACCAGAATACATGAACCTAGGAGAAGCGGATCGCCGCGATTGTTCACTGAATAGGCTTGAACGATGACCGGATTTCTCATGCCTTGAGTATTTACTTCTTCTAGGGGTGCATCAAATCACTTGTCTTCAAAACTCCTATTCAAAGCACCGGAGACCGTACTGCATGCTTTCCAGTCTCTGCAAGGGAAGTTCAGCACTCTTTGAAAATGTCCGAACTTCCATGTTTCGGAGATGTAAAGCATCATAGCCACAGGTTGTCAAGGAAGCAGAATCGGTAAAGATGTCAATAGCTCCTCGCATTCGCACGTACTTAGTTTTTGTTATGCTTATGTACAATGAATTATAAACATGTGTTATTTTTTGTATTTCGCATCTTTTTTTATTTTTATGTTGTATGTCTATCGACTCGGAAATACTTCAATAAAATCATTTTCGATCCAATTTACTATATAGTTCCAAACAGCCGTAGTTTATCCTATATGCATCATCGATTTATACCCCTTAAACTGGGAGATCCTGTGTAGCATTTTTGCTATAAAAGTATTTGGTGATTGTGTTAGTAATAAATTAACAAGATAAAAAAAATCCTTTGAAGATATTTCTTTTTTTAATCACAATTGCCTTTAGCTGTTAGATACCTGTTTTGATTGCTCTTAAGATAGAACCAAAGCAAACCTCCAATAAGATCTTAGTCAAGTAAGAAGCTGCCATGCTCCTAGGAAATCGCTGTAACTTGACAATCAATTAACGCAAGAAAAACACATCCCATTCATAAGATACATATTTTCAACTGATCGCGAAATTCGACAGTAATGTTTATTTTGTTTTTTTTTCTTCTCGTCACTTGATTTTATAATTATGGTTTCTTAGTTTTATTTTTAAATTATTTTATTTAAATTACTTAGTTTATATTTTCAAACATTTGAATATTGCAATGCGTTTTCCTTTTGCTTTCTGATATACAATAGCTCTTAAACTTTGTGAAATTGAATGTCTCCATTAATATAAAAATCGACGGTCAATTTATGAATGGAATTCATTAAATTTTGATTCCATTCTAGAAACGCCGATTGGTAGCGAATTTGAGACACAATCTGACAACAAAATGCAATAAAATTATAAGGAATGGATTATGAATGATATAATAAAGATTAAAAGTTTATATAAGGATTAAAACATAAAGGGATTAATTAGATATAGAGTTTTAAGAATATATTAAAAATTATAAATTATTTCGGTATACAAAATAAAAATTTAAAACAAAATTGTAAAAGCAAGAAGCTTTGAAAACAAAATTATATTTAAAATAAGATATCATAAATATAATAATTTAATAGTATTCTTCAAAATGTTTTAAAAAAAATTCTGATATATTCAATTTATTTCGATTAAGGATTTAAGGCAAAATGATTTTCCTTCAGCATACATATTTTTTTTCTAAAAAAAATATTTTTTGTTCCATAATACTTTAACAAGAGCTTGTTTTTAAAACTTATTATTGTTTTTGTTTCATTTTCGGATGTATGGATGTTTTATTCGGATTTATTATATTTCATTTCAATTTTTCTTCTTTTGCTCGATTAGATTAGAATACGTCAAAGCTCTCTGAAGAATAAGGGGTTATTATTTTCTGAGTTAATTATTTCGTTAATTTGTGCAATCTTAATTCCATCTACTTTACTAAAATTAAATTTTTTTTCAACACATTTATTTCAAAGGCTTTTAAATCCTTCGATCTCGATTTGCTTTGACATATGTTTGCGTTTTCTATTTCTTTGAAATTCGGAGTAAGAATATGAGTTGTTTGCAAATTCACCTTGAGAGCGTTCCAAGCTGTTTGCAGAATGTCTTTCATAAAGAAGCAATAGTAATGAGTTCATGCAAAATATTCTGTTCGAAAAACTCCATGAGGAATTTGGGTTTTTGAAATTTTCCAAAATTCTTTTCTGTATGGAGGGAGAAAACTGAAATGGTGGAAGAAATTATGCAAATGATACAATGGTTTTTTTAAATTAAAATTTTACTTTCTAGCGATTTTAAGAGATTTTACTATTTATTTTTATGAAATGTGGTAATGGCATGTAGAAAAAGCTACTCTATTTTTGAAAAGGTTTAAAAAAGATTTTTTTTTTTTACATGGGGAAAGTTTAAAGTTATGTGATTCTATCTTTAATAATAATAATAAAACAAAACTATGGTTTTTAAATTTATTATATATCATTTAAAAAAGACATAATAGTGTTTTTCCTCACTTCCTTGAATTTATTTCCTGGCACTAGGGATTGCAATACCGGTATACCGGGATATCGAATACCGGTATTTTGAGCCATTTGTACAATTTTGTAATACCGGTATTCACAAGTTTAAATACCGGTTTTTCGGTATTTACTAGAAATTTTTAAAATTGTTTCCACTATATGTTCAGGTATCACGAACGTAGCAATATAGTATACGCTTTGTTTTTATGTCTCCCTAACGGGCGAAATTAATTAGCTAATTAATGGCTTAATTAATTGCTTAAATCTAAAATAGCGAAACATGGATTATCCCTGAAAGAAAATATTGTATCTATAACGATTGATGGAGCAACAATTATGAAAAAAGTTGGAAAGTTGATTGGTGCCAATCAGCAGTTGTGCTATGCACATGGAATTCAATTAGGAGTAATAGATGTATTATACCAAAAAAATAAAGAACAGAAGAATCCAAATACTGTGGATATAGAAATTTCGGATTCCAACTTTGAAAAGAGTAAGAGTGAGAGTGATATTGACAATGAAGATAATGACAATGTAATTGTTGAAGAATATATTGCTAATGAGGATGAAATATTAACCTATCAAGAATTGCTTCCTATAATTTATAAAGCTCGAAAAATTGTTAAGATATTTAAACGTTCCCCTATAAAAAAGATATTTTACTAAAATATATACTAACTGAAAATAAAACAGAATATATGTTAATATTAGATTCTAAAACACGTTGGAATACTTTACTCCTAATGATGGAACGATTTTTGAAACTGAGAAATCCAATCCAAAAAGCAATGATCGACTTAAACCTGTAAATTAATTTTTCAGATAGTGAATTCGACTTAATATCCAGAACTATATCAGTTCTACTTCCAATAAAACTGACTATTGAGGCATTATGTCGGAGAGATTCTAATTTATTAAAAGCTAATGCAACAATAAATTTCATGTTGCAGTCACTGAAAGAACAGCACACATCACTATCTGAAGAATTATATATTACATTGAAAAATCGCACAGAAGAAAGGCATACCGAAATGTCTTATGGTATTTACATAATTCTAATGATTTTAAAAATGAAAATGAAAAGAAGAAAAGAAAATAACCAATTCAAATCCGATTAAGCTTGAGTAAAGTTTCTTAAAATTTTTTTCCCGCAAATCTATCTACATTCAGAATTCGGTTCAATTATCGAAGATTATGATGTCACTACTGTCGATAATGAAAATTAATTGTCTCTTGAACAAAAATTAGAAGTTAGCGATAAATAAAAAAAAAAAAAAATTCAACGAACCAAAATGCAATACAGAAATCAGCTGTATCCAAAACCATCCGACGAGAAATCGATTTATTTGAAGACGAGGGATTTAGAGGTAAATACTTGGATAAAGTATATCGCGTATTGCTAACAGTACCACCAACTAGCGTAGATGCCGAAAGAGCGTTTTCGACAGTTGATCATTTTTACACAAAATTACTTTTCAGGCTTAATGACAGTACAATGGATGCATTATGTTTTTAAGATCACATTTCAAAAATTTGTAATAGTACCACAAACTGAATAGTGATATTTACATTTTGTTTGTGATTTAAATAAATCAGATGTTTCTTTACTTTTTTGTGATTATATACTGTTATAATTTATAAATTACAAATTATTTTTTGTGATATTTACACTCTCTAACAAAACTGGCAAATAAAAAACAAAGAAACACCTGTGTTTTCTTTCTTTATCCAAAATTTCTAATAACGGTATTAAAACTGGTATCCCGGTATTCAGATTTAAAAAATACCGAATACCGGTATTGAAATTTTGGTCCGGTATTGCAATCCCTACCTGGCACATCTTATACAGTGTGCTTGGGACAAAAATTGAAATATTTTTTTAAAAGGGAGAAATTATTTATTTTACTACTTTTTTCTTTAGTAATTACAATAATTTTCTATTGCCATTGCATTAATTACTATAGTTAATTGTACTGATTAATTCAACTAATCACAGTATATACTACTAATTTTAGTTAATATGATTGTTAAAAAAAATAGTAATTCACGATGATAACATACCATAAAAAGTAACTTATAAAAGATGATGATTTTACTTACCATCAGATTGTTTAAATTTTTTTTTAACGAACTTTCTTTCGCGAACTAAATGGCAAAGAAATGCAGTTGGTTTCTATTGTGCTACATGAAATATTTTTCATGTGTATTACTTTTTATCTATAAAGGGCACCTATCTATAAAGGCATGTTAAGCTGCGGTATCAAGATTTACGAAGTTATAATAAAAGTGAGTGAATCAAGTCAGAATTTTCTATTTTGGACTTCTTGAAACATCATCTGCTAATAGCGAAGATAAAAGTGTGAGTATTCTCTGTGTGTGTTGGCATATTATAGACCATATCGTTTGACTTATAGCTGCTCTTGTATGTTTTGGCTGGGTAATTTTGGCTACGTTTTTATGTACAATAAATCACCGTTATTTGTTATTGAGGTCGTTGCATTATTCTCGCCGAAGAGATTTTTGGAGATTTTCCATGAACCAATAATTATAATCTAATACGGTACCCTATATTCTTTTAAGAGGTACATACTGTTTTGGAGGAGAATGTAACTGTAATTTATACCATCACTATAAGACTTACGAATGTGACGAATTCTCATTGTAATTTTTCCTATCTATTTCCTTGAGGAACACATAGTTTTGAAATAATGACCGCATACCACAAAACTCACTCATCTTATTCATTTTTTCATATGTAAATGAAAAGATAGATTTACAAACAATCATCTCTTTAAAATTTGCTACAAAAGCATTGCTTTAGTAGTAAAGCCTTAATCTATGTTTCATCTATCTGGCTCTTTTAGTTGTTGAGTTATCATCGTATTTGAATACAGGACAATTAAAAAGCTATAGTCAGATATACTCAATGTATTACTAAAATTAAAACTTTTAATTATGTAGGTAATTACTTTTTACCATTAATTTTTATACAGAAAACCATATGCGTAGTGATGGAAAATCGCAAGACACATTTGAAAACTCATATATTTCTATGTTTTTAGCAAAAAAACAATTCTTGTTTTCCGAAGATAATAATTATACACAATTGATAAATATTCTCGATATTTTCGGTCATCTAGGACAGCTTTTTATATTCATATTTTCGGTTTTTAAAAATCGTGGTACTACCGTTGTTTGCTGTTTGTAGTCAAGGAATATTTACGATAAATTTGATAGAATATTTTATGAACAGAATTTACAAATTTGTCTTCCGATAAACTTAATACACTCTCGCTTTTTGTTCTCTCGTATACAAAATATAGGAAAAGTATTGTAATCATTAAAAAATCGAACTACTAATGCTACGCCACATCACATCTCGTCTCTTAGAGCGTTCTTATCAGCTTAGAATGGGTGTAAGTGGAATGGGAAAATAATATATAATAACTTTTTTAAAAAATTATTCCAATTCTTAATGAAATCTGCGAATTCTTGACAAAGGGAAGTTCATGAGTTTGTATTTATATGAATAAAATAAAGGAAAGAATTTTATTGAATAAAATTTGGTATGCCGTGGTGTGTTAAAAATGTAGACCCGTGTCGAATTTGGAATCCGGGCAATGGTGTAGCGATATGCGAGGATAGAACCTGGTACCTTATGGTTTGTCCCGTAACATAACCATAATACCAAAACAATCGCTCGGGTCGCAGAACTGTTAACTGGCTTATATGCTATTCACCAAAGACTCTCCCTCCAGTGAGTCGGAGGTGAGACAAACGATATGGCTGTTGAGTGGTGATGTATTTTAGCTGTTGTTTAATGGGCCTACCCAGTTGAGTAGCGCCAAGCGTTATGGCGAGCGTTTGTGGTTGCTGATGCGCCAAGTGAGTCTGACTGCTTTGGATTGCTGTGGCACTTTTGTGTTGCTGCGTCAAGTGAGTCTGACGGCTTTGGTTTGCTGTGTCAAGTGAATCTGACAAATTTGGTTGCGGGTAGATGGCGCCACAACAGCTGTACGAAGGTTGAAGGTTCATTGTCCGAGGTCACCAATTTAGCGAATTGTGATGCGCGAGGATAGAACCTGGGACCATGTGGTTAGCAGTTAAGTAACATGATCATGATACCAAAACAATTGCTCGGGTAGCAGAGCTGTTAACTGGCTTATATGCTATTCACCACAATGGGAAGAAAGACATCCAAAATGCCTATTTAGTTTTTTTCTTGGTAATATTAAACATAAAATCCATCATACAGAGCCATTACATGCGGAAGCTCAGAAAGTGTGTGTGGGGGGGGGGGGGTCACTGCTCACTTACAGATTGCCATGACCTTTAAGGACTAATTGTTGTTGCTCTTTCCATATGTTCAAGGAATGTAAAGGAGGATAGAAAGAGGCCAGAAAAGATAGTGCTATATTATCTTTTAAAATCGAATGGAGAATGTTTCCTTTGAATGATTTATTATTGAAATTTAAGACATGTAAATAGGTCCAAATAGGTGATAATTTAATGCAGTTCAGGGCTTTTATTATCTTGTGAGAATATGATGTTTTGGTTTGGAGCTTTTGAAACCTCAAAATACCCGGGCAGGAAACAAAGGGCATGTGCCGTAAGAAGTTATCACCCGAAGAAGCGTAAAGAAGAAAACGGGAATCAACGCAAGACAGCAAAACTTTCATTTTCAATTTTTAAAACTTGCAAAAAAAGTTTTGAAGCCCGAAAAATGTTGAAAAAAAATATCTTTTTTAAAAATTAACGATTGCGCAATACAATATTCATGGGTTCATACCCAACCAGTTTAAGCCGGATTTCAACAAAAAGCATTTTTTTTTCTGGCCCTCGAGTAAACGAATAGGAACTCGATCGATTTGATGAAAAATGCCGTCGTTTTTCTAAATACCGATGCATGGGTAATCTGATAGTCAGGTGATTGTGGCAATCCGATTTTAACTGGTTAACGACTTAAATTAATTAAGACAAACAATAACGTAAAAATAATAATGTTCTCAGATGATAACTTGAAATTCATTCTAGAAGATTTAAATTATATTTATTATAAACTGTTCCGACTAGCCCGATATTAATGCGGATTCTGGAGATTATTTTGCATAATATTTTTAAAAAAAAACTTAATTACGAAATCTGTAATAATTATGTGGAGAGTAAAATAATTTTTATAGAAATACATGAAATACGCATTTATATAATACATAATATATGAAATTATACAATATATAATACATGAAATACGCCAAATTTTACCCATATCTGAAAATTTATTAAAAGAAAAGAAATATCTTAATCCTTAGAGAGAAGGATTATACCACTTCTTTATTGTGATTAATGTGTTATTGACACATATTACATCAGTCTGATTGAGTATCAAAGGATCTTACAAATACCACTTGATTTAAAGTGCCATAAAACGACTTTTGGCGTTTTGCTGGCGTAATAGCTATTGTTTTATTAGTTACAGATCATTACTTTATAAATCATCTTATTATAAAACAAATGTCATAATAATTTACCAGATCAGATCTATTACTTTTTATGTTAGGATATCTTTGACCTAATTAATTAAATATTAAATAAATATCATTGCATAAAAACTAGCATATTGTTCGTGATTTTATATTTACTGACTAAAAGCATTTTTAAATAAGAAGAGTTTTTATCTATTTCTAGATTTATAATAAAATAATAATGATTTTAATTTATAATAATGAGTTTAAAGATAAATAAAATAAATAATATTAACATTTAATAAGAAGTTTGTATTTATTTACTGTATTAAAAATTGAATGAATTCTATAGCAAAAAATGAGACAGAAATTAAGGAGAGAAATTCGAAGAGTTAAATATATAAATTTTTTGAAAAAAAAACTGGAGAATATTTTAATTACAGTTCATTCATAACTAAATACCTTCACATGATTGCTTTTTACAATGATGCAATGATCCTTAGCATTCATTTCTCACTCCCAGCAAAGGAAAGATCTATATAATTATTTAGATCTTTCTAGGAGCAACTAGGTGGTTATTTGATCTCATGCACCATTTTATCATACATTTCCTTGTTATGGCCGACCTGTTAATCTTTTTGAGATTTTATTCGAGCACAGGATATATTTATGTGGTATGGATAGAGATAGGGGATGTGCGGAGGATGGTTGTAAACTTCCCATAGAAACTTGTCAGAAAATAGACGACGATCTTGATCTATATGACCAAGCATCTATATCCTGATTATTTTTAAATTTATTAAAGTCCCATTTTAAAGCAACGCTTGGGTTATTTTGTGACAGTGCTCAGACGACGAGGACGACACCTTAGCTGGTCGTCCTCTTCAAACTCTCTCGCCCCACCAGCTGAAGAATGCTTGGCTCCGACATATTTAACGAGCACCAGACACGCTTACACGTCGGTTCTTCGGTGGAAGTGGGTTTCGAACTTGAAACCTTCCGATTCCGAGACCTTACCACCAAACCACCGCGGAATCAAAAATTGTTCAGAGTGATCAGTTTCTTCCTCTTTTAACCAGCCAATGACAGTTGGTCTTTATCTACCTTAAATACTACTCAGGCTTCCCTGTCAATATTTGGATGCAGGGAACTCGGCATATTTTACGTCTTATAGCAATTTACATACAGATGTTACCTATTTCTCTCAACTCTAGTCAATGGATGAGATGAGATTCTGATGTGACTTAATCACTTTTCTGGCTTTTATGTTAATGTTTGGAAGCAGAGAGTTAGACAGATTTAATTTCTAATAGCAATTTGCAAAATCTTTGAGTGTTAATCTCCGAGTTTCAATGGATTGATGAGATGAGGTCCTGTGCTTGCTTAATCAGTTTTCCGCCTTTCACGCCAATTTTTGGATGCATTTGGAGTTCGGCGCCTTTTGCATCTGAGAGTACTATTCAGAACTTTTGAGTGTCATTTATTGATCTTAGCTTCAACAAATCGATGGATGTGATATTGTTCTAATCCGGTATTATTATTTTTATGGCAATGATTTCCACCATAAAAAATATTAGCTTATTTTAAGTCTAACAACATTTCAGATGGATAAAAACATGCTGAAAAAAATATAAAGTATAAACTATAATTATTCAACCTACCGATATATTTTCTAATTTACTTCAAGGCTGTTTATTATTTCATAAAAGAAGGATGTTGAAGTAAAATAGGAAGCGAAATTCGCCAAGGTATGCCAAAGAATAAGAAAAAGAGAAATAAAGTGTTTTATTTGTATTTATAATTATGGTAAAAACACATGACTAATAATAAAAAAAAGAGAAGGATTTGAGTTCTGTTGGAATAATTAAAAACATAATTATAATTTATGCTCAATTTGATAAGTTAAAGATATTGGGAAATTGAACGACAACAACTAAGATAGTATCACTAATATATATATATATATATATATATAGATAGATAGATAGATATATATATATATTAGTGATACTCTCTTATATATATATATATATATATATATATATATATATATAGCATTATTATTGTTGAAGCAGAATGCAGGTTCGAAGCAGTGAAGAGACATTTTAGATTTTTAATTTCGTTTTATTCTCTTCCGTGTGGCAGGCATTATTATTTACAAGAAAGCACAGCGCAACACAAAAGCAGAAGTAAAGAAGGCAATAGGGCCGAAACAAATGATCACTAGTCTTATATAACATGGGACTTCCGTCCACGCGCCAATTCAATACAAGTGGTGACCTTTGACACCTTGGCAAGGGCTCCGAAGAAAGCACTTTCTCTTGATATGTAGATTGATTGCGCAGTAATTTTTACACAGCTTCATACGTGGAATAAATTAAACCGAAAGTGTAATTGGATCAAGAAATAAGAGAATATTTTGGAATGAAGTTACTATGGCCTAATTAAGATAAAGTTTTGGAAATTAATTTGGTTTAAATTAAGAATTTAATATATATATATATATATATATATATATATATATATATATATATATATATATATATAT
The DNA here is from genome assembly GCF_947563725.1 of Argiope bruennichi. NCBI lineage: Eukaryota > Metazoa > Arthropoda > Arachnida > Araneae > Araneidae > Argiope > Argiope bruennichi. The sequence goes on from NC_079155.1 coordinate 66,658,908, forward strand.
ATATATATATATATATATATATACTTATTTATAAAAATAGCATTAATTTTTCTTATTATACGAGTTCACAGTTGGAAATGTTTAAATTTATCTTATACTTTCTGAAATCGTTTGATTTTCTTACTTACTTAATTTGTAAACAGATTACACAGTCATAAAAAGTGTAAAAAATTGTTCTAATATTAAAACTGCTGAATAATGTTTCTGTGCAATGTGTATCGTAAACTAATAAACATTAATTAATCTATTTTTTAAAGTAATTGTATGGAATTATGTAGAAACATTTATAAATTTAGATTCAGAATATTTTTCAAATAAATATGTTTAATTACTATTTCAAATAATTTAAACAATCGGAATCATAATTCTCAAATATATTTTAATAATTTCATAATTTTTAACTGATGTATAGTTTGATTCATATTTATTTAGTAGCGAATATAATAGAGGGCCATTTAGTTTTATTAAATCCTAAATTTAAAAAATAACTTAAAAATAGCAATTTTTTTATTGTGCTAAAATGGGATCGTCTTTTAAATATTCTAGTTTCTTGCAATACATTTTAAATCCATTTTTATTAACACTGAATTTTTAAACCCGTTATTCAATCCACTTCTAGAAAATTTGGATGAATTAATTGATTATAGGCGAACTAAGTTTCGAAAACTTTAAAATAATATATTATTATCTAGAATACTGAATTGCAAAAATTTTAAATCAGCAGAACTTTAGCATAAGAGCAAACTGACTACAAACTCCTTTACTGGAAATATGAAATAAGCCAAAAGAACTATATATTAATAAATATATTTTTTAGAAAATGTTTTTCTAGTCAGTTTTAATAAATTAAGGAAATATGGGAAACAGAATTTATTTTCAGCAAGGTTGAAAACAAAATTAAAAAAAGAAAATATTTGCAAAACATGAGCAATTTTATGTATTAAATTTAAGAAGCATTTATTGAATCCTGAGTTTAATACAGACTTCATGAAAATTTATATATAAGTTATGTATAGAAAAGGTAGAAAAAGTAGAATCAATTGCTTTTCAACAGTCTAAGCATATATTTTTTCACAAAAGATACTTCTTATCTAATATTTTGATTGAAAAACCTATTGATACTAGTAAAGAAACAAAAAATAATTGAATTTATTAACTATGAAATTAAAATAATGCACTACTACCAGGAGAAAATTTCAAAAACACAGGTGAAACTCTATTTTCGAATTCAATATTCAGATTTTAGTTTCAAATAATATTGTCCGAATTTAAAGGTTTATTTGTATATTCTTGCATAAAACAATGAAGAATATAAATTATTTCTTATAGGAGAGTTAATCGTACTTTATATTTAAACTAGAATTCATGATTAGGAAAAAAAATCGGCATTAAACATTTCATTTATTGAAATCGTTTCGTTTTAGAATTATCTAATTGATAGGTGCATGGATATGCACGAAAATCTCCGCTTATTGTCGAACTTGTTGCTGTTGTTTCTTATGGCACTAGCCATGGACAAGCCCGCTATTACGAAGACAGTGATTTAAGCCGGTGGGGGAGCGTCTCTTGTTTTTATAGTAGCGCCAGCAAGGGCCAAGAGTACGACTTTGCTACTCTTTCATTCGCTTCCATAACCCCTTTTTACAGGAGGGAACATTCACACATCTCACAGATAGAACAACCATGCCCAAACCGGGACTCGAACCCAAGACGCCCAGATCACGGGTAAGACGCGCTACCAATATGCCAGGACGCAGGCTTTCGAACTTGGAATTGTATGAGTTCTTTATAAATTGCAAGAGCTAATATGGAAAAGGAGACATATAAACACATCAGCCATTTAATTTTTATCTTACTAAAAATCGCTTGAATTAATGAAATTAATCAACTGGCAATCGTTTTCTTTTTATCTGTAAGAACAAGAATTTAAATATTTATTTCACATAATATCCTTATTCAAAATATTTCGACTAAATAAATAAAATTTTAAATTCAAAACGATTTTTCATGTAGGACAACATTAAAATACTAAAATTGGTTCTTTCTTCAAAAACTTGCTAATTAATACTTGGAGAAATCGTTAGAAACTTCCAGCTACTGAACACGCCTATCAACATGACTTTCATCGTCAGATTTAGCTAGCTTCAAGTATAATCATCTGATCTTCTCAGCTGATCGGATTAACGAAGGGTCTGAAAGCTTTCGTCAAGTCTTTAATCAAAGGGTCTCGACGCTTTTAATCATGCTTGTCAAAATGATCTAGTGATATTACCAACTTTGACCTTTAATGCCTGAAGTTTTAACATTTCATTATTATTTTAGCTAATTGGCTACATAAAGCGTTTATCCTGAATTTTGTACTCGCTATAGATCAATGGGTATTATTCTGAAATGAAGGGATAAATATTCGTAACTTAAATTGCGTATTATATGATGACATATATATGAATATTGTATTTTTACATGCTAAATATTACACAGATGTATATTCATTTTGTATCTAAAGCTTGCCCAAATACGTTCCTTTCATTTATATGAATATTTTTCGAATTTTTAAATATTTTCATCAGACTGGGAAGGGATCATTTTTATAGAGAAATATTGTATTATAAAAATTAATTCAATTTAATTCAATGCATGAAGTGATTAAAATTATTTTTTCTTTCAATTTTCCATTTTGTGATTGCAATTTTTTTTATCTAGATTTTTTCTTTCATATTTATTAAGATAGAAGGTGTAATTCTAGTTCATTGCCTTTCTAATATATAGCATTTCAAAATTCTATGAAATTGTATTTTCCCGATGACAATACTATGTTTTAATATTTTGCAAATATCATTTTTTGACATGATATCTCCCACCGAGGGGCACATCTGAAATGAGAACAAGAAGCTTACGGTATGGAGGTTGGTTCTCGCCTTTCTGTTGAATACAGATATGGCGGGTGTAGACAGGACGTATTACCAGAGCAATGTTTGTAATGGGGCCGGTGATGGTCCTTAGGTAGTTCCCGTCAGTGTTGCTGTTGCGGCGGTGCGGTCATTCAATTTTTTTCGTGTGCATTAGAGCGGGTCGGTGTAGTAAATTTTGATTATTAACTTGATATCAATTTAAAATTTATACTTCCTGAGTAATTTTATATCATAAGGAATTTCAGAAAACTGATACGTTTTTTTATAATAAAGATAAAGAATGTGTTCCACTTTCTATAAAGTAAACATGTAATGGTACCGTAAGATGATATTATTAGTTTGTTTATAGTTTTTTACTTTTCAATAATTAATCTCGCTTCACCAGAAATCTAGAAACTTTTATTAGTTTTTCACACTTGCACTCAGTTTAATTTTCATTCTCTTGTAATACACAAGTTATAATTACTCTTAAAAGATTTTTTTTTTGTAATCACTTTACAGCCGCAGTGTTGAGAAATGTTAATGTTTTAAAAAAATGTGTAAGTATTAAGTAAATATTAGAAAATGATCTTCAAACAAATTCATTATATTTATTGGATTTTGCTGCACATACAATAGTTTTTAGAATATTTCAATAACAGCGAATTTATAATCGAATTACTTATTACTATTTACCTGTTATTTTCAACTTCCGCAACATAAATATAATTATAAAATATGTTTTGAGCACTAATAAGTGAAAGTGGAGAATTTTAAACATTGTCAAAATGGATGATATTTCTGCGAATAAAATAAATTTTACAAAGAAATAGTCAGTTTTTTTCATTGTTTTTCGCTAATAATCTCTTAATTCACTATTTTTAATGATTTTATTAGTGAAAACTGGGTGCTTAAGTAAAAATTGATGCATTATTTTGGATTTCGTCAAGGTTATGATTACTATCCTATTTCTTTCCATAAAATTCTTTAAAAAACCTGAAAAACCAGCATGAGTTCCAATTATCAAATGGATTCCTTTAAACTCCATCTTTAAAGTACCACTGACTTATAGAAATACATTCATACAAATTTGTTCCTGAATTAATGTGAATTAGTGCCACAATTAAAACTTTGATCTGATTATGATGGTAACGTATATCATCAACACGCTGTCATCAGAGTTTTACGAAATAGCAAATAAGGAGCCCTTAACCTTTGCAATTTTCCTTTAGAAAATGTTTGTATCTTAAAGAAAAAAATGATGAGCAGTTTCGTGCACTCATATTGATGAAACTCATTCATTCACTAAGCATCTGTTGCATGCAAAGGATTTTCTCACGACGAAAGAGACAAGTGAACCGAAATAATTATATTAAATAATTATTTTTTAAAAGCAATAGCAAGAATAATATTGTTTGCGTCACGATATTTCTTATTATGTTATGAAGAATGGAAAAATATTTACGACTCAGAGGTTTAATACGCTTGATATATTCTCATGCATCATGAAATCTTTTGAATATCATCTCATGCTCCAATTCCATTTATTATGTTTATGAAACTATTTAGTGTAAATTATTCTTGATGCTTTTGCTAAGAATAATCCTAAGCCAAATAATGTTGAATATAATCTTAGGAATAAAAAATGCGTGATGAACAAATGAAATCAAAACAATATAAAACACCCGAACTAACACAACAGAACTTAGATAATTTCAAGGTCCAAATTTTTGCAAATGTCTGGACATTTTGTACTTCGATATTCTCGCCAGCTGCCAAATGAAATTCATAATTTTTTCGTTTATCTTCGTCCTATAAAAATGGAATAGACATTTTGAAAACTCTTTAAGTCTATTTGGTTCATAATTGCGAGGAGATAAATTAGTTAGATATCACTAGCAATTACCACATATCAATGAATTATTTGCTGCATTTTATGAATTCTTACTTACAGAAGAAACGGGGATCATTAGACACTTGGCATTGGAAACTGACATATTTTTTTTCCATAGTTTGAACTGAAAAATAATTCTAATGATTTAAAAGAAAGCCAGTTTTTGTAAGTATCTTATTGCACTTTGGAGATGTAGTAATCTGATGCAGATAGAGGACATATATCCCTTTAACGGATGCCTCCCAAAATTTAGCAAACACCAATTGTTTTGGCTTAAGCCTCCATATAAAAATTTATTTGTATATTCCATTCTTTTTTTGTAGTATTGCCTGAACATACCTACGTAAATCATTTTTTTCTCATATAATGCGATTTAAAACTAGCGGATAAATACAAGCCTCATGGATGGCAATTATAATAATGTTACAAAAATTCAACTAAGATCCCACTTCTGACACCAAATGTTACGGACAAAATTAATTCCAATAAAACCTGACAACGGGTCCGCCTGTAGTGGGTGTATGGTATAACACAATTAACATGAGGCCTCAATAACAAATAACGCCGATTACTAACACGAAAATACGAAAACACAGATAACAAAACTCAGCGGAGACGTATACAAGTAATACACAGCAGTACATTTAGAACAAACATCAGCCCACAAGTAATAATAGGCAGTAGACAACAACCACAGCCCACAAAGCGGCTTTAGCTGTACTTAGTTGCCAACTCATTACTACACACGTCACTCAATGATACCTCAATACTAAATCCAAGACTTTGCGCACAGCTCAATTCACAATCCACTAATTGCTTGAACTCCACAGAACGCTTGCGCTTCGCTGGAAGGGTTCAATTCCATCGTTGATTCACTTTATGATTTTGTACGACTGACTTCGGCTTGGATAGACAGCCTTTTGTAGCTTAGGGAGCAGGAAAGAGAAGATTTTGGAAGAATCGAATACAATTCGGCTTATATTGGTCCTATTGCCAAAATTGCTGAACATAGTATTATCCATTTTGTCGCCAAAGTTGTCAAATTGTCGCCAAGCTTGGGGAATCATTGATCCAGTTGAGCTGATCGTAAAGCGGTCTTTCCTGCGATGGAACTAACTTTTATGGGAAGCAACATTACAGACGCTTAATAATATGATCTCTTTTGATCTTGTACTTGTATGCCAAGAAAAAAACTATCGGTCATTCCAAAACTTTCTTGCAAACTCCATAATAAAAAAAAGTCTTTCCTTTCCCGCAGTAATGTGAATCTTAGACAAAGCCATGAACTTCAAGAGTGTTCCAAATCTTTATGCTTTGTAATAAAGTGAAAAAATAAACGAGTATACTTTTTGGGTGTCTTACTTTTCGATCATTTCAAAACAAAATTGAATACTATATTATAGCTATAATAATATTACATACTAAATTCCATTCGTATAAATTGTTGTATTTTTTGAGAAACTGCATTTACATGTAAGAACATATACAGATTGTTATTTTATTAAATGGATTCGGTTCAAAATTCGATACGATTCTATATTTAAGACGCTGAAGCTCTAGCTCCTTATGCTTTGTAATTACCAGGCTTAGAGTCGAAGCAACATATATACAGATGAATTTCTCGTAAATGTTCTTTTATAATTTAATAGAAATCAACAAATTAGGTATTATTTGGAGAAATCAAGTATTAGATGTCATGATCTGTAAGCTTTAAATTCTAATAATGTCATTCCGAAAATGAGTTTTTTTTTGGGGGGGGGGTCAAAGAGGTTTGAAATATGGAGATTTGTCAAAATATAGAGTTCGAGTGGTTCTAAGATTATAGTATTTTGTTTTTGTATATTTCGTAAGCGAAAAATTTAAAATAGCGTGTTTAAGAATGAAAAAGCTATCAGAATATTTAAAATGCTTATGTGATGAAAAAGGCATGTAGATTTAAAATTAAAGTTACAAAAGTTACAATTCTAGCATATTCTAAAAAAGAACTCTCACACGAAAGGAGGAAAAATATTTATGCTTTTCTCAAATCATTAGATGATTGTTTTTTTTATAGCCTGTATTTGTATACTCTCTTAAAAAATTATCTTAAATTAAACATTACCTATTAGGTTTAGTATTAATGAGTGAATCTGCATGTTGAATTCAAGGTAATTAATACTACTCATTAATTCACTCTCTCAGATAATGAAAATTCTTATATCGTCTTGACCTGACTTGTATACCAGTTTATTCTCTAAGTATAAAATATCTTGTGCTGAAATATTCATCTTCTTGTGAGAGAAAATAGGATTTTAATATGTGTAATATTTTAACAAATGTGTCTTCATTTTACACATCCAGAAGAGTATTTGAAATTTTCATAAAAATATTTAATCTATATTTAAAAAAAAATATAAATGACGTATTTTTTGTTGGTAAAAAATGAAATATTTTTATAGACACAGAAATAGACATTTACAGAAGCAATCATTTGTGAAAAGTTTTGTAAGATTTATATTGACATTATCACTATTCTTTTTATTGTTTATTGAAAGTATGTCGGAAAAGGTAAATCCTATGATTATAAATGTATATTTAATTTATGCTGAATTTAATTTGATAATATATTATAGAAGATTCCTTGTGTCCACTAAATTTCAGTACTAGAAGATGAAATATATTTAATAAGAATATCAGAAACGCAAGGGTACAATATAATGAGAATTCAACATATTTTATGTACAATTTATATCAGTAAAGCAGAAAAATATTTATATTTTTAAAATTCTATTCCTTTTAATACTTTTGTTTATGCATTTTTTTTCTCTAACTGAATGCAAAATTTAATCTTAGGAAAACCTCGGAAGTTGAGCAAAACAGCATTTAAAGTCTGACTACAAAAGCCGCTTAGAATAGGGTTTAGGAGTGACAAATCCTGAGTTCTATCAAAAGACGTCAGCTCAAACTGTTCCAAAGTGGAATAGTTTATAGAGAAGGGATCATTTGGTAGTTGCATACTGATGAAACTCCGCATAAATCTTTCTGAAGTTATTCCTTGCATGGCAACGTAGCTTAAGGGTTTCTGTAACTTATATTGCAATGCACAGTGAAGTATTTCTACAAAAATTAAATATTTGATTATTTTTGAAAAAATTTAAAAAAAAACAATAAATGCATGTTTTTGATTTTATATAGATATGTTTTAACAAAGAAATTGGAGTTAAAAAATTATTATTCTCAATTTTTTTCATAAAAATTTAATTCGTAATTATATTTTCTAAAGATTTAAGTTTTGTGCATAACTTATAAAGCAAAAATATATACACAATTGAATATTTGTATATAATTGTTCAAATTTGTATATAATTTATGCAAAAATCTGATCTAAAGATTTTCTAAAGATTTAAGTTTTGTGCATAACTTTTAAAGCAAAAATATATACACAATTGAATATTTGTATATAATTGTTCAAATTTGTATATAATTTATGCAAAAATCTGATCTTTATATATAAAAACTCCAAAAAAATTTATGGAGCTTCGGCCAATAATATATAATAATATAAAAAAAAGTTAAAGTGTAATTTTAAAATTAAAAAAAAATTCCCATTTGTATTCGATAAAATTTTAATAAATATTGGTAATTTTTTTTTATTACTTTTCATTTATTTTCAAATTTCTGCCTATCGTAATATGGTTCCTATATGGAAAAACATTAAAAAACATTTCTAATGATTTTGAAATTATATATATGACAACACATTCTTTCTTTCACAAACATTTTCGTAGAATGAAGTTTGTAAGATCGTATCCTCAGCAAGATGATATTGGTCTTAAAAAACAATCCTTTGAAAAGTGTTGCCTTGTAAGAAACGAGGTGTTTCTGTCCTGTGTTTTTCCTGAAGGATGAAAGCTCTCATAGGAAACTTTCATGATATTGTGTATGGTTTTAGATATTATAATTAAAATTATTTGAATTTGTAGTTAAATATAATAAGCTGAAAAAAAGAAGAGTTGTTAGTACAAGCCGTGCCTTTCTTAAACATTTTCATTGGACTTAATTTATTTATTCAGATCTCTTACATTAACCTTTCTCAACTGAATTCCATTCAAAATAATTCAGATATAAAGAACAGAATTTGATCAATTTCATAACAAAAAATATACGCTTTTAATCCGGAGTTTTTGGCTCGAGACATTTAATATGGAAAATTCACTGAATATGAATTCCATAGTATAAAAAGCAGATATTTAAAGTATGTCTAAATTAAATGGAGTACAATTATTTATGAAAACAGATTTGCTTAATCTTTTAAATTTATTCACTTTTAGAATAAGATGTAATAGAATAATAAGTTTTTGAAGGTATCAGAATGCAATTAGTCGTACAGAATGATACAAATAAATAAACGAATTTCCAAACATATGATTAAAATATAATATTTTTATTACTTTAAAAAGATTTTGAATGGGAATTTTGTCTTTTATATTTGAATTATGGGGGTGTAAATTCATGAATTGTTTGATTTTTTTTTGAAAATTTATCTTTTGACCATTTGAATTCGTTCTCAAAGCATTTATTATAAAATAATACATGTCTAGAATTTTTGTTCATAGGGATAACCAATCCAATAATTAATTTTGAACAAAATTTAAAAGAGAAATTATAATCATAGTAACGAATAATACACAAAAATTCAATATTTTATATATTTGGTCGTATTTTCTTGAAAATATGTTAATGGTATAAACTCAACAATTAAATTACACTCGGAACTTGATCTCAAAAATACTTTGTTCGGAAGAGTCTACTTTAATACGTTTGATAAGCATACATTGCCATGACGTTATTTCTGTATATAATGAACGAGTATATAATATTATAAATTATGTGTATAATTTTATAAATTCAAAGCATTTAAAAACAAGTTTGAATTTCTGTCGATAGAAACCTGCTATTAATATTGCAATAAATTTAGAACAGATGTCTGAACCTGGTTATTGATAGCAAATGGGCAAATTCTTAGATATTTCTTCAACTTGCTAACATATGGAAATTATAGAGCTTTACATTGGGAGTATATGCTGCGTGTTAGGAAGGATCTTATTCATAACTCTGAAGCAAAGGAGATATCGTATAGGCCTTATGAGTTGTTGTATAGCCGAGAAAAATCGTTATTTCATTGTTTCAGTTTCGACTGCACTTTCTGTGTAAAAAGTCACTCATAGTCAATATTTAGCAGCATAAATGAGTATATATTTCTGTATCAGTATACACAGTTCTGGTTCAGTCGAAGGAGACAGTGCCTATTAATTTGCCAATTTTTTTTTCTTTGGCAATATTGAGTGTATACATGCTGTTGAGACTAGTTTAATTTGGAGGTGAAAAAATGCAGCTATATCTAAATGATGAGATCACTGCCGTTCCAATCACAACTTTAGAAGAATTCTCAGTCTTGTATCATTTGTTCCACGAAGTCATTGAACGAGGAATTGTACAAAATTGTACATCTTGTACAGAATTTGCCATGTACCAGTAGTAAGCAGAGGTTGAAATGAGTAACAGAAACAGATAATTCCATTTTTTGTTTAATACATGCGAATATCACTTTGCAATTGATAAGAATCACATCTCCCATCATCTGCATATTATCCCGCGTGATTGTGACTGGTGATTCCTTGTCTTTTTATATTAAATAAATCTGTGTTTTCAGTTTCAAACTTCTAGCGCCATTTGATTATGACTAAATAAACTAAATAGATCATTACATAAAGCAGGTGCGGAGTTTTCGGTGGATTCTAGCAAGTGATTGAGGTTGGAGATCTTCTTTTGAAGAGGTAGTTTCATATGTCCATCCAGTGATTTCATTATAATTTATTTCTGGAAAAGTCTTCAAAGAACTCTGATGCCAAGATTGGATAGGGACTTACTTTTATGGATATCATTAGATGTGATTCTTATATCGTCCATCTTTGAATAGGAACATGTTTACAAATGAGTTGATTTAACACAAATTATATGTTGCTCCATGAAGTTCGCTGAATAAATTTCTGAATTTGAAATACATTCGAGCGAATATAATAATATAACCTGAATAAGTTTTCAGCTGATGTTTTACTCCCTCTCATCAAAAATCCTGGAACTATTAGAGTCAGCTTCTCTCTTTTAGAGCAATAAAAGTGACTTTTCCTTTGAATGATATGTGCACAGATAATTAAAAATCCATCTTCGTTTTTTAAAATTCTATCAAAGGTTTCGTCAGTTATAAGTATTATATACCTCAAATTAAAACATCAACAGATCAGAACCCTGAATTGCTTAGCTATTTCCAAAAAGCATAAAAATGAAATAAAAATTTAATTTAATTAGAAATTGAATATTTAATTAAAACGTTTTATTTAAAAAACATTACAAATAAAGAAATTACTGGTGTCTTTCTTGCCTTTTTGCTTCTTTGAAAAATAATCATTTTTCCAAAACAGATATAAAAAATTATAAATTTATGATAAATTTTAAAAATTGCAAATCCGTTTCATTTTAAATGTTTATAATTTAATTAAAGGAAAAAAGTTAATATCTAGTTGATATGTAACAAACTTTCGTGTTTATCATGTGTATTTATAATCCTGTCTAAGTCTTCAATATTATGTTTCTTTTTATTTTATATGTGCAATTTCAAGACAGATAATACTTTTTATTATTTGATTTTCTTGTGTAATAAATAAAATCTGAAAGGATTATTTTTCAGAATTTTTTCATTTTCATATTCTAATTGCAAAACATCAAAAGTTAAATTAATTACAATTTGCTACTTTTCTTTCTATTTCGAAACAAATGCAAAGCATTAAACTTCAGATTTTATTTCAAAACTTCGGATTCTTTCTCTTTATATCTTTCTGTCAAAGGGTTTTAATTAAATTTAGAGATATTCCTTGCATTGAACGTGTGCATTGAGTTTAATTAAATTTAGATTTTTCACAAGAACGACACATAACTGTATAAAAGTTGCATTAATTTATAAAAATATGTTCACTAAGAAAAAAATCTGGATAAAAAGTACGAAATTAGTTACAGTTTAGTTAAATTTATATGAAGTTTAAAATTTTTATAATAATGAAATAATTATAACAAACGGAACTTAAAAATTATTTTTAAATGCACACAATACATTGTCAAACTATGCAAATGTTTAACTTTATCGAGCTTAGCTGAAAGTTCCTTCTTTTTCTTTTGTATAATCTTACCATCCTACCATTATAAAGTAGTAATAATAACAAAGCATTAAAAATAATTTAACTATATTTCAGAAGATAATAAGTTATTTTCGAAAACTTAAAATGAAGCGAAACTATCTTCATCGTTCTCATTTTTCTCATTAAGATTAGAGGAATTTTATACAAGCAAATAAACTTTTGTCAGAAGATTTTACATGAATGAATTAATTCAAGTTTATTTTTATCCTTATTTTAAAGCGAAACTTACATAATTAGATACTTCTTATAGGTAGATTATGTACTTACGCTATGAATAGAATGTTTGTTTAACTATTCGTTAATATACTAAAGAAACTGCTCTGCTTTTAATTAATTAAAATTTTCCTACGATAGATTGATTAATCTGACTTTATTTTAAACTTTTGATATATAATTTCAATATGTTGCCATATTAGTCAAAAATTGTATATTTGTAATAATTGTACATGTGCATAAGTATTTGGAGTAACATCATAAATATCGGAAAGAGACCACAGATATTATATTCAGATCATTTGAGAAAAAGAAGTAAGCACTTTCATTTTTATGAAAAAAAGGGCTTATTAGGAAGAAAATTTTTAGAACAAATGTTTTCTGTTATTCATGGACTAATGATTGCAAATTTTGAAAAACATAATTAATAATACTGCCATACCAAACCTTGGCTGAATACAACCCTTTTACCCTAAAAAAATCGATAAAATTAGTGATATAAATATCTCATTCTTGCATGGTCTTAATTTTAATGTGATTTAATTGAGGAATTGGATAACAAAAATATGGATTTAAACAAAAGAAAAAAAAAATCGAAATATTTATTTTCTACTATATAGTTTTGATGCTCATGTGTTATGCGATTACATAATATTAAATCTAAATTTTCTCTTTGAAGAAAGTTAAGTTATTATTGTGAAAGTAAATCCTGAAATTTTTCTTTGCTAAAATGCGCGAAACGTTTATTAAAGCAAAGTATAGGAATAGCCCAAAAAGTTGAAAATTCGTTATTTTTTTGTTGTGTTTGAATTATTTTCTTAAGTGCGTATTTTTTTCATAAAAATGGCTCAATGTTTAGAGAGGAAGAGGCAATTCCATTTTATTACATAAATCTAGACTAATCCATAGAATAATCAGAATACTCTATCATCACTTGCGAAATCGTTGAACTTTCTATAAAAGAGAGTGTAGGAAAGTTATAAGGTAATGCAGTTTTTTTTTTAATTCCATTTATTTTTAAAATTAATTTTGTAGTATTCAAAAAACATCTTAAATAATTGTTTTTCATATCTGGTCAAAATGTTCTAATCAAAATATTTTAATCAAAATATTTTAAAATATTGAAATATCTTGCAAAGTTCGAGTTAAATTAATCCAATAAATGTTTAATTAAAAATTTTTTCTGAAACAGTACAAGGAATTATCTAAAAAAATAAAAATTTTCTTAGCAATTAATTTAAATAATATTTTTACAAATAGTCTTAACATACTAAAAATTGAAATATATTTTATATGAAATTTGTATCGTCTATACTTTATTAAAGCTGTTTGAAATTTTAAACAATTAATTATATGAGTTAAAAATAATTTCCTAAAAACATTATTTCATTGAAATATTATATCGTCTGGGAATACCTATCAGTTGTTTTATGCATGTTTACTTTACAAATAAGTTTAATTTATTTAATTTTCTCATACATGTTTTGAATTTCATGGGAAAAAAACAGAAAATTTAATATATAATATAAAGTAAATTTATAGTATATAAATAATTAAAAAATGTAATAAAACTTGAATAAATAATGTAATCTAAATGATGAATAGCTTTGACCCTTGCTAGAAAAAATCAATATCAGAATTAACGAATAATTAATATTTGTAATATTTATTTTATGAATACAATAGACTAAAATTCTCACTAATATTTTATTTTATATCTTAAATAATTTTTTTGAATATTAAATGCTAAAAATATAAATAGAAAATTCATGAAATATGCAATTACTACAAAAAATACTAAAGTGAATTCGATTGTCGTGTGGTTTTATATCTCGCTATAAGGAATCAATATTGGAGATAATAAATAATTATTGTGGATAAAGATATTTATTTTACAAATAAAATGGATTAAAAATATTTTAATTAACTGTCGTTTAATAATGTAAAAAAAATTAAAAGTTAGATATATGTAAAAAATAATTTATCTTTCAAATTAAATTGAAAGTATGCAAATAACTAGAAACAGTAATAAACTATATTTTCATTATCAAAAATGATTTTGTATTTTGATATAAAGAGTAAATATCAATATTATAATGAAATTAGTATAGATAAATGAATTTATTTTAATAGTATTGTAGACAGAAAAGATAAGTTATTATTTAACCTTTAAAAAAATATTTATGAATATTAAATACTAAAAATATAAATATCAAATTTAATTCTTAATTAAAGTAAATTTACATCATGTAGATAATCATATAATCATAAAGTACTTATTTATTAGCTGTTTTGTATCTTAATTCAGTAATTAACCCTTAACTGAGGAGATGAAAGTTTACGACTTAACTGGGGAGGTGCGGTCTAGGAGACCGCATTTTCTTTATACTCAAATTAAATTTTCTAATAAAAGTATGAGTATGAAAATCTGTAAATATATTCTGAAGATATTTGTCTTAATATATTATAAGAAAGATATATTAATATATTATAAGAAGATATTAATTATAATACTAATATATTAAAATATTAATATATTATAATATTAATATATTATAATATTAATATATTATAAGAAGATATTTTTCTTAATATATAGTTACATTTTTTAAAAAAAAAATATTATTATTGAAAAAATAATTGTGTTGAATCATACATTTTCTTCTCAAATTACATGTTACAACAAATAATATTCTTGAAAAAAGATTTTACATATTATTTTTTAATTCATATATTTTTCTAATATACAAAGATATATAGAAAATAATATAAAGGAAAATTCAACAATTATAGGGGGAAAAAAATGATCCATTTTTTTTATTGGCGTCATCGGTTTTCGAGGGCATTTAAAACATACAGGCTAAGTACAAGTATAAAAATCAGCCTATAAATTCTGTAGATATTTCTATTGGTATATTCACATATATTTTAGAAATTTTTCAATATACATTATCACTAGAAAAATTAATTATATTTGAACATACACATCAGAATCAGCCGAAAGAGAACTTTCATTGAAAATTTTTTTGTACAATTATCCTCATCACTAAAAATCGCTTTCATTTGGGTCTCTGGAGCTCTGCTTTATAATGAGTATCAGTAGGTTGGATGATGTTTCGAGCAATAAGTTTTAGAACCATCTACTAAGGTTTGTATAAAACCAGAACATTAAAAGGGAGGTGCGGTCTCACAGACGTCACCCTAAGAAATAGATGAAATATTTAAAAAAAGCATCCTCTGAAACCAGCTGAAAAAGTGTACGTGTAGTGAAGGTCACGAAACAGGAATCTATAGGGTTAATCCATTAGATTGAGCTAAAAATAGAATAGGGGTGACCGAAAGTCCATCTTTTTTTTTTGACAGACCGTACCTCCCCAGTTAAAGGTTAAAGAATAATTGATGTTCATGAAGTTATTGATCTTACAAGAACAATAGAGTGAAAAAAAATATTGATAAAATTTTATCAAATAATTAGAACCCTTTTCGAACACCTAGTGCTAAAAATATTAGGTTTATAGGAAAGGTAGTTTCTAGTGAAAAGGAAATATAAAGTATGTAATTAGAAGCAAATAGTAATAACGCAAAAATGTATTACCGTGAGTGGTTTTGCAGTTTACAATTAGGAACCATTATCAAAAATCAGTAATCCTTAGAGTTTGATGAAAATAATTATCTTACGAGTTCAATAGGTTGAAAATATTAAATGAATTATTTAATATATTTAATATTTTAAGTTGTTTCCTTAATATTAAAGCTAGAAATATAAGTATCAATATTAAATTACAACACAAAATAAATTTAAAATATGTAAATAATAATAAAATGAATTTTCTTTATTGTGAATTGTTTGCATCGTGTTTATAAAAATCATTATCAAAATTACAAAAGGCAACGAAAATTGATATTGATATTTATTTTACGAGAACAATAGATTTTCTTGGATATATGAACATCTTTGTTAATTGACTTCCAGCGGGAAGTAAATCTTATACGAAACATACTTTATTTCATCTGGGGAAAAATAAAAGTGTGAGATGGATGCACGCAACGTTGGCTCCGAGCTTTCAGATGAGGCGGAAATACGACCCTCTGCTTGCTATCTGATGCGCTATCACAGAATGGGAAGATGGGATGAAAGAATTAAAAGTCAGTCGTGTAACATTGGAATTGCTTGCAATAAAAGATCGTCTGGGGTCCTGATAAACCCATGGGGACAATTAAGGGTTTTAGATGACCAATAAGGAAGTTTCTTACGACGAATCAACAATTCTCTTCAGGCTAGGAACAGACAGCAGACTTTGGTGAATTTCCTATCACATAAGATTTCCTCAGATTCTTGCGTCTATTTATTTTTGTTTATAAATCTTGCGTGTTGTTTCATTTTTTAAAAAAATAAACAGCATAAAAGTGTGAAAATAATAAGCACAAATTGCAGTAAGATTGTTTATTAAAATGTTATCAAACTACAGAGAATTACAATTGTAGTATATAAAAATTCAGAGTATAATAGTAGTATAGTGGTAATTGTAGTATATTCCAAATGCAATTGTAGTATATAAAAATTCATAGTATAATTGTAGTATATTCTAAATAATAGTAGTATAGTGGTAATTGTAGTATATTTCAAATGCAATTGTAGTATATAAAAATTCATAGTATAATTGTAGTATATTCTAAATAATAGTAGTATAGTGGTAATTGTAGTATATTCCAAATGCAATTGTAGTATATAAAAATTCATAGTATAATTGTAGTATATTCTAAATAATAGTAGTATAGTGGTAATTGTAGTATATTTCAAATGCAATTGTAGTATATAAAAATTCAGAGTATAATTGTAGTATATTCTAAATAATAGTAGTATAGTGGTAATTGTAGTATATTCCAAATGCAATTGTAGTATATAAAAATTCATAGTATAATTGTAGTATATTCTAAATAATAGTAGTATAGTGGTAATTGTAGTATATTCCAAATGCAATTGTAGTATATAAAAATTCATAGTATAATTGTAGTATATTCTAAATAATAGTAGTATAGTGGTAATTGTAGTATATTCCAAATGCAATTGTAGTATATAAAAATTCATAGTATAATTGTAGTATATTCTAAATAATAGTAGTATAGTGGTAATTGTAGTATATTCCAAATGCAATTGTAGTATATAAAAATTCATAGTATAATTGTAGTATATTCTAAATAATAGTAGTATAGTGGTAATTGTAGTATATTCCAAATGCAATTGTAGTATATAAAAATTCATAGTATAATTGTAGTATATTCTAAATAATAGTAGTATAGTGGTAATTGTAGTATATTCCAAATGCAATTGTAGTATATAAAAATTCATAGTATAATTGTAGTATATTCTAAATAATAGTAGCATAGAGGTAATTGTAGTATATTCCAAATGCAATTGTAGTATATAAAAATTCATAGTATAATTGTAGTATATTCTAAATAATAGTAGTATAGTGGTAATTGTAGTATATTTCAAATACAATTGTAGTATATAAAATAAAAGGTTGAAAATAATGAAGATATAATAAAATAAGACTTTTATAAAGTTCATAGAAATAAAGGGAACTTTTCTTTCTTCAAGTTTATAAACACAATCCATATCATATCGAAAATTCCGATCTGACAGTAACAAATTATATATTATTTCTTAGAGCCTTATAGAAAGCACCCGCATAGCTTGTGGACGTGAAACATTTCCAATTACCATTTATCTCACTACGCACATTAGGATCTTATCTGTTCGACCGAGATAATAACACTTTTATCTTTGGAATAAAAATAATTTACTTTCTTATGGTATTAATGTTTCTTAAATTTAAAAGCTGTCAATTTTGATTCTTTCATTTCATGCTTAATTCTTCATGTTGGACTTTTTAATTACATTTATATTCACTTACCTTTTCAGTTTTTATTTATCTATTAGCAGAAAAATATGTGAGGAGGATTTTTGAAAAAATCATGTTTAGGTTTTTGAAAATGTTTAATTTATGTGATATATCCTTACTTATAGTGCGCATGTTTTTATTTCTTTCTATTATCTTTAATATTCAATAATTTAATAAATTAATAGTTTCAATAATTTAATAAATTAATATCAATTAATAAAACGAACAGTCATTTGTCCTCAGACCAATATTATTATAATTCTTCAAAATGGATCTAAATCTAAGCTAAATTAATCCCAAAATGTCGCTGTCTGCAGTTTTGAGGCGATTGAACTAAAAGCCCAGAAATGTAATAGAAAATTTAACCATTAACTTGATTTAAACATTAAATTGGTGTTCCAAAAGATTTTCTAGTTTGTAAAAATAGTAACGACTTTTTTATACCATTGCATATTTATGAAATATTAATGGCTAGTTTTAATGCTAATGAATGAAGTGAATATTTTAGAAATGGTAATTTTTAATATCAACTATTAATATTTAAATTTGAACAGATATTGAAGAAAAAAATACACCTAAAATAATTGTTACAATACTTACCTCTCATAATTTTAACCTTAACTGGCCACTCAGACCATTACTAAGGCGCATGGATTGATCTGTTTGACCAGACCACTACGGCAGAAACACTGGATGGAGCTATGGTTGAATCCTAAGGACTATCACCGGCCACGATACAACCCTTTCTGTGGGAAGCACGTCCCATCATAGGAGGTATCTGACTCCCACCATTTTGTACCCACCCGGGTGGC
This sequence comes from Argiope bruennichi, assembly GCF_947563725.1. Lineage (NCBI taxonomy): Eukaryota > Metazoa > Arthropoda > Arachnida > Araneae > Araneidae > Argiope > Argiope bruennichi. Next base: position 66,677,856 of record NC_079155.1, read on the forward strand.
GAGAACCAGTGACCAAACCAGAAGTTTCTTATCCTCGTTTCTGAGGCGTCACGGTGGAAGTTAATCTTCCGATGAATCAAATGTTCAGATTTCTTTTTGATATTTGAAATATTGAAGCTGTTTATTTGTTAAGAATTTGATATTCGTTTGATTTTTATATGCAGATTGTGTATTTTTTGTACAATAGACATTTGTTTTCTTTTACATTAGAAACATGTAAAAGAAAGAAACATTTTCCATCACTATAAAAAAATTAGAGGCCATATGTTATTTAAAAATAAACTCTTTCTAAATTACAATATTATGCTTTACAATAGGTATTAGGTAATTTACTTCCTTTTTTGCCGATATAACTATGAAATAGTTTTCGCACTTTAAATTGATGTATAATGTGGATTCAGAACTGAGAACATAAACATTGCAATCCATTTGAAATCCATTAAGATATATCCTGCAGTATTTTACTGGCATTCAGCAAAATCCATGAAAATAAAAAAGAATCGGAGAAATATTACTCTATTTGTATTTATTAATGGCAGTATCTGACACTTACTCGGTCGCGTGACCACTTCAAACATGACTTTGAGTACCTCGAATTCCCCAGTAGATATGCCTTTTCTCTGAGAACCGAGAGATATGCCAGCATCTGGTGCAAAACAGATGGTTGTAACGCATGGCCATAAATTCAATGCTCTTATCTTTATGGCGTGCTCGACATGATCGCAAAAAGGAAAAAGAAAGCGATACTAAAGGTGCTTTAATGTAAATCCTTTTTATGCGCCGTAGAAACCACATTCAGGAATATCAGAGCGTATATGTCTTTTTTAATAAGTTACGAAAAAAAAATCGTTTTTGAAATGATGGCTTAGTATAAGTTCTGAATTACAAAATAAATGAAAGGATTTCTTTGGAGCGGAAACAAGTTACTAGAAATGTCAAGATCAAGTGAGAGGAGTGAAATGGTATTGGTGAGATAAAGCCAGAGAAAATTCGGAGGAAATGGAAAATATATCTGGGAAATGCCTGCAATGCTTCAATGCTTTAAAATGTTGGAATATTTATCTACCAAAAATTCAAGAACTTCAGAAATTCGGTTTTCAAATATGTGTGGCATAATATAATCTAAAATATTCTGAAATTTTTTTGATATTTGCAATATTGAGTGGCATTATTCTAAATTATTCGATATAAGAATATTGTGTGAAGTATATTTGTTTGCTATTGAAGAAAAGGCTACTAAGGACTTTTTGTCAAAGCTCTTGCTTTTAATTCTTTCCTAATGTAAAAAGTTAACTTATATTTGATGTGTTGCTACTGGCGATAGGCGAGGATCGAACTCGCAACCTTTGGGTTCGTAGCCGTGTAACAAGACCACTAGACAAAAGAAATTTCACATGTCTCGTAGCTGTTATCTGGCTTATAAAGCGTCCCCACATTACTCCCCCTTCAGTTCGTCGGAGGTGAGACGAACGATTTTTTGTCCTGTTTTTGCTGTTATTAGTGGTGATATATTGGCTGTTGCGCCTTATCCATTTTTTTTTATCGGCTGATTATTTATCAGCTTCATTTATTTATTGGCTGATTATTTATCAGCTTCATTTTTTTTTGTTGGCTGATTATTTATCAGCTTCATTTTTTTTAAAAATTTATTGGCTGATTTTTTATCAGCTTCATTTTTTTTAAAATTTATTGGCTGATTTTTTTATCAGCTTTTTTTTTCACTTATTTATTTCTGGTAGAGGGCGCCAAAACAACTGTATGAAGGTTTGCGTATTTTGCGTCATCGAGTCACCAATGTTGCTACTGGCGATAGGCGAGGATCGAACTCGCAACCTTTGGGTTCGTAGCCGAGTAACAAGACCACTAGACAAAAGAAATTTCTCATGTTTCGTAGCTGTTATCTGGCTTATAAAGCGTCCCCACAGATGTATTTAAAACATTTTTAATGTTTCACAATTTACATCATCAAGTGTTATTTGTTCCTTTGTGTTAAATGGGGTTGCTCTTCGGCGCCGCCGTGAAGTTTTCCGCATGGCTTCTGGCTAAGTCGGGGTATTGTTTGTATTAGTAATTATGAAGAAAAGAAGCATTATTCTCACTTAAATTCTGGGCATTACAAAATGATTTCGATGCTCTACTCGTTATTACTACTAATAATAAAGGAGAATGTGAGCGTGTGCGTGTGTGTGTGATAGTACTCTACAAGATAGACCAATTGTCCTAGAGGTATCAATTTTGGCACATGTACTATTTAAAGATTAGGAACATGCACTTCGGAGAGGATTTTTATTAAAATTTTAATTAGAATTTGAATTAAGTTAAAATTAAAAGAGGGGGGGGGGTAGGCGTTTTTCCGCGATAACTCTCAAGATTACTTTTGTAGGAAAGTAAATTTTGCACCATTGAAAAAAATTTAAAAATTATCTTTTTAATGATATCAATTAAATTGTAGAGAACATTTTTCCTGAATTTTGGAATTTTTTAAAATTATTTTTTACAAAATTTTTAATATTAAATTTCATTTTTGATCTGAAGTTCAATATTTTTTACAATTTCGTCAAATAATTTAGCAAGTGATTTTTTCCAATGTTTTAAGCTTAGGATTAAAGGATTCTGTTTGTTTTTTGTTTATTTTATGTTTATTAGTTTACATAAGAAATGAGAAAGTGGAATTACAATACCGTGAAAGTTATAAGACAGATTTATCTGAAAGTTACATTTTTAATAATTATGTCATAGGATTTAACACCATTAAAATGGCTAATATATACAATTAACAGAACATATATAGGCTATCAAAATTGCTTTGGCAGCGTTGATGTCTGCCAAATTTGAAGCTTAAAATTATTTTCTTAGGACAGCCCTTGAGTTATGCTCGAGACATTCAATTGGAAGTAGCATTAACAATATTCTCTATAAACTAGTTAATCACCAAAGATTATTAGTATTCATATAAATAATAATGCCGTACATATGAAAAATTGTAAAAAAAATGCATCAAAAATTAATGTGACTATTTTACCGTTCTTGTACGCTTGAAACAGTAATTTTTAATATTAATCGGAAAAAATAATTCTTTATTTCTCCTTCTTGGAATGGAAATGATATGTTTTGATCTTCATTTAATTACACGTGAGCATGTGCTATATTTTTGGCATGTGCAACTCATCATGTCTTCTTATTTTTATTATAAAAAGAGCGTTGAAACAACGACAGACAAAACTGACATCAGAGAAAATTGTGTTTTTTTTTTTCATATAGTCTTTTGAATGAAATCTGTAATAGGAGACGAAAAGTACCTGCATATAGTCTTGGTTTATGAATAGTGTGGAACACACACACACACAAAATCTATAATTCAGAAAAAACAATAAGCCAGAATGCTTAAAAACCTATGAGTAATAAATAAATATACAATTGTTTACACATTCATGAAAACAAAAATATGCGGATCTGCCAAAGTCATTATTTTGTCTCCTTTTAATATTAAAACAAAACAAAACAATATAGAAATATTTTAACTGCAAAGTCTCACTAGAACTTCAAAAGAAATAAAGCTATATTGCATTACAAAAAAAAAAAAAAAAAAAAAAAAAAAAAAACGTTCTTCCTACCTTGTATGCAAAAATTGAATTAATTCACTGCAGAATGAAAGAATGCTTTTATTTTAAATATTCAGCTGCGCAATTCAATAAGAATGAAGGATTCATCTTATAGTAAGAAGATGAATAATTCTATTCTATTTATGGTAAGTCGTGCATTGAATAACCGTAAATCCTGTGATTTTAAAAAGATTTATAGTGAGTGTGTTGTGATTTTCTATTGAACTGACCGGTTTTAAATACACTTGTTTTTATTTCCACAAACACAGCTACACTACAAAATTTACAGACACACATAGACAATTAAAGAAAACAGTATGGTGGAGGTATTCCACCGTTTCCAACCGAAAGCATTCGACGTTAGCGCAAGGGTTGCGCATAGGGAAAAAGTCGACCTCAGGATGCAGGTCTTCCGTTCAACTACTTGTCTTCTGTAAAACGCCACAAGGGGGCGCTCTCAGCTCAAGGGGAAAAAGAAGTGTTATAGATTTTAATTATTTGGGACTAAAATTTATCATATTATGAAGTTTCGAATATAATTACCTTGATGATTTCAATGAGCATCTGCCCGTAAACGAATAGGCAAGTTGTCTGCGGCTATCGGTTAACTTAAATTTATAATTAAATTTTTGAAATACAATATAATCTAATAAAATAAATTCCAACAAAATTCATATAACGATTTTTAAAAAAAAATTTAGTTAACGTTTTAATAATATTTTGAGAATTGTAAATAAAAAGACCATGAATAGTGTATAAAAATCTAGATTTCCTAATTTTTGCAATATTTGTTGATTAATTCAATTAAAATTTTCATTCTTTTAAAAATAAAATATAATTTTTTTTTATTTCATTTAAATATTTTTCGTTTGGAAATAATCGCTTATAACTAAAAATTTAAAAGATAGATTTTAGACCACGATTAATGTGGGCACCTTGGATGTGTAAGATGTCATAATGCTGAGACGTGATTAGATCATACGAAATCACTATTAATAATTATTAATTAGATCATTAATAATGATCGTGCCGTAATAATGATCTGATGAGCATTTTGCAACACGTAAGATGGCTCTCTATACTCTCGACTTTCACACCACCCAAGCATTCCCTTAGAAATTATTTATCAAGACATCGTCATTGTTCAATTTTATTCAATTTCAATCAAATAATCTATATAAAATTAATTACTGGTTTTGATCGAAAAGGCACAATTCAATTTGGAGATCAAATAAATTTCAGCGAGCAAGAAAAACCAATTATATTAGAAGAAACGAGTAATATGCAGATTCTTTCGAATCATTGTAAAAATTTTTAAAGTATTGTTTTAATGAAAATTTAAGAGTGAATGAAATGAATAACTGATTAACAATACAATAATGAATTAATTATATTAAAAATGAATTTTTTAATATGAAAAGTAGCAGCTAAACTTTAATCAAGCATATAAACAAATATAAAAATTACTAAAAAAATCAAAATTATTTTTTTGGCTTACAAATTTATTTAAATATATTTAAATGGCATCGAATCAATAATGACGGCGAAGATAATATAGTACAAAATATAGTACGATATTCTGAATGCCATTTACAGTGTCGTGAAAATATTGTATGGGATTTAATACAAAAGTCTCTGTTTTATTCTATTTAGTTTGGTTCTATTTCACACAAATAAAGAAAACTTTTTCAACCTTACTTCGAAATATGACGTAATATTTTTTTCCAGTTTGCAGATGGCTTGTTAGTAATATCTAGACTTTGAGATCGGAATATTCCAGGCGCGAAACTTTCTTTTATAATAGTATCGCTTAGCCTGTAAGCCGTTGAACTTGACATCTTGAATTAAATCCACTCCATGTGAAATTAAGCCGAAGTTTTGACATGAGGCTAGTTGTAATTCTGGCATTGTTACCGGGATTTCAAACTTATGAATCATCTTTAAGTATGACAACTGGCTTACAAATTTCTTCTCAAAGTACCTGTCATGCTATTTCAAATTAACTTCCCCTTAAGGATCTGCACTTCAATCTATATATTTATATCTATGTATGAGGACTACTGAAGAGTGAAATTCATTTCCATTATAGGAAGCTTTATAGAAAAAAATATCATTTTATTATTGTAGATGGTGAAAACGTTTACACGGTAACATCTATGTTTCACACTAATTTCAATTAACTTACACCTGGAATTACTTATAATAATTATTCCATGTATTTTAATGCTGTTATTACCTAGAACAACCAATCTCTTAAGACTTGGCAAGCATTCATTTCTTAACAAATGCTTTTTCCTTTAATTCAGTTTAGCTAAATTGACAGAGAATCAATTAAAGGAAACTATCAATTAATGGCAAATGAATGATGGGAATATACAATTATAATTGACTTTCTATTGATCATTTTTATATGTTGAAATATATGCTATTTCATGAAGAATTAATAACGATGAACAATTTTTTTAAAGATCTGAATGTTGCAATGGGTTTATAAAATTTTTGTTAACTAATAAGATGTTTCTGAAAAATAATTCTACCTAAACTTATTGAGAAATATAAAACCGCAATAGATTTTAAGGATCCTAACATGAACCGGATTACCTTCTCTCTATACTTCCAATAAACATAATTAGGAGATCGTTTGTTTTATAATGATTGTTAAACAAAGCAATTTTCGGGTAATTCAGATCTTAATCTTGATGTTTCTTAATATCGAAAGCAACACTCAATAAATATGTAAATACTGTGGTTCCTTCGGAGAAACCTTCCTATAAGCTTTCCAGCTCTAGGTCATATAATTCAAAAATTTTCGGAATGCTATTAAAAGAGAATCTAATACCAAATTTGTAGAATTCTGACAAATTTTGAACCAAATCCATCCATAAAAAATCTGCTTGTCCGATTGCAAGAGAGCTGGATGACGGCTAAGTCGAAAGAGTTGAACAGACAAGATTTGGTTCACAGATTATGCATCTACAATATAGATTTGTATCAAATTTGAAACCAAATCCGTCAAGAGGTCTGTCGTTCTGTACATGTAAATGCAATAACTTAAAACGATTTAGATTAATGAAATTTGGTATGTGATCTTATATTTATAATTGTACTTCTATGTTAAATTTTGGCTGCCATTGGACAGAAAAAAATGTTTCCAAAATAATTATTCAATTTTTAGTACTTCTGTAATTATCGTATGCCAGCGATTAATTAGCACTGATTGGACACTATATTTCCTAAAAAAAAACTATAATCAATTTAAAAATTGATATTTTTTAGGAGACATGTCATTTATTATCTTGCCTAAGGTCCTCAATTTTATTCAGAGTGGGAAAGGGCATAACAGTTTTTGAAAAGAAAGATATTATGGGGAAAACCACTGTTACTGGTGTTATCCTGTACTATCCTTCGCTCTTAAAGTTAATAAATATAATATTTGAGAGGAGGAATGTTTGGAGAGTTATAACAGCGGGAAATAAAAAAAGGATCTATAAATATAAGAAATATTAAATTAAGGGATATATGAAAATACTTCTGTTTGTAGGTCCAGAATCAGTAATAACTGTATAACAGAACATGGCAAAAGTAAAATCAAGTAACAGATCAAGATTCCCATGTCTACAGAATTTAGAAAGGTTTAAAATGAGATTTACAACTCATTTAAAACTGTAGGTTTGGTTTGGTTTGGTTATATTAACCTCCCGTTTTTGAAGCAACACTAGGGCTATTTTGGGACGGACCTCGTAATTTTGAACCTCAGTCAGATGACGAGGACAACATCTGAGCTGGCACCCCCCTCTCCACACCACACCAGCGGGAGGACGTTTGGTCATGACGGATTTAACGTGCAACTGACCCCCTTACGCGACGGTTCTTCGGTGGAATTGGGTCTCGAACCTGAAACCCTCTGGTTCCGAAGCCGAGACCTTACCAGCAGGCCACCGCGGCTCTTAAAACTGTTGGAGCTTTTCATTTAAATTCTTATATAACTTTAAATCATAAAATTGAGCATAATCCATGATAGGAGACAATTTTAATGTAAAAAACGATCATCATATAATAAATGCATCTTCAAAATGTCACAAGTACAATGTATCTTCAAAATTTCTTCGAATTAATTATTAATAATAAATCCTTTATCTACGAAAATTTAACTTAATAGTGAAAAATAAAAATGAATGACAAAATTCTGTAAAAAGACCTGAACTCGTTAAACATCTTGAAATTTTTCTTTCATTGAATTTTGAGCCATAAAATCATTTTATATCCCATATCACGATAAGCCATATAATACAACTTTTCCTCAATATAAGAATCAAAGATTTATTATTTGTTTAGATATAATAATTTATTTTTACTTGAAATACATTAAAAAAAACGAATAAATTAAAGCAAATTATAAAGAGTTCTTGAAGGAAGTCTATAAAAATACATTAAAAATTAATTTTGAACTGACTCTTTAAAGAAATGCTCTTTCTTTTCATGTAAAAATCTTAGCTTGTGATATACTTTTGTTTCTTTGATAATTTTATTAGAAATTCTGAGATTAAGCAACATAAGCATAAATATAAATTCAACAAACTGAGGTTAAAAATGAGACGCGACAGCATATTTGAATCTTTAAGTTATTTTTATCCGAAAGAAAAAAAAAATCAATATTTTTACATTAATTTTAAGTTTTATACTCTGCTTATAGAAAATTAATCTATAAATTTCCGATCATTAAGTTTTATTAAAGAACATTTTCAAAATCATCTCTTTTGGAAATGTATTTTTGTTTTAAAACTAAGATTAATATTTAGAAAAAACATCTTCTGATAAGAGTTTTTACAAAATACTTTCTTCCTCAAAGTGATATTGCAGCAATAATTTATTAGAAAACATATTCATTTATTTTTTTCTATGTCCAACTGGAAGAAAATTTAAAATGTATTAAATGCTTTTAATAATATCCTTTTGAAGTTCATTAAATTAACAGAAATTCCTCTTTTCATTAATTTTGCAAAAAGATGTTTCATTACATTCATTAAATTAATAAAAACGACTCTATGCTTTCTCTTTCTTTATACATGCAGATGTATTTTGTTCTGTATTTATTCAAAGAAATATTTTTGTTGGTTTTGATATTTCTTTTTATATTCTTTTCTTAATTAGAATCTTTTCTTAATAAAAAATAAAACAAAATTTTTTTTCGCACTATAGACGTGATTCTAAAGTTTATAAAATAATTCCTTTTGCTATGTTATTTCTTTTCGAATAAATTTACTAATGTTATTTCTATTTAAAATTCTGAACATATTTAGGAATTGTAATAATGATTTAATTTTAATTATTAATCATCATTATCATCATTTTTTTATTTAGTTATTGCGTGTTATTTCGAAAAAACAGTGAAAATATCTGAGAGTAAAAAGTATCTAAAATGTTCGATAATAGGTTTTTATCTTTAATAGGAAATAAAATACCTTTTTATTTTGAAAGTTAATTACTTTGCAGTTGTGATTTTCATAAGTATATTTAAAATTTAATGTTATAATCCCGTACGTTTTTACGTAGACGTTTAATAATAAAGCATTTTTAAAGAAATAGTAGGAAATGCAAAATAAATATTTTTTAAATGCATTACATTTTTCGACATATAACTTAGGATGTAGAAAATTGTTGAAATTACTTTGACAGTCTTCCTGAGCTAATTTAAATACTTTTGCATAATTTTGATATATAATACTCAGGAGTTCTGAATATTTTAAGTAGTATATTAAGAGTTTGCCTTTTTAACGTATCAAAAAAATTCTTTGTGTGTTACAAGGAGTTCAAAAAGTTAATTACTGCTATTATAAATTCTTAATGCAAAACTTCAAAAAGCAGCTTGTATTTTAAAATGATAAAATTTTAGCTTAAAAATGAAATTGATGATATAAAGATTTTATATAAACTTTTAAATTCTGTACGTCATAATAATAATCTTCATGCATATTCAGTTCTATGTTTTGTTCTGCATTTATTTGATATTCTATAGAAATAACATAATTTTTTATAGTATCTATAAGTATAATTACCTGATAAGATATTTGAAATTTTTCTTCATTTTAAGAAAGAACATTCTTCAATATTTCATTTAACTTGAAATTCATTCTTTTATACAGCTATATTTTAGGACAACAATAAGAAATAATACTGCAAAAAGTATAAAATGATTAAATAACTGGACTTATCTCATAAATTTATTATTTTGAAGTTCAAAAGAGCTGTATATGGACAAATGAAACATAGCAATTTCCTAGTAATTTTGCATCCTGTTGCTTTAGCATATTTATCATATTAAGAAGTTTTAACATTAAAATAAATTTCTTAAAAATACGTATTTCAAATAAAATATGCTTTATAGTACATTTTGTTGAGATGAATTATTTTCATTTCTATTGCATGGAAAATTATTTTTTTCGTATTTAACTGCTTTTTAAGTTTGAGTGTGTATGAACAAAATTCTCTTGTGAAATTTTATTTGATATTGATCTTTTATTTGTCGATTTGGAACATTTATATCGCACTTTTAGATTTATATAGAACTATACTGCATCATCTAAAGGTAAAACTATTGAATACCATTTCTATAAATAGGAAACTAATAAAGTTAAATAAAAGTGATTAAAATTATTAAAGTTTCATAAAGGAATATTATATGCTATACATTATATTGCACATAAATGTATTTGAATTATATGAAACATTTTTAAAACTAATCAGTTTAATTTCTATTACTTGAAAAAATTATTATTTTACTATCGAATGATTTGATAAATTTGAAGGAATATGATTTTTTTTAAAATTGTCTTTGATATTGATCTCTAAATTTTTAAATATAAATAAAAAATAAATTCTATATTTGTCATTTGAAAATAATAATTATTTAAATAATAATTCAAATATTTTATCTTATTATTATTATAAATTTATAATATTTGGCTTGCTGAAATTTGATATGAAATCATTGTTTAAATTAAAGAAAAATATTTTCAAAAAAAAAGTTTTTAATTTATCAAAATAATATAACTTCTTCTTTAATTTACTGTAATTTAATTTCATATTATAATATGCAATTCGTTATTACATATATTATTCATACTTTAAATACATATATTATTCATACTTTAATTACATATATTATTCATACTTTAATTACATATATTACTCATACTTGAAATCAATTTTTCTCAAATTCATTGTCAAATGGTTTCACTTTCATAAAATCAAAATTTAATGAAAATTATCAAATATAATAAGTAAATATGAAATGTTTCAAAATAGTATTTTATCATCTAGGACTTACAAATTTAAAGAATGTGATAATCTGAAAACAATCACAAATGTGTAAAATTATAGACTGTAAAATTCCATTTGTTCTATCTTGAAACAATTAAAGTGAAATAAAAGTGTTTTTCTTTAAAGACTAAATATATTTGTTGATCAATGTTGTACAGAAAAAAAAATTCTGATATCATTCCAATCATTATATATTATTTTTGAAAGCCAATTTTCAATAAATGAACATTACAAAGAAAGCCGAGAAAAATTATAAATTGAAAAATTCCATTTGTTCTATCATGAGACAATGTAAGTTAAATAAAAGTGCTTAAAAATGATTTTAAGTCTTTAAAGACTATATCTATTTGTTGGTCAATATTCTAGAGAAAAAAAAATATACAATTTCAGTCATAATATAGTATTTCTGAAAACCAAACTTCAATAAATAAACATTACAAAGAAAGCCAAGAAAAATTACAGATTAAAAAATTCCATTTGTTCTATCATGAAACAATTAAAGTTAAATAAAAGTGTTTAAAAATTATTTTAAGTCTTTAAAGATTAGATTTATTTGTTGATCAATATTCTACAGATAAAATGTATCTGATACCATTCCAGTCATAACATAGCATTTTTTAAACAGATTTTCAATAAATAAACAACCCAAAGAAAGTCGCTGCAGTATAAAGAAATTTTGCAGTATATCTAAGAACTTTTAAATTAAATAAATTGTCCAAAAGGAATTTGCTTTTTTTCCTTAAACGTCTTCCGTCTCGTTAAGAAGCTGAACCATCAGTTGGTTGAAACACGTTTCTTAAACAAACATTTCGTGTCCGCAAGACCAGCTGGTATCTCACAACTTTAGTTCAATTCTGTGTGAGTTTAACTTCGTTTAGAAGGCTTTAATTTTCCTAACAAAATGAATAAAATGGCTAGCATCACGCATTTACGAGTCATATATCTACTTCAGAACACAAGCTAAATGTCTTCTTACTTCACGAATTTTAACATTTTCTCCTTCATACTTTATTTGTATAATATCATAACTTTTGTTTGAAAAGTAGAATATTTCGTTCTTCAGCTTTTAATTTAACAACGTGATATGATATTTAATTATGACATTGCTATTTTATCTTTCAAAGTAATATTTTAATAGTTAATTAATAAAACAAATTTTTATTAAACTTTTAGCATGACCTTTTTATTTGGGGAATTTTAAATAAACCCTTAAAATTTTATTGAATTAATTACAATTTGAATTAAATTATCTAGTCATATTTCATTTTCTTTGCTTGCTCATTTATTTATATTTATACATTTCCTTCAAAAATTGGGCATTGTGCAATGAATTTTTTACCAAATGTTTTAATCATTATATTGTTGAATATTTTTGTAAATTTGTTGATCTTTGTCACTCTGTGAAAATATACTTGCATTTAAGGATTTTTTTATTTGTTGATACCAAAATAATCCAATTATGTTCTGAAACAAATCACAATCAGAACGAGAGATATTTCAAATTTCTAAGTAAGATTAAAATGTCATTTCATATATTATAAGTACTTTAGTAACATAACGGTGAATGTCACAAAATTAGAATCTGAACTTTTTTATATTTGTAAATAAAATTCAAACCTCATGAATAATATTTTAATTTTTTAATATTATTTAACACAATATTGTGATTTCAAGTTTTCTTTTATTTATATGTTTCCGCTAATAAAAACTTCTTATCAGTTCAGTACTTCTTTGTTTATACATTTACATTAAAATGATTCATTCTTTATCTTGTGGTGTATGCCGGCATATGAATTATGTCAATATTTCACTTCATGTGTTTTGTGTCATTCGCTTAAAAGTTATTTGCTTTCGTAAGATAATCTTATTTCTTATCTCTTTTGTTCTTACGATTATGTGAATACTCTGAATATATATTTATTATGTTTGGGCCTGCAATGGTTATTCCTTTGTCTTCTTTCTCTGCTTACGATTTGACATATACGAGACCAAATAAATTTGGATTTAATTTTATATAATAATTTTTTCAGTTAAAACCTGAAGCCCATGTAAAGAATCATGGGAATGTTAAGAAAAATGTGTAATTAAGAAAATCAAATATAGTAATTAACTCTGTCAACCATAAAGAGCCCTAAACGCACTTGCCACACAACTACGACAGCCGCTCGAAACGGCTGCATATCACAGTGGAATTTGCCTTCCCTTTCTTTAAATATGAATGGTTGAATACCACAGGCCCATGCTAGATGGGCTTGGGGGAGAAAGTTTTCTGAGAATTCTCAAAGGATGTAAGAATGTACATCTATAAGCCAAATATACGGGTATCAGTTAATTTGAATCTTCCATCATTTAGTAACTCTTTAAGAACTGGGCTACCATTACAAGTTTTAAAGAGGGGAAGCGATTTTTCTTATATTTGAAAGAGAAGCTCGGGCTTTCTAGTATTCTAGGCTACATGAAATTGAATGAATTGAGAGGATTAAATTATCACTTATTCAATGACTAAATCACATGATGCATTAATACACTGTGCATAATATTTTTTTTATCAATAAACATTTTTATCAAGGCATTTTTATAGCTCGTAAGTAAGATGGCAAAATTAAAAGAATTCTAATTACATGAAATAAATAAATATAATCCAATTTCTGTTTTAGTTTGATATGTTATGCGATAATTATAAATATATTAGCTAAATATATATAAATAGATTTTTTTATATGTTCTATACTGTTGTTATAGATTAGATTAATATTATAATCTTTTTATACATTCCGAGCTACGTTCGATTAATTCTATGTATTCAACATGCTATCATATTCTTTCATTATAGATTATCTATTCTATTCAGTCCATTTTTCTAATGAAGCACCTACCTCTGCGACTACTACTGACCGAGTTATGAAGTTTTAAGTTTCATTTTAAACCAATTAGTGGCCTACTCGAGAAAAATTAACTTTTTAATGGATGCGCTTTCTCAAGTTTCCCATCGATTCACCGAAAACCAATGAAATGCATACAGTCATAACTTGGCTAGTTTCAATCGCAGAAGATTTGATTTTAAAATAATGTTAATATATTTAATAAATTTTATTAAGTATTTTAATAATTCTTATTGGAGTAAGGTATAAAAATTAATTTTTCGTAATCTTTTAGGAGCAAATTTAAAACAACGCACTTTGAGTCATTTAAAATATTGTTGCATTTGGGAAATACATGACTAAAAGTTTCGAAATTAATTATTCGGCAACGAGTCAAATAGACATGTAATATATTATAAACTACAAAAAATATAGTGTGAGTAATAATGTTAGTTTCAGTCAATGTGAGTAATAATGTTAGTTTCAGTCAATGTGAGTAATAATGTTAGTTGCAGTCAATGTGAGTAATAATGTTAGTTACAGTGAGTTAAAAACAGTCAGTGAATATGACATCAAAGAAATTTGATAAATCGCCGTGACTGTGGGCTAATTTATGCTGTGTTGTGATGTAATACTGCATGCAAAATATTCCATAACTTAATTAAATTGTTTTAATTTATATTACATGAACATAAACCGATCCTTTTGTATAATTAAATAGAACATGTATTTTAACAGAACAGATTGCAATGTGTAATATATAGTTATCGACAAGCTGTATTAAAAAATGAAATTATATACAAGGTGAATTCATACAGAGTCCTAAAATGGTGTAAATATTTCTTAATATTAAAAACACATCGCAAATATATATTAAATAGTATTTACTCATTAAATATTTCATAATTTTGAAATACTCTGTGGAGAAGACTGAATCAAAACGAAGTTCTTTAATAATAATAATAAAAATTTTATATATATATATATATATATATATATATATATATATATATATATATATATATATATATATATATATATATATATATATATATATATATATATATATATATATATATGAGGAAATTGTCAAATGATGGTGATACTGTGAGCATAAATTTCTATTTGAAACTGAGAGTATTTTACAAAAGTTTTTTACAGTAAGTAAGCATGGTTACATGAATATGAAACGCTACTTACATGCTTTGGAAATGTTTTAAAGTATCCAACCAGGCAGAAAACATGAATTTGTATGAACATTTGGATTATTATTTTCCTAGTGATAGTTTTATTTTCGATCAATATCAATTAGAAGCCAAGTTACAACAAACTTCAAAATCTTAAAAATCTTGTTTAAAATCTTTAAATGCATTTTCTGAAGAACAAGTTTTTTCATAATTCTACTGTACGAGTATCGTCATATCTCAAAAAATACTCATGATATCTTAATGGAATTTATAATTAATCGTTATTTATGTTACAGAATGTAATGAACTGTCGATTTGATGATGAATGCTCTAGAAGTAGATTTATGATTGTTAAATGTAAATATTGTTAATAAAATTCCGAAATTCCATCGATAATTTCATATATTACACACAAAAATTCTATATTTGAATATAATTCTTAGATAATAGTATGCTACTCTATAAGAAACTTTCCATTTTTAATGGCCTAAAGAAAAAGGAAAAACTGATTTTTTTTTCTCTAGAACAATTCTAGTTTTTGTAAATAAATGCTAAAGTTTAATCAAAATAAGTTTTTTCTTCACAAGCTACACATATATTTAAATCATTTTAATTTTATTCATAATTTTATTATATTAATAATAAAATATCATGCAAATATTAACATATTTGTTTTTGTTTTTGTTTAAAAATCCCCGTCTAACCTAGTCGAATACCTTTATAATTTATTTTAATCATGAAAATATGTTAGCACAATATATTCTATAGTAATGTACCGAATTCAAAATAGCAAAAGACATTCTGAAAATATCTCACATTATTTATTTTAGAATATTATTAACGAATTAACGAGTAGCGTATAATCCATTATAAAGAAAAATCACAGAAACTCCAAAAAGTAATTATTAATTTTTGAGGTTTAATAAAAATAAAGAGAATTCTTTTGGAAAGAGATTTAACAATGATAAAGCCCTTCACTTTTGTATGAAATCCTATAAAATTATTAATCACGTCTTTGCTTAGTAACCTTAAACATTTTATCCCACTCCACTCCCTTTTATCTGCGGCGCTCAGAAGTTTGTGTTTCTACACTGAGATCACTTTACGACCATCATTTTCCCTCATAGGGAAGCAATATAACTTTTTCCCTCATTACCAACATTAATAATCTCGAACAAATTTTTATCATGAAATGTGCCATTCCCACTTAGAACTCGTTTTCTTCATACTTCCTATTCCTCTACCATAAAATGTAATTAATATCACCGCTTTGATAAGCTGGGAAAGTGAAAAGTATTTCCCGTTCTATCATTTCCTGAGGGTGAGATAATGCACAAAGTTATGCAAAGGAAATAAACGGTGAATTTCACTAACGACACGGGCACAGTTAACGAGGGCTGCTCTTTTACAAGGAAAACTAACACACAACCCTTTCCTCATTATAAAGCCTCGTTATTCTATGCCTCTGCTGTTATCGTGCATTAGAGTGTTTTTAGCGTTCAAGGCGGAACAATGATTGTCTTTTTTTTTTGTCTTTTTGTAGCTTTATTGTGCACCATTTCACTCTTAGAGAGAATAACATTTCTAAAATGTGAATTAAATTATTATGATCTTAATAATTTCTACATCCGGGTAAAATTTTTGTTTTGTTACTTATCAACTTTTTGAATATATAGTAGATATACTATATAAAATATAATACATATTATACAGGGTGTTTATAAAGTCCCGGACCCATTTTGATGTTTAATAACTCATAAAATAATAAAGATAGATTTAAATTAATAACATAAATGGTTAAATAGACTCAAAAAGTTTCATGACCCTTGTCAATGAACTTCCACGTGTGCCCCCTTCGTCGCACGGAGAATATCACGTCGATAGTCAATTTCACGCCAGGTAGCGACAAGCATGTCGGCATCCACAGAGCCATTTGCGCACTTTATGGCGATTAACAATGCCAGAAACATGAAAGGAGGCTTCATCGGAGAACATTATGCTCTTCAGAAAATCAGCAGCATCTTCTATTCTCCTTAGCATATCTGTTGCAAAGGCCATCCTCCTAGGTCTATCGTTCGGTTCCAAAACTTGAACGATTTGAACTTTGTATGCATGCAGTCTTAATTTTTTCTTAATAACCTTGTACACCGTCGAAATTGGCCTATCCAATTCTGTTGCCGCTGATCTCACAGATATTCTAGGATTGTGTAAAAATGTCTCTCTGACACGCTGAACATCAAAATCACTTGTGCAAGGACGTCTGGAACGTTTCTTATCTTCGATACTTCCAATTTCTAGAAAATTCTTTTTCCACCGCAAGATGCTGTTTTTGGATGGAGGATCTTTTTGGTAAATTCTTCTGAAATTTCTCTGTGCTTGCACTATTGATTTCATTTCTATGAACCACCATAAAATCTGTGCTTTCTCTTGTGGTGTATGCACTCTCCTTAATATCGGCTCGAATAAAACATCACATACAAAAGTACTACATAGAACAAACACATCAAAAGTAAACATAACATTGCAATAGTTGACAAAAACAAAAGAGAGAAAAATGCAATTAATAAGCAGACAATATTTAGAAAAGTACAGATATTTAGACTGGAAAATGAAGTTATCTGAAATTAACCACACGCGCAGACGATATTTACAAAAGTAAAAATATTCAAACCTGAAAAGGAAAATATATGAGTTATATTCCATCAATAAATTTCATAAGTGTGTTTATATCTTTATTATTTTATGAGTTATTAAACATCAAAATGGGTAAGGGACTTTATAAACACCCTGTATTACATATATACTGTTATATATAGACTTCAATTCTTCAAATGTACATGCAGACGCAATTCCATTTTTCATATTTTTCTAATTACGAATTATATATTCATAAATTCACAATTCTTGGTAAATAAGATATTTATTGTAGTTAGAATGGGAATCAGAAGCAATAGAATAAGAACAGACACTCAGGAAGATCAGATATCCAAAATATCTATTTATTTTTGAATTAAATAAAAAATAATATTTTTGTTTTACGTGGTACAATAGTTAAATATACCATTAAATAAGCATGCGCAATGTTCTCTCGCAAAACGAAAAATTGAACCATCTTTTGTAGATATCTGCTATTTTGTGAAAGAAGCAAAGACAACAAACCTTTTTCCCTTTATCAACTATGTCTAAATTACATTTAATATAAATTACAATTTTGGTGTTAATTTTACACATCAAACACCATTCACCTTGCTGGTAGTATCTTAAACTTTCATTGATTATATTCCCGTGGAGCTGAAAGATTTCTCGACGGATTTGTCAATTTGTCGATAATTGACAAATGCATCGACAAATTATAGATTTATCGACAATCAATCTGTCGATGGATTTGGATCATAATTGACACATATATAGAATTGTGGTGTAAAAATTCCGTGTTTACACATATTCGATGAACCAACTTTTTGGTATAGTCAATGCGTTATCTAAAAATCTCACGAGATTATAGCTTTCGAATAATATTGAAAATTGGGGATTTTAATCCAAAAGTGGCTGACTTTGGGTTATGGCAGATATCCCACCATGATGATTATCTCATGTCATATTTTTCTGGGAATAATATATGGAATTTTATTTTAATGTTTTAAATTTACACATATACGTATTTGTGCTTGTCCGCGTGTGCCCGTATTGCCAATCTGCAGTAATAGCAATCGTCAAGCGAATGCGATGAGTGCTTGGCAGTGTTAGATAACACTATAGAATGGTATTTCAATACACAACTGCATATTATTGCTTTACTTTAATGTGATATGTTTTAGTATATGTGTTTTTGAAAGATTTGATTGCAATTCGATGTCACTACGCTAATCTATTATAAATCACAGAATAAGAATATTTCCAATCTCAAATAAGGCTGATTGCTCATTTTGCAAAGAATCAATGATTATTTGTGTTGCATGAAGACTATAAAAGTTTATAGAATCGAATTAAAAGTGGAAAAAGTTTTGATGCAAAAGAATTATTTAGTTGACGTATTCTGACAACATATACTGAGAATTTGATATTTGTTAAATTTCTCATATTATTTTATAAAAGCATGCAATGAGTTCAAAATTCTTTATAAATCGAGTGATCAAAATTTGCAATTCAAAAAGTAAAAAATGTTTAAAAAAAAGCAGAATTTTTTAATGTATTATTATAAGCTATTAACATTTATTTGATAAACGCTCATATACAATGGCATCATTAATTCCGTCATCAAAAGGTTGTACTGAAATAATTAGGATTCTAAAAGACAAAATTGTTAATACATTTTCCAACTATTGACAAAGTTTTAATTTAAATAAAATTCAATTAAAATTAATCACTAAATCAAGAATAAGAAATTCTATTGTGAGTAATTATGTTTTTAAACTGAGATAGTTATTTGAAAAAACCAAAAAAAATTACATAAATTGAGACAAAATGGAGATGATAAAATTATTTCTAAGAGAAAATTTCCAATTTTTATTTCATGCTTGTAGTTGAATAGCACAGAGAATTCAAAGAAGTGGTTATGTTTTGAAACAGAGAGAATTCTCGGAAAAATCGAAGATTTTATATAAATTGAAACAGTGTTGAGATGATAAAATGATTTTTAAGAGAAAATTTTCATTTTTTATTTCTTTTTTGCAACTGCAGAGCACAAGGAATTAAAGGAAATAGCAATATTTACTGATATATTTAATTTCGTTGATTATTTCATTGTTTAAAATTGCATTTCTGTTTAAAAAATATGGTTAATTTATATAAATGCAGTATGTCTATACCTTTAATTTTTTTAAAAAAATATTAATTAGTTAATTGAACTAACTAAGTAAATAAAGTATGCTTAACTCATTAAGTAGATTAAGAATGCGCACATTACTTAGAGGCATTCTTGTTCAGTACAAAAATGTTTTTAAGTCATTAATATTCATACCTATCTCCTGATGCAGTATTTTTAAGGAGTATCTTTCTTTTAAGCAATGTACCAATTATTAAATTTCAATTTTATATGTTTTTTTTATTTGTCAACTGAAAACAACATTAAATAAATTAATTCATAAGCAAAGTAATTAAGTTAATGCATAACTCATTTTTACCTAAGTAAAGTATGCATGACTCATTAAGCAAATTAAGTATGTTTAACTTATTAAATAAATTATGTATGTTTAAACTACTGACAGATATAATTATTCTGAATAAAAAGGCTTTCGAATTCTTTATTATCCATCGCATCCCTATATTTAGCAGGAAAATCAATTATATATGAACTACTCCAAGCCCACCTTCACAAAAATACATTTTTTAGATGGAAGAGGATGCTTAACTATCATAATTAAAACCTGACATTTCAACAGGATGTAAGACCTCAGTTTGTTAAGAGATGTGGAATCTACTCACTGAAATCAAATTTTTTAAATATGTTTTCCAATTGTTTCATCAACTTTAAGTTCTCATTCCAAAAGACAATGAATTTAAGATAGAAACGAATTTAAATTTCTGCAACAGAAACAGAAAAGTTTTACAAAAATTAAATTAATTTTATTAGAAAAATGCTTCTTATCTATTTTCTGTGTTGTTTGCTTCACATTATATAAAAATGTAATTCTACTTTATATCAAAATATAGAAAATCTTTGTAACATAATTAAAAGAGCAAATTACCTTTGAACTTTTGAGAGAAATACTTAGGTAAAAATTCCAGACAACTTATCAAAGACTATTTCATTCTTTCCTCAAGTTTAGAAGCAACTGCCAAGAGCTTGCTTCTTTCTTTTCCACTATTAATTTTTAAATACTTACCGCATATTTAAAGAAAATAAAACTGTAAGTTTTCTTGATTCATTCTGACATAATGCTTTGACTCTGACAAGAAGTTTATGGTAGAAAGTTTCGAAAGAACTTTCTAGACATCTTTCTCCGTCTTTAACTAAGAACACTCATTTATTTACTCGAAATAGTCAGAAAAGCTTTGAAAATATTTTTGTGAAATTCCAGACACCAGTGTACCGCTCTTCTATAACTGAAATTTATTTTTTTTCTCTTCACTTTCTGCTTTAAGTGGAAGATTATTTTAAGAACAAGGTAATTTTTTTATTATTCTTTTCATATTGTACAAAAAAAATAAATAAAGTGTACATATTACTGAATTTTTTAAAATCATAGTCATATTATTTCTCCAAGTTTATTTGATGTAACATAAAATAATATATAAAAGTCAATATTTTTTTATATAAACATATTCCTTTTATATTAACATTTTATATAAACAATTTATATAAACATTTTATATAAACATAAACATATTATTAACTTCTTTTGGAGATACTCCGCCATTTCAAAAGTGTTTAATTCGAATTCGATGTCAATCCGATTAATTTATCTGTTGCTTTCAATTTTTCATTCAGAAACAAATGCATTTTTTTGTGCAAATTTAGTATTTATAAATCTCATGCATTTTTTGTTGAAATTTGACATTTATAATTCTAATGCATTTTTTTGCTCAAATTTGGTATAGTAATTTCTGAATACGTTATGCAGTTCCTGAATTAGAGAATAAGTAATATATTCATTTAGAAATATTTTATAGTTGTTTTAATACTTCACAATGGGACAAAATTGAAAATTCCGTTTTATTTATCTACATTTAAATGCCAATATTAAAGCAGAAAAGCAATATTTAAAGAATGGATAGAAATATAGCTTATTTTTTAGTTTAGGAACAAAATAATACATTCTTTAATCTGTCTGCAAAATTTTAAACAAATCATTTGATAAAGCTCTAAATTAGAAGAATTTTGCTTTATATCTCAATTTAGCTCCCATCCAAATGCATTTATTTTTAAATTTTAATTTTGGCTCTAAACTGGTACATTTTGGTTTCGTAGATGGGCTTGGATTCTTTTTTTATACCAATATTCAAAAATACAATAGATTTCGAATATTTTAAAAAAAATTATCTCGAATGTAGTCACGTACTTTAATGTTAAAACATTATGTATAATTTGAAAATATTTTATTCCAAGTAAATTATAAAATTCATTTTGAAGTGACATTGCATTAAATAATTCATTTTCTTTCAATCATCTACTTTAAAATTCATCTTGACTTGAATTCATAATAAATAATTCATTTTTATTCATTCATATATTCTAAAATTAATTTTGATTTGACTTTAGTTTACATTCATTTATTAATATTTAATGTTAAGGAAATGCGTCCTTAACTTTTGCATTCAGAGATTGTAAATAATGACGTAATTTTTAAGATTTCTTAATTCTTTCGAGTGTTTAATTATTGTGAAATTTATTAATTGAAGATATTTTGAATTTTAAATTGGACTGTCTTTTTACTTTTTATTAAAAGTTATTGCAGAATAATAACATTAAATACTTTTTAATACAATTATTATTCTTTACATCATTTATTTTTTTTAAACATTCAAATGATTAAAAATTTTAATTCAATAAATTTAAGCTCTCAGATATTGGATTATAAAAAAAACATCATAGAAATATTTTAATAAATATTTTGCAATTTCATTAATAATATGACGAATGCCCTTTATTGGATGGAACAAGAAGAATGAAATTGCATGAAGGAATTATAATTGTTATGAAAATAGCAAAACGTCCATTTATAAATTATGTATTATTTAATAAAATTTCTTCTTGTTATAATAAAGACATATTGCCATTTTTAATTTAAAAATTATCATTTTCAATACTCGTTCTCATTTGAGGTCCATTTTTTTATTTGAAAGTTTGTTAATTCTAATTTTGTGTGGTCCTTGCAGATTATGTTAAGCAAATTCGGCTTTATTTCATTGAGAATATGATTATATTTTTTAATATATATATATATATATATATATATATATATATATATATATATATATATATATATATATATATATATATATATATATATATATATATATATATATATATATATATATATATATATATATATAGAAATATACAAGTAATATAAAAAAAAGTCAATTCATAATTTTACAGGAATTGAACTCGCATTCCTCACCTGAAATCCTTGCATTTTACCGATTGAGCTACTGCCTGTTGACTTCAATTTTCATTACAAACTTCTAAAACTCTATTTAAAGTACTAAAATTAATTAAATTTAATAATTAATAAATTAATATTCGAAAAAACTGTATTAACATCAAGTGTCATACACTACAAGTTTAAAAAATGCATTTGAACTTGAGTGGATGAATAAAAAGTATTTTATTAACGATTGAAAATTTGAACAAGATATATAAATACATATAGGGAGAGTGTGGACTAATAGTAGGAATTGAAAAAACACACATAATATTTTATACAACAATACTTTGTGAAACTGCTATTAAGAAAATATTTTCTAAGGAAAAATCTTTAAACGAAAGATGTATTTAGAGTGCGAAAATACTGATACATCCAAAACACAAATGAAATAAATATAATTAGAAATAAACATTAACTTTAAGTTTAAATTGTATAAAATTGAATAAAAATTGAATGAAATTATGAATCTGAACAAACGTCTATTAAAAATCATCGTCAAACAGGGATTTTTTTCTGTAAGAAGTCTGAAGTATTGACCCCTTAGGCCCCGAAAATCCCATGAAACTGAGGTTTTTTGTAGAGAAAAAATTAGTATATACAAAACAATGACATTAAGATTAAATCATTCAAAAACAAAAATTCTAATTTTGTAAACAATTACTTCAAAAATTCAAATCCGAATCTAAACTATCAGTGCTGAATGCAACGAATGCAAAATACGATAAGACATGAACATCAAAACATAAAAATAGTAAACATCAAAAAGAATGAAAAGCCCTCATAATTCGAAAGAAAATATACTAATTGAATTCTAATATTCTCTAGCTGAATTTTGTACAAACTTCAGAAACAAATTAAACTTTCTTCTAAATACAGATGTAACCATTCAAGTATGAATTCACTAAAATTAAATGATTTATTACGAGTTTGAAATGATTTATTACTAGAATTGAATCATTACTTAAATGATTTATTACGAGCTCGACAAACGAGTTTTTGTCAAGCTAACACTTCGGAGAAGTAAACCGAGATATTCAATTGTAAAAAAATTGAAATAAAAAGGAAACATCTTTTTTATTAGCCGCGTTTTGACTTGAATATTTAGATTCTTTACAGTAATAATTTGTTAAAGAAAGTTCACAAAAATGTTGCTTACTAAAAGTAAATATTTGTCAATAGATGAATGTTTGATAATATTTAATTAGTTTTAAATATTATTATGACCACAGTTTGATTAGAAATTTTACTGCTTACTGAAAAATTTTCAATCAATCGTATTTTTGTACAATAACATGTATGTGCAATTAAAGATCAGGTGATGTAGAGAGAAGATATAATTGTAATAAATTGTAATATCTGTTTTAAAATTTTTAGAACAGTTTCACATCTCTAAAAAAATCCATAGCAGAATGACGTCTTAGATTTGAATTTCTCTCATTATTTTATATGCATAATTTTCTTTTAATTATTTAGTAGAAATAAAATGCAAGTTAAAATGAAGTTATACTGTCAAAATGTGCATTTTTATAAATATAGAAAAAAATAATGAAGTATTAAAATGCTATAATAAGATACATTTAAAAAAATTATTAGAAATTGCAAAAATTGGTAAACTATTAGAATTGGAAAAATTATTAAAAAATTATTATTGCTAGGGAAAAAAACAGAAATTTTGATAGTTTATAATTAAAAATCTTTGTAAATTTTTTTTTAAAGTTTTCCTTGGAATACTTACTATTCACGAAGAATTTTGAAGCTGCAGATTCATCTATCCCACGATAAAATTATTTTAAACGATTTCTTTTCATCATGGACGTAATTTTACATATAAAATCATACACGTAAAATTTGCCTCTTATTATTATAATAATTATATATCATATAGCTTGGCACACTAAAAACACACTGAAAGTATGTGTGCACGAAAAGTCATATTACAGGATAGTCATGTTAGACCGTTTGAAAGTGTATGTATATTTCGCTTGCTTTGTCTGCCTAATTATTATTTGATGATTTAAATACTTGAGGCATCTACATATCTCAATAATAAACTCGTTTTCATAATGTGGTACATTGAATTTTCTATTATGATCTTCATCATCTATCTCATCATCTCTTGATAGGATAAATTACATCATGGATTTCTAATAAGACTTAAATAAAAAAGCTCAACTCTGAAGCAGAGACTTAATAAACAACGAAACTTCGTTTTCTCTGAAATAACAATGAGACAGGGATACTGCGAGAAAGAGTTGTCTTTCAGAAACATGCATTGTCCATTAGCTTTAGAATAGAAACACAGAAAAGGATCTGCATTGTTTCTCGGGTTTTGCGATGGGGGAGAAGTAAGAAAAGAAGATACTTAATGATGATCCTCAGCAAACTGAAGCGCTTCTCTAAAACCTCAAGTACTTTATAAACTTGATTAAATGGTTTTCGGTGTAGGATATCATGCCGGAATCAAATCCTGCTTACTTTTGAGATTTTTTAAATTCAAGACTTTGGAGATCATTTGAGGTAATGCGTTAAAGTAAGGAAAGGGGAGAATATTGACAGAATTTCAGATTTACTATTAGTTGTTGCATTATTTATACACATTTACTAGTTAATGTTAAAAAGAAAATCATATTAATCCCAAACCAATCTAATAATGAATTGTATGTGTCTTATGTCAAAATCGTATATTGGAAAATGAGAAAAATGAAAAATATGAAAAAATGTCAAATATGAAATATGAAATGTGAATATTATTCCAAAATTAATGCTTAATTTTAAGGCAACGATATAGTCCTTTACTGCTTAATTAATATAAGATAATATTTAAGATATTAATATATTAATACCATATCATTCTAATAATTCTTTATATGCATTTTATATCAAGAATCTATCTAATATGGGGAAAAAAATGAGAGGAAACGTTATACCGGATATAAACTTAAATTTCAAACATTTATAGTCACTATTTTTCCTCTTAATTAATTTAAACTAAAATTTAAAAGCAAGCATATTAATTGCATATTATTCTAATAATATTTTGCATATATCTAATGTCAAGATTCTATTTAATATGAAAGGTGTAAGAAAATTTTATACTATAGATAATGCTTAGTTTTTAGGCAAACATACACACATTTTTTGCTTAAGTTAATAAAAGCTAAAATTTAAGGGAAATCATATTAATTTCATCTCATTCTAATAATGGTTTGTATGTATCTTATGTTAAAATTCTATCTGATATAGGAAGATGAAAAAAAAATTCAAGGAAATTTTGTACCAAAGATAACGTTTAACTTTTAATATAATCATTTTTTCTGGATAATTAATTCAAATAGAAAGATTGACTTTGTTATATGATGGGTATTTTAGATAATTCCTTTATTTTTTTGTGAGGAGCATTACTGTTTTAGGCATATATATATATATGCATATATATATATATATATATATATATATATATATATATATATATATATATATATATATATATATATATGTGAATATATATATATATGAATATATATATATATTAGGCATATATATATATATGTGAATACTTCGATAAAAGAATTGCACATCTATAAAATTTCAATAAGGGACAGGAAAATCAGACAATTGATACATCTTCTCTGCTTTAAAGGCTAAAAAACAACAAAGTATTAAGTTGCGAAAAGAAGGGAAGAAATGGGACCAATTTATGGTGATCATAAAATTATACAGGAATAAAACTGTTTTTATTGACTAATCCTATGATAAATATATTTTATTTATATTTGAACTATAAACTAATCAACAGTTTATTTGGATTTGAGATTCTAACTAATTTTTATTTTTTAAAGGTATAATTTTCTATTTGTCTTTTTATCTATATTATGGAGAAATTAATGGGTGAAAAAAATTACTGCAAGATTTGAATTTGCCACTATTCGTCCAGTAAAGTGTTAGCAACCCTATTAAAAAAATCGTTTGACAACTGGTAGTTTAGGGTTAGTAAAATTGGAGCGTTGCATGATAGCACAAAACGTTTTCATTGTTGAACAATATTTAAAAAAGCAATGAAAATTTGGTGACGGCAGTTCGTAAATTTGAGAATTGACGCCTAGTTGTGTGATTTAACACCAATGGATTTCTTTTTATTGGATTACTTAAAATAAAATATCTGTCAACAATGCCGAAAGTACGCATGCATTGAAGGAGGAAATTAAACGCTTTATTCAATGAAATCCAAATACATTTACACAAAAGGGTCATGGAAAATTTCTACAGGGAGTGCTCATGTGCCAGCAAAGCCATAGAAGCTCTTTTACCTATGTGTTATTTCATACATAATACTATCTTGTATCCTTTACGATTCAATAAAACAACAACAATGTAAAGGAAAAAAATGATGCTTTTAAAAAAATTGCACTTTATTCTATCATGTAACCCTTCATTTCTACTAATCCAAAATTACGAGCTGTGTTAATGGTTTTTTTAATAGAGTCGCCAACACTTTGCTGGGCGAATGGTTGTGAATTCAAGACTTTCGTTAATTTTGGGACGCCCTTTTTTATTCACCACTCAGTTTACCAATTCTATTTTGGAAGGATTGCCTTAATTTTCTAACGCCAGAACAATTTTCGCATTTTAAACTCCTTTCCTTGTAATTGTTGATATATCTATAAGCCCAGTATTTTTTCGAATCATTTTTGGCCTTGCTCTATTTGCCTTCTCCTTATGTTCCAAATTAATTTAGTACCATTGAAAATGATAATTATTGTTCATTATTACATCTATTACATCGCATTTAAAACAACGAGTGGTAAAATTGCTACAACTTTTAGAGTCAAATAAGGGAATAAAATGCTTCATTATAACAATTAATTTATTTCTAAGCCATGAAGATTATATTTTATTATAATTGGGTTTATTTAAAGAATTTTCATTTTTCAATCTATTATTATCTATTAATGCATAAATAATATTAAAAGTCATTTCTAATCAGAGTAAAGTAATTTCTAGGACTTTTGAAACCTAGATATGATTCTGAAATTTTATATTTTTATTATAGGATTAACTAGCTATTGAAATAACTTAATAATTGAATTGTATTGCTTGTGATATCTGATTAAATGAAATCTGATAATGCAATATGATAATCGAAAACCTAATTGAAGAGTTCAAATTTCAAGCATTATTATTTAGAAGAGATTATTGGTACAAATTAAGATTTAATGACTTAGGAAATATTTAATCATTATATTTATAGATATTTTTCCATGTATAAAAATAACGAAAAATGTAATCAATTTAAATAATTTTTAAGTAAATCTTGATATCATTTATATCATTTCAAATATCAAAAAGAAAAAAAAACTCAAATTAGTAATAACCAAGAGAAATTTTTTTTAGAGTAACTGCCTTATACCGTCACATCTTTTGTATCAATAATTTTCTCAACAATATTTCGTTTGTTTCAACGTTTTGGTTCAACAGTGTCTAAAAGTAAGCATAAACTATTCGCTGAAACATAAGTAAGATAAACATAAAACTTAGAAGGTAAATGAATTAGATATGCGTCGATAGCAGTTATTTTAGGCTGTGTGAAATTAATACATATTTTGCCTTTCTTCCAAACAAACTTCAGAAGAAATTAATTCGAAAGATTCTCTGTCATAAAAATAAAGATTTAACTTTTGCAACGGTACCAATTTCCTTTTTGTGCAATTTTTCTTTGAATTGTTATTAATTCTTTAGAAAATTTAAGGCGGATGACTTTGAAATAAGGAAATTCGTAAGTAGGTACTCTTTTGATTAACATTAAGTCTTTCAACCATTATTATTAACCCTTTCGCCATCCTGTCTTATTCACGAAAATTTCTGTTTAAATTCTGTTTTTCACCAAATTTCTAAGAAAATAAAAAAATCAAACAAAAAAAAAACATTTACAAAGTTTTTTAAACGTTTAAAAGTTTAAAAATGTAGAAGAATGCATGACGAGCGTTACAGCCACCTTGCAGAAGTTTCTCTTGAACGTGCTAGATGCGTTAGATGATGAAGAAGAGATTAAATCTACCAATATCTTTTAAATTTCTATTTTATTCCAATATGTCTAAAGTACTAGAAGTTGACAATTATTTTATACAGAAGTTTCTATACTACAATGCATTCTACATGAAAGACTTCAATCCCGAGCAGTGCTGGGTACAAGAACTAGCACTAATATAAAAAAAATCAATTGAAAAAGGTCAAGATATTATCAAATAGAATAATAAAAAGAATTAAAGATAAATGTACATGCTTATTTAAGTACATGTGACAAGTAAAATTTGGGGCACGTGTGCAAATTAATGAATCTCATACAAGAGGTGCATGAAACATGGAATTTTAAGCATGCACAAAAAAGTATGCAATAAAATTTAAAGAAAAAAAAAACAATGCATCTAATCTATTTTACAAAAAAAATCTTAATTTTTTTTTGTAATAAAAGTTTGTAAACATGGTAACGAAGGGAAAATGAAGATATATGAGTCAAATGAAAAATCAAAGACAGATAACCAGTCACAGGGTTACCTTGGTGCAAATCGAATAATTAATTTTTGAACTCTTCCAAATTTTAAGATTACTATTATTATTAAAGTGTAAACCTTTATCTTTTAAATTTATCTCAAGGCTTATTTAGATGAATTTTTGTTTTTTGTATGAATGCGTCAAATGTATAAACTGTGAGAGGTGGTTACAAGATATCGAGTAACACGAAGACGAGATTATCACTAACTTTGTTTCTGTTGAAATAAGGAGCGATTCTATCCTCTTTTTCCCAAAGGACTCAAAATATTTCTATTTGTAATAGTCCCATAAATTGCTAATCTTTTCTGTTATTGAGTTATGTTTTAAAGGACTTTCATTTAAGTCGCTTACAATGTAACTCTTTTCAAGCGAATTTTTCTGAGAATCTAAAGGATAAAGAGACATGATCTTATGGAAATTCACCTATTCATTGTCTGTAAAGGAAGAATCCTATTATGTTAAAATCCTGCTAGAATTTATTATACAATAACTCAATAATTCAGATAGTATGTTTCATTCTCAAATATATTCTTCAAAACACTATTAATAATAATCGGCATAATTTCATACACTAACAAAATATCACGCAGTATTAATTAAAAACTAAGAATAAGTCTTTGAGCATAGATCCCAAGATCTCCACAAAAGCAAGCCCATGAAACAAGGTTCCCATAAGATAACATTTCCTGTTTACAAGTATCTACAACTAAATCCAAGGAAGGGAATGAAACCGATTATCATATATAGACTTGAGAAGGCAGACGACGATATATTACTCTAGAGAGCCAATTGTATAAATGAGTTAATATAAACAGAAATTGATAGTTAATTACTTTGGCTTATAATTATTCTGACTGCTAATAAAATAAATTATATAAAATTTCATTCATGTTCGAGTGTTTTAAAGCGCACATACAAAAATTAAATGCATATACTGTAAAACTCAAGGAACACACGCTTTTATTAATAAACACCAAATTCTTTTTACACAACATTTCCGTTCACAAGATGTTTGTTACATTAGCGACTTTTGGTACTTTTCTAAGGAATATTTATCTCCCGATGTCTTAAACAATTTCAATATTAAATTTGGTTTCATTTCGTTAATTACTTTCGCAGCGACAAACAGAGAAAATTATTTTATTACTCCCTGTATTTTTGAAATTCATTCCAGGTTTTCCTTTCAATTAATTTTTGCTTGTATTTGTGAAACTAAGCATGATTGAAATCAGAATTCCCATCATGCATCTGTTGCGTCAGTTTCGTTCGTACATATTAATATACTGCTTTAAAATTACACAAGAGTTATGATATATGTAAAAAGTGTTCCACCTTTATATTCATAAGAGACCCACAAGGTTCCTAAAGTGTACTGCTGGCCTGTACCACAGAGAATAAAAATGAGGAAAACTATTCCCACTATGTTTTTGCCCTGTGGATTTGGTGAAATTACAACCGGAAACATTTGCAATTAAAAAAATAAATAACAACAAAGATGAAAAACAGAGACTGACCAGAATGTTGTCTTCTATTTTCTTAGAATGTGACTGGAACAGCATTATTTCATAGAATTCTTGGGATCTACCCTCCGGTCTTAAATAATTTCTATTCTTGTTTCTCCTGAAAGAGGTATTTGAGTTGATTCCTGGATCATTTTTGCGCTTCAATGATTTTCTTCTTGTTTCCTTTTCTTATCTTTCCAAAACTCACAGTCGGTTGTTTTTGAAGAAAAAATTTCAACTTTTTTTTGTAACATTAATTTAAATTAATCACAATTTTTTCAATAACAATGAAAGATCACTTGGTGAATTTGAAAGTTTTATTAAAGCCCTGCACTCAGTACTTTAGCAGATAAATTTATATTTTTGAATTTTTCTGCAGTGTTACAAAAATTAAGAAAGGAGAATTTGTTTCCAGTATAATTTTAAACTGGGTAACTTTTGAGGATTTATAACATTATCTACTGGTTTATGAAAATTTCATTTTCAGAAGCAAGTAATTGGGAAAATGGGTGCGTCTTTCACAATAAAATGCAATATACTTTACAATTGTCAGATACTTAAAATTATTATTTGTTTTTTGATAACACTTTTAAATGTACTTTATTCCTTAGATATTAAACTGCAATCTTATTTAGAGTTGTCAGGTATTTAAAATTCTTAAAATAAAAGTAACGATGACAATATTTCACGATTGTAGTTTTAGTTATATTAAAGTCCCGTTTTTAAGGCAGCACTAGGTCTATTCTGGAACGGACCTCGTAATTTTGAACCGCGGTCAAATGACGAGAACAACACCTGAGCTGGCAACTCCTCTCCAAACCTCCACTGCACATCAGAGGGAGGATATTTGGCCCGACGGATTTTACACGCACCCGACCCCTTTACTCAAAGATTGCTCTGTGTATTTGGATCACAAACATGAAACTCTCCAGTTCCGAAGCCGAGACCTTAGCACGAGGCCACCGCGGCACACTGCACAATATTAAAATATAAACCTGTATGTTAAGAATTTAAAATATATGTTTGGCAACAACTAAGATTTCTACTAACTAATTCAACTAAGACAACAACTAGCCTCTATAATTTCATCAAACATAATCTGAATATTATGGATAGTCTCTAAAGACTTTTCTTCAAGAATTTCGTATACATCAAGTTTGTAAGCAGTGTGACAAAAGAATAGGACGAACTCTCCAATTCAATTTCTATGGAGGTAATTTTTGATATTGATATTGGTGAGAACTAATGTTTGAACTTCTTGAAATAATAATGCGTTTGTTAAATATTTAACATACGTAATATACATGTGATTTTCCTTTATTATTGAAAATCAAGGAAGAAGAATTCTGTTCCATAATTGTTTAGTTTACGTAAAGGAATAAGAAACTAAAACTGCAGTACCTTAAAAATCAGAAATCAGAATTCCCTGCTGTTTCGTTTTAAATATAACTACATGAATAATTTTAAGTAGAACTGTTATGATGCCATAGAATTTAATTCTGTTAAAATGGTTCATATAGAAAATGGACAGAATCGATATAAGCATATTGAATAACATGGCCTTTTTGTCACAATTTGACGCTTAAAAATATTTTCTTTTAAAAATCGGTAATATTAAGTTATGCATCGGAAATTTAATTGAAATTCAATTCAATCAATATTTCTAGTAAATCAACTGATCACCATTGTTTGTTAGTTATCAATATTTTCCTTTTTACATATGGTATTTTTATTCATTTGCACAAGTTTATAACATAGAGTTAATCTTAAGAATTATATTTATCTGTACGAACCTTAAATACTGCCATGTTTTATTTCTTCTTTCCTATTTTTTCAGTGCAAGAATAATTTTATAAAGTTATTCAAACGAACAAGACTAACTCTTCTTCACACACTGATTGAAAATCTTCATTATTCTAAATTAAAAATTAGCAGTAGTGTTCTTAACAATGACCAACACCACGTCATCTTTCTAACTTTCTCATGACTCAGTTTAGAGCTTTCATTCCATTCCAGAATTTTATTCTTTCCGTTCCTTAAATTATATTTATAGATATTAAAAAAAATAGAAAATCATTCTGATTATTCTGTTTTTATGTTACGTTTTTAATAAAAATGAGAGATTGAATGTGAAAGTAATATTTTGCTACCGCAAAACAAATGGAATATATTAGTCTTCTAGATTATTCGAAGTGTTATTATTTAAAATCATAATACCTTTCAAAGAGGATTCAAAATAATACGAATATAAAAATAAAATTATTATTAACTTATTTTAATCAACTTATTAACTTATTAAAATTTAACTTATTTAAAATCTTATTGCTTCCATTGTTGAGAGGTACGGAAGAAAGATTCTGCTATGTATACTGTTTATATACGGAACTTATTTAAAATCAACAAAGCTGTTTTTTAAGCAATGTGTTTCAAAGATACTTGACTGAATATTGTTAAAAAGGTGAAATTTGAAGCCAAAATATTGTTTTGAAATAAACAAATATTCAAACATGTGAGATTATTCAAATATATTGATATTTAATAGCATTGAGAGCATATATAAATTCATATTCAAGTCTCATTAAAAACTCAATTTGAGTTACAGCAGGTTTTATAAAAAAGTGAAAATCAAAATATTTTGCTTCTTTTAAAAATTCATTTTTGCTTAAAATGCTTCCATTGCTTTTTAATAAAAGATAATGATCATCAGTCATTAAAAGCTTTTAAAGATGTAAATTAGGGGAAGCAAAAACTATGGTTGTTTTTAACTAATATTTTAATATTGAGATTTTAACAAATATTTGTGCATAGACAAACAATTTTTCAGTAAATAATTTAACACACTTTAATTTTTAATCAACATTTATTCCCGAAGTTTAAAAACTAAGATTTATCATAACAAGAAATTATTAATTTCTTAGAAAATTTTTTTCACTTCTTTACCATCAATTTTAATAAATATTCACTATTAACGCTAGTTGTCATCTAACACTGAAATTTGCCAGCCTAATCATAAACATTTTATTTTTACCATTTCATTTTTTTTGTGAAAATGACAAATAATATGGAAGAAAACTGAGTAAAATATGCAAAATATAGAGTATAAATAGTGCTGACATATTTCTTTACACTCAACTTAATTCAAAGCATAAATTATAATAAATTTATTTTAAATAATGCTGCAACTAACAATAATAAGATAAACGTAAAGTAAAATTTTTTTCTGAAATAGTTAAAAGAATGATTTATATTTTTTTTAGAGAAAACTATCTAAGAATCGATATAATATCCTTTTATTAGCAGTTTAAAATAAAAATTAACGAGACTATTTATATATACATATAACAAAACATTTAATACCAAAAAGATTTTATAGATAAATATCGTAACACATCAAAGGTAGTTTCAAATAAATTGCGTTACATCGGAAATAAATTCAACAACAACATCCGGGAATAAATTCAGCAACAAAAATATCAAAATAAATGGCACTTGGACTTTGAAATGTGTCTGCTGGATGGTCTGCTTGAAAATGTAGTGACTTGTCCGACAATGCAGAAAAGGAAACAATGGAGTACTTTCGACTTAGCCATGGAATTGAAGTAGAACTGTCTTATGAATAGGTTGCTAGGCGTGATCTGCTATGCTGAGAGAAATACACAAATTTTTTTATAATAATTTCATAAAAACTATTTCTGCAGTTTTAAAAATCCCACTTTCATTATTCTAATGTAATACAGAATTTGTTTATTTTCTTTATTTTCTTATTCATTTATTTTGAATACTATATTATATATATATATATATATATATATATATATATATATATATATATATATATATATATATATATATATATATATATATATATATATATACTTTATTATATTACTATATTATATATGCTATAATACTATATTATATTATATTTATTTTACTATATTAATTACTAATTTAAAAACTAATTATTTTCAAAAAAAAAAAAACTCCTGTAGTAAAACGAATATTTTGAATCAAATATTAAGGTCCTTTAAAAGAGTTACATGTACACTTGTGCATAACTCATACAAGACATACTCTTGTGGAATGAGTTTAATTAGATTAAACAGTTAAAAGTTGAGTAATTAAAATCAATCTTAAATTGTTAAAAAAACAATCTTAAAATTTTAAAAAATTGCGAACATGAAAAATCTAAAATAAAAAATACATTGCTAAAAATTATAAAATATATTGCTAAAGATATAATCTGTTGAATGTACGGAGAAAGAAGTCCAATAAGCTATATAATGGAGAAAGACACTTTCTTTCACAAAAATAACAGAACTCAGATAACAAAAGCTTAGTCAAATTAGTGTCTACAATACATGTAGACACAAATGGCACAAACAGAACAGACGCCATTTCATACCCCTGTATCCATAACCATATGGTCACTGAATGGATTGATGGGCATGTTACTTTAATTTTTATTAAATACCAGAATATTTAAAGAAGAAAAAAAAACATACAAAAATAACTATGTACAGAATTTACGAACTTATAAAATATGAAATATAATATGATACTTCTTACAATAATTTTCTACTTCGAAATATTATAGAAAAATTATCTCGAGTAATAATATGCAGAAAAATATTTTGTATGAAAAAAAAACTTATGAATTATGTGATTATTTCACTTGTTATGATATGCAGTGGCCACAAACAGCAAAAACTAGCGAAATAAACACCAGCATCTAACTATATGGATTTTTGATATGTCTCTTCCCCGTAACGAAATAATTTTTCAGTAACTTAAATGTAAAAAGAAAGTTATCAAAATCTCTTCAAGTAAATGAAGATATCTAGGATGTGAATTCTGAGCAGTCAACTTCCTTTTAGACTATTCCAAAAGATACTAGATGAGATTAAAATATAGGTTGGAGGTGACCGATTCATTCCAAATCATGCTCCTTAGGATATTTGTTGCTCCATTCGTTCGATCCATTTCTGTCCTATAGATTAAAATTTCTCTTAAATGCAAATCTATGTTTTGTAATTTAACGTCAGCAGTTCCGAATTCAGAAACAACTTGAAGAAAACATTCATGTTTTTTAATCTCTTCTTTAGTATATTTTAAAATATTTTAAACATCTTTCTTCATAGACATTTTTGGAAAAATGTAAAATTTTGGAATAAATTTTTGAAATTCAAGTAAAAGAATTTTTTTCAAATTCATTTCGTTATAGATTTAAAAAAAAATGTTCGGCTTTGACAAAAAAAAAAAAAAAAAAAAAAAAAAATGTTTTCTCTTTAATCATATTGCTTTTATACTAGAATAGACGACTAATGGAAGGCATCGACATCGAATTAGAATTTAGTTTCACTCAAATGAATAAATTCGGTATTTTTTATTCTATAAAACTCTGTTCATAATGAAATAGAATGTGTAGAATAGAATCTTTAAAAGAAAGATAATTTGACCCGGAGCTACCAAATTTGGAATACATTATTTAGGGAGTACCGTACCTTAGAATATTAAAAATATTCAGTTGGAAGTTTAATTAATTGAAAGTTCAGTGCGATTTTAACTCTTTGAAGGAAATATCTTAGAAAATATACTGCATGAAAATGATTCTTACAATGTTTATTATTCAAGAATAATCCTTTTGATTACACCTATTCAATTGTCCTCAATTATTTTTCCAAAATCTTGACAATTTAAAAAAAAAATTTCGAACTTTTCGACATTGAAAATTTTATTTTTGCATTCAAATTGATAGCATGGTTTCGCAAAATATTTAATTGCAAGTATTGCTTCCATTGTTGAGAGGTACGGAAGAAAGATTCTGCTATGTATACTGTTTATATACGGAATTAGAATGTGAAGTTATATTGCCGCATTGAAAAGAGGCAGTCGACTCTCCATGGCCGAATGGTCATAGCACTGATTTCATAATCAAGAGATTGTAAGTTCGAATCCCGCTAGAGCCACTGCGATTACACTGTTTGTGTAATTGTTTAATTCCGTGATTTTATGTTTCCCTTTATTTCATGTTCCCGAAGATTCTGGACATTTCGTTAGTTTACCATACAAGTGTTCTGGACTGTTCTTACTGTCTCCAGAAAAGTATTCTGGAACTTTCCCTGCTAGTATAAAAGCAGAAGATTAGCTCTAGTTCTTGGTGCGTCATTGAGTTCTATACTAAAGTATCTACGTGGCAATATTATAGCAGAAGATAACTTACATTTAGAAATAGATTATCCATATTTTCAAACTATAAATGTCATATATAATGTCATATGTATATATAAATGCAATGCCATAAATCTCGACTAAAAAGATGTTTAATGGATCATGGATAAAAGAAATCAACTTAAGATTTAATTATTTATTTACTTACTTTCTTCTACAGAGATACACGAGATCATTATTCATCTCATTCATAAACAAAAGAGGGTTCGGATTCAGGTATGCATCCCAGAATACTGGAAAACCAAATTTCGTTTCCAACCTAAAAAAGGGTTCCCATCTCCCCCTCAAAAACCGTAGTGACGCTTATACTCTTAAGGGGTTGGTTGATACACAATAAAAAAAGAAAGAAAAAGCACTCCATATAGCATATAGCTATTGGACCAATGTATGGTTTGACATTGGTCCATTGGTTTTGAGAGCTCTTAGAAAACATCCCTCGCTATAACATGTTTGGGTGATTGTTTTTAAACACGCTTCTCGGACATCCGTTAATCATGGAAAGTAGAGAAAATCTCGTGCATGAGATTACGCTGAAGATTGAAATGATGTTTGGGGCTGTTCAGTAATGGAAGAGTCAAATAAAACCAATATTCTGGAAAACCAGACGGTTGCTATAAATAGTTGGTTATAAATTTTAAAAAATAGCAACTACATTTCATTATATTCCAATGAAAAGCTATTATTCGTCTTTTTTAATATTAATAATAATTCAATGAGTAATTCGTTATGTTTATATTGTTATTCCATTTCTTTAATGCTTATGCCAAACATTCTATTTCTGAATTTCTTTTGAGACATTTCATTCTTTCGAAAACTTGGAAATGTATGAAAAATATCCAGTGGTTTATATTCCAAATATATACACGATATTGCTTTTACCTTTGATATTTTAAACATACAATCCAATACTACTATGGCAAAAGAAATTGCTTTTGCTTTTGATGTTGTAAACACGAAGAATAGTGCTTTTGTTGAAAAATATGCAGAATAATAAATTTCAAGAATAACAAAAACTATCCAGCGAATTCTATTCACACAGAGAATACAAGTTTCAAAAGAGTTGTTGACACAATGAGAAAAAATATTAGACATACAGAACATTTTTTTTTAATTTTTCAGGAAATATTTATTAGATGGATTGCGATAGACTTCACGTTAGAATTACATTTATCCTCAAAATATGTTTACCACAATATAAAGTCGCATACTGAAAGAAATAACTTGAAAAGCTTGAAATATGAATGAAAATTCCGTTCAAATTTATTACTTTGAAATCAAGAAGAAACATATATTGTATACAATTTAAACAGCTGTATATATTACGTTCTTGCCTATAATATAAAAAAAAGACTAGAAGATTTAAGTGTATTAATATACTATTTATGTCTATATTTGTTTCTAATAGAATGGTACCGACAAAATATTTATTATAAGCTTGGAAAATCATTTTACTGATAAATATTCTGACGATAAATTTATTTAATGTTTCATAACTAACATAGATATTAATAACAGCAACTTAAATCATTCATTAAAAATAAAAAATTTATTAACGATAATAATCGAGAAAGGCTGTTCGAACATAATAAAGATTAAGAACAACAATTTTAAATTTTAATTAATCATAAATAATTTATTAATGATAATAATCTTGAAATGCTATTTTATGATAAATAACTGCATCAAAAGATTTGAACTGTAATTGTAATTCCTATATTTGTTGAAGAAATATAAATTATTTCATAATATCTTATAAACTCTCTTTAACCATAAATTCGCTTGTCATCTGAAAAAATAATTAGCTTCTGAGTAATTACTGAAGAGCAAAATTTGGCTTCTAAAAACACATGGAAAACTGAAATTATCTTTCAAAAAATCATGAATTTACTCATTGAATATCCCCAACTGAACTACATATATTTTAATAATTCTATAATAATTTAATAAATTAATTTAATAATTTAATTTTTTCATATATTAATATATTTAGGTGTGTGCTGGAGCTCTACAAACTAAACCATTTGAATTAAAGCTACTAATATTGCTACAAATATACTTTGAATGATAAGAATATGCATGAAAATATAAGCAACTGCTGTGTTAACTTGTGAGTGAAAGATTTATTTGAAATTAAACAACTGGAATTCTAAGCAAATTAAGAAAATAACATTCTAAACAAACCAACTGGAGGCCAAAGGTATCTATTCAAAAAATATGACCAAAATCACTATTGAAGCTTTCAATCAAATTTAGACAAAAAAATGTTGGAACAGCTAATGTAGAAAATGTAACTAGTCTTGTGCACAATATATTGAACCTCTTGATGATATTACCGTTCCAGTAAAATAAAAGCGCTTTTTAAAATGATTGTAGCATTCTTGGTAGAATATATGTTCATTTGCTAGAGTTCATTGTTGAAATTGTACCGAAGTTCTCAGGAAATACAACAGCAGATAATTTAAACACATACTTTAAGATACTATTCTATACTATAAGATGTTTTGTTAAAAAAGTGTCAAGTTTCTTTTAATTTCTTTTATGGGCATAGATATCATTTATGGTTTGTCAACAAAAGCAGCCAAACATTTATTCAATCAGAATCAATGAGTGTTTCAAAATATATAGATCAACCAAATCACTTCCGAGTTTAGATCAAAGGAATCAAATCAATGTAAAGGAATCAAAGGAATTTAAATGTTTACTCTCAATGAATTTGAAATTTTACAAAAATATAAAATCCCTCTCAACTAACCAGCTTTAGAATGAGAAGTCAACTATCAAATTGAAAAAAAAGAATTATATTTAACTGAAAGTTGGTATTCATATAAATTACTAAATGCCATAGTCTGATTAATCTTACACGTGCAATAAAATACGAGCTTTTGCTTGAATATCTGTTATGCAAACTACATTTATGCCAAATCTTGATGGATTCTGGTACATATATTCTTCATAACAAGAAAATGATCGCTGTTAGCTCTAAAAAAGGCAAATAAATAATTAAAATTTCGATTCTTTACAGTAATATCTGCCAAAAATACATTCTCTATAAAAATGCTTTCTATAAAAATGAAATATAATAGACCTTTGTTAATTCGAAATACTTAAATTTTTATACTTCTGCTATATGAAATTTCTTTTGTCCCCTGAAGTTTTTAGTTGACATAAAACTAACAAAATATAAATTCGTGGAATTCAATTTAGAATAGGGCGATTTGTTTGACTTCGAACCATCAGATTTGAATTACTATTTCTTGAGTTTAAACTCTTTTCAAATTTATACCAATAACAAAATATTTTCTTTAGACTATCAATCACAGATCCGTTTGTTTTGTTGTGATCAGACCGAGAACCCCATTTCAAAATATCTCTATATTTTTTTGAAAAGTAATTACCGAAGTAAGAATTAGAAAATTGTTAAATTCTGGAATTTAATACTAGAACTACAGATATTAAATATAGATACCTAGCTTTACCACTTCCTTCAAAGTGACAGGTTTTTAGTCGCCATAGCTTTCATTGTCACCTTTGGTTTAGTTTATGTAAATAAAAGAATATGATTTAACAAAAACAACTTTTAACATAATAATTCATTAATTATTAATCAAAAAACAAGAAAAACTGAAGATTGTAATTGCATTTATAGGATATCCAGTTACAGCTTTTAGTTTAAAACTGAGTCAGAATCGGAATAAAATAGATCTCATTATAATGGAGGCAGAACACTTTGGATTAATCAATATTTAATATGATTTAATTCATATAAAAATATAATTCAACTTTTTCCAGGAAATGTCTGAAAGCTATATATAAATTAATGTAAATACATGCTAATGTCCATCATTGAATAGATGATCTATAAAGTAGTATAAAGATTGAAATTTCTAAAGCTGCCACTTTGATGGGCCTTGGTATAAATAGGTATAGGTCATATTGACTGTGGAAGTTAAAATGGCTGAATAGAAAATGAATAGGAATGTGTAATTGCTTTATATTTTATTAAAAATTGTCAAAATGCTCTAGAACAATTGATAAATCATATCAAAATTTATAAGTATGAAATTTTAAAGCCTTCAAAATGACGATTTTCAAATTGTTACTGTTAATCCCATATAATTGGCGGCAAAATAAAATGAAAATAAATCATTTTACCAAACAAACAGGAAAATTGAAAGATGATAGAGAAAATATGTATTGAAGGTCATTGATGGAAAAGAGATTTCCAAAAATCACCGTAAATATCTTTTATAGGATTTTAAAAAAATAATATGATTTGAAGACCAAAGGAACGAAACTAAGAAATCTCTAAAATCAATGTAACTCCAACCGCATTTGAGTAAAATATAAGACGGCACTTCGGTCAGCCTTTGTTGTTCCATTTCTTTGTCTCCAAAAATTGTCTTTCCGTTTCTGATTTCAACGAGCCCACAGGGCAAAAACGCAGAGAGGGTATTCTTTTCCCTTTCTCATTCCGTTTTGTTTTACTTCTGCTGGAATATGCCAGCGACTGGATTTGTCACCAGGGATATTCTATGAAAATGAAAACTTTTGTGCGTGTGTTCTTATGTTCTATGTGTGTGTGTCTGTGAGTCGGCCTGTGAATATCGTGTAGGGTATCTTTGATATAATTGAGTTTGTATGCAGGAGAAAATTTTGTAGGGAGAATGTTTACAGCAAATCCAACTTCCACATGCGCTATTCTATGAAAAGAAAGTTGATATTTGATTATTCGGTGACATGTAGGGTGAACATGTAAACAGGTCTTGATTTCAGAGGTATTCATAGCATTGAAGACATCTTCAATTTTTTTTATATAAAGTTCAGTTATCTCATAATACTTAAATATTGCCAAAATTGAAAGAAAAAATAACAATGAATCTACTACAAAATAAGT
The DNA here is from genome assembly GCF_947563725.1 of Argiope bruennichi. NCBI lineage: Eukaryota > Metazoa > Arthropoda > Arachnida > Araneae > Araneidae > Argiope > Argiope bruennichi. The sequence continues at coordinate 66,720,092 of NC_079155.1, forward strand.
AATAATTCTTTATTAAAAATGACGGAATACAAATGGACTGAAATTTAATAACAAGCAGTTAAAGAAGATATTAAAATGAATGAAATCGAAGAAATAATAATAAGAAGAAGAAATCGTTGGTTAGTCATATCACTGACTTTCCGACCCGCTCGAAGGCACACGAATAAAGAAAACTGAATGACCGGATAGCCGCAACAGCAACACTGGCGGGAACTGTTGTTGAGTTCTTAGGGCGGAGTTGAGTTCTTAGGATCTATGGGAGGAGCCAGATCTCCACGTTTTTGCGTACTCTCCAGGGTGGCGAGATTCAACCACCATACCGGAAGCATCACCTCATTTCGAAGTGCCTCCCGGGGGTAGAAATGTTGGTAACCTCGTATCTTCCAAAATTTATATATTGTCCAAAATTTGCAAGAAATTCCCACTTTTTTTGTGAAATTATTGAACTATCTTAATTTTTCCAAATAAATCCATCGTTTATTTACCTTTCTAATTGACCGACTGACAGGTAAAACTCAGAAAATGATTTAGTAAAATTTTTGAGTAATAGTTTTATAAAATTACTTCACCGATGTTTCCCGTATAAAAGGGAAAACATTGATGTACAGTCACGGAAAAACATGTACAGTCACAGAAAAAAGATCTACCAACCTTTATCCAGGGTTAATTACTTTATAGCATTTCTTAAGTCTTCGAAGTAAAAGTTGAAGTTGTTCATCGTAAGTACGAAGTACGAAGTTGTTCATCGTAAGTACGAAGTTGTTCATCGAAAGTACGAAGTTGTTCATCGTAAAACCATATAAAAGGTTTCACATGAAAAGAGCCAAAGAATTCTTAACGATATCTGAATCAAAAATTTCATAAAGGGCCATCTATATATGAAAATAAGAACAAACTTCCACATTTCCAATAGCAAAACTCATTTTTCTCATCAAATTTAAACACTACATGAAACTATCTTCCCAGACACCAGATTTCATTAGCTTATGTCTATTCGTTTCGACATTATGAGCTAACAAAATATCGATAATCTAATGTTAAAATGAAATTTTGAACATATATTTATGTCTTAAAATATAATATAGTTATTGTCCTCTACACTTTTTGTTATGGAAATATGACATAACGTTTTGTCTTTTTCTGTGCTGGTAGTCTTCCAAAAATGTAAGAGCGGTTTAAAAATATTTTTTTATGGATGATCAATGGATGCAAAATAAATGACCCTAAGTTACATGTTTTTATTTCTTAAAGCTTCTGATATTGTACATGAAATTTTCTTTTTAAACTTATGTTCGTTAATATTTAACTGCCAGATCTAAAATATTGCTAAAGAACGATCAAGCAACGGCCCATTTGGATGAGAACATCGTCTAGTATTTTAAAAATTAATTATTTCTATTAGCATATATATTAGGAAAAATTATATTTTCTTCGCTGTAGTTTCTATTTGAGGGACAAAGTCTGAAATAAATCAGATAGATTGCAATATTTAAGTTCTCTTTCTGGGAGATTTTTGAAAATGCTATTTATAATATTACATGAATTATAACAAAACTACCAGAGAAAACATCTTCCTGTAATTACCTCATAGCATTTCTTAAGCCTAATCGAGGTGAAAATTGTTTTCTAAAATATACAAAGAGTAACTAGAATTCAAAAGATTTTAGCTTTATCTTAGGGATAACTATCTTGGAACACGATTGTTCATTTTTTAAAAGTGTATATTCTAAGCAATGATTTATAATTATTTTTTTCACCTAGCTAAGTTTAATTGAATGAGCCATTGTTCGAGTTACACTTCCGATCAGTGATTTTTAAGCACATTTAATTTGAAGATTTATTTTTGATATATTTGAATCAACATTATAGAGGAAAGCAATAAAATTTTTCATTTTTATTATTTTTTTTTTAGCTTCACATAAATATTACTCAGAAGCGTTTTATTTTTTTTGCTTTTTTGACAGAAATAAGAGTCTAATGAACTTAAATTCAATATAACCATCCTGCAAAAATAGCATAAAAAGTATTTTAATAATTTTTTTACCACAAAAATTTCCCGAAAGAAACTTAATCTTGAATTTATAAAATATCTGACTATTAGTATAGAAATTGGACTCTTTTTCCTTAAAATATATGCAGCTTAATGAAAAAGGAAGAAACGATTTATGAAATAAATATATTTCATTTTTATTATTTGCTTAACATTATTTTAAATACATTACTAGTAATAAGTATAATTTTTAATACAAGTTCATTCTATTACAGCATAAAAAGATAATATATATATATATATATATATATATATATATATATATATATATATATATATATATATATATATATATATATATATATATATATATTAAAATGAAAAAATTCTGCTCTCTTTTGATATTTTTTTAGATGCTACCAAAAAATACCATATTCTAACATTTTAAATCTTATATTTTTGTGTAGTAGAATTTCTTTGCATTAGCACATTTTTTTCAGTAATATGCATTAATCATTTGAAACGATTACATACTATAAATCCTTAATAAAAACGTAATGCAGTAATAAAAGTAATAAAATAATAAATAGTAATACATTTTTTTTTGAGAAAATGTATTTTTAATAAAAGCAAATAGTAAAAATTGTTTCTATTAAATATGAAAATGTATTTTTTTAATTCATTAAAATTGCTATAATGTTTTAAGATAAATAATATTAAGAATCTATTTATTTAATAAAAAATTACTAAAGCAAAAGATTAATCATTTCTTGAATTTCACGGTTTATTTACTATTTAATTTTTTATATATTACTTACTTATTTACAACTTCATGCTTTATTTACTTATTAACCTCTTACAACAAGCAAATGATTAATGAAAGAAAATTCGAAATAAATCTTTCTCCTTAAATTCACATTAGAAAGCTTATTTTCAGAACAGTTTCAAAGTATTTAAAATGCATTGATTATAAGGCAAAAAAAAAAAAAAAAAATGCTGATATGAAAGTATTCAAAGAGAAGTTATTTACATAAATCCACTTCTGTTAAAAATAAATCAGCATTCAAATAAAAAAATAATGATAAATAGAAACGCTTTTAAGCTTTTCATTGGATTAAAAAAAAAGGTTTTAATTACTCTTTATGGGAAATCTGACAAACAGCCTATTATTGTCCAATAAAGTAGTTTTAAAATCTTTTGCTTTGAGCTAACAGGAATTGTAAAACGAAAAGGAAAAAGATTGAAATCAAATTATTCTTGCAAAGGAAATTAATTCAAAACCAATGAAACTAGACTAGCGTGAATATATGAATGCTTAATTTCATTGGAAACATTTATAAAACCTTTTACAAATCTCATCAGATAATCAAGTTATGTTAAATCAGCTTTTCAAAGATAAAAGGGAAAATCAAGGATCATTTTTATTCTTTTTTTTATTTGGAACCACTTTTATCGTTTTATTTAATATTTTTTTTTGAAGAATATATTTTCCTTTTTTCTAAAAGTTCTTTAATCTTAGAAGTCATCGGAAATTAAAATGTAATTCTATTTTCAGTTATGTATAATGATATTCAAAAATTAATGATCAAATTATATTTCTTAGTTAACATTTGCCGGCAGTAAATATAAAGAATACTTTTTGTGAAAGGTATTGAAATTTTTCAAGAGAATTCTTTGATATCTTCTACTAATAATAAAAGACAATGTGTATTTAAGTTTATTTATGCTATCGTTCTACAGAGTCGTTTGACACTGATTTATCAAGTTTATCATAAATATACATTAAAATTTGCAAATATATACCTCAATGATTTTTTTAAAAAGTTAATTCGAATTTCAATAAATACAAATTAGCAACCATTCTAACTTTTCATCTGTTATTCTCAAAAACAATATAGCACAAAATTGATTTTTAAACCAATTAAACAAACATACAAAACCAGCGAGAGTGATCTCAATAAAACTTTCTAGCATACACTCTAATAAACGTGTCATACCAAAGATTACCTATTGTTGCATTTGTATACAATAGTTACGTAATATTAATTTTTCGCTTGAATTTAGCATTTTTACCGAATCAATCGTGTCACCCTCGGTAAAATTTTTGGCTATTTATCCCTGGTATATCTTATAGTATCCAAAAATCGAATTTGCGTTTTAGACACATTTTCTTCAACTGAATAAAATAAAAAAAAGATCCCAAACTTCAATTTTAGTCACAATACCCCATACCAAATTTCATATATTTAAATCATTACACTTTTAAATGATTGAATTTTATTTTCAGAAAATACAGGCATACAGGCAGTCAATCTTTTATTGGATTTTGGCAGGTGTCCTACACTGTAGATGTTAAATATGTTTACCGAATTTTACATACCCCGCTCTTTTCGTTTTGTAATTATTATGTTAAGTTAACCCTTTCTAGGGCCGTGGGAAATATGCTTCCCACCAAATGTATCAATCTTTGTATGAAATTATGTAGGTCGGCATAAGTTCTGACAAATATTTTTAGTAAGTCAGATGCTTCAGTTCTTTATCTCAGACAAAATGACGTGTCTTGATTTGTTAATTATTATTAATTAACCAAATTAATTAATTAATCAAATTAAATTTATATAATAAGCTAAATGAATACCTTTTCTTATTCTAATTACAAGCCTAAAAATATTTTAACATAATATGACTTGAAAAAAATGGCCCTTTAAAGGGTTAAATTAACACAACCGGATAGACGTACTTCCTCTAAACATATTTTACACAATATTTGTATAGAAATCTGCTAATTTGATCTAACATCCATATACCAAATTTCAACCATCTAGCTCAAAGCATTTTTGTGTTACCTTTGTCACAGACAGGCGGAAGGGCATTTTCCAAAAATGTGTTTTGCAAACTCAGGGTGGTCGTCCAAATCTCGAGTTCGAATTTTTTTAACGATTACTAAACTTTCTCTATACGAAGTATATGAGAAAGTGAAGAGTACACTTTTCAGTATTGTTTTAGAGTGTGCGTAAAAAGAAAACATTAAGAAAGAATTTAAAAGTAAGTCTTTTTTTTCAAATCTTAATGGCATTAATTCGGTAAAACATTAATTAATTTTTGGCTTGAATTTAGCATTTTTACCGAATCCATCGTGTCACCCTCGGTAAAATTTTTGGCTATTTATCCCTGGTATGTCTTATAGTTTGCATTAATTTCGGTAAAAACCATTCAGAATAAAAATATATTTTACCTAATTATTTGAATCTTATTTTGTAGACACAATCTAAATTTAAAGGAAATATCCGTTTGTAAATATTTCTCTTTGTTTCAGAATTCTTTCTTTTCCAAAACACAGTAAGTATCCCTAAGATATTTACTTAGATATTTTTTTTTAAATAAACAATTTCTATATATGATACAACATTTTCGTTAGTTTTCATGCGTGAATATCTTTTGTTATATTTCAGAAAATATTTAGAATCGCAGCTAGTGTGGTATATATATTTAGTTTTTCTAAAGAAATTGCTTTTGATATTGTAAACATATACAATAATGCTTTGCCGATACCTCATAAATATAAACTGCAGAAATAACAACACTGAGCAAAAAAAAATCTTTTCAGACAAGTTTCTTTTATCGGAGGACAATAAATTCAAATTTCAAAAGATCCATTCGCGCGATGAGAAAAGCTTATTTAGATGTATGTATACGTACAAAACTTCCGATACTTTATGGAACTGTTCATAAGGTAGAGGATATTGAAACTATTTTAGTAGGACAAAGAAGAATGCATGTTCTGCATTTTTATGCAATACACATTCATAGAAAAAGAAGCAATTTAAGGATTTTATAAGATATCAATTTAATTTAAATCATTCATGTACTCAAAAAAAAAAAAACAAAAAAAAAAAAAAACCCGAACGAGGCTTAATATAATCTCACTTCAGGAATTTGATCATGAAAATAAATTTAGTATAATTCTTTGTTGGAAACTTCCTTTTCATATTTTAATATTTCAAAATATTTTAATATCATTTGCTATTTTCCATCCATACATTTGATATGAATTGTTGAGATTTTATCTAGTGGAAATGTGCAATTTTATAGATTTAAGATTAATTTAATCATTGTCTCGCTAAAAATAGGAAAAAAAAAGTGAATGCCATTTAAATATTAAGAGCAGATTCTAAGGAATTTTTGATTAAAAAAAACATACACTGCTCATACCATGAAGGAAAATTAGCGTATATAACTTTCACACCATTTCTATCATATAAAAATAAAGAAACTGCACTCTTAGTGCTTAAGAACAAAAATATACCATGTATTTTTTTTTTCATTAGATGTTTTTCGAGAAATAGTACAGGGTGTCCTACAAGATATGCAGTGTCTAATATTTCCAGATTCGGATATATTCATCATGATGAGTATTTTGATGTATAGCATGTGGTGTCCCCGATTATAGCATCATAGTCTAATTAAGGTTTGAATCTTGTGTCATGAAAACCTCAAGAAATGAGGGGAAAAAAGTGAAAATAAATGTTTATTGAAAACTTTCAATACAACAGATTTTTGAAATGTAGTCCGAGAAATTACATGGTGAAGTCTAGAATAGAAATTCGCTACAGCTTTATGCAACACATCTGTTCCAATTTTCTTGATCTCGGTTTCAATTGCTGTTCTCAAGTCAACCAATGATGTGGGCTATGTGGGATAGATACATTGTGCCTCTGAGATGTTCAGATAAAAAAGTAACATTAAGGTCCGGCGAGTAAGGTGGTCACTCTATATCGTTGCCTGTTCTCATAACGGAATCCAACCCGGTCAGTCTATCGTAAAAATGTTCAGCTAAGAGATCGAAGCTCGCTGAGTGCGGTGAGTTTCGTGAGGTCTAGAACCATCTTTCATAAACCAATAATCGCTTATCTTGTTTATGCCATGCAAGAATGGGATGACACCGTCATTCAACATGTTAAAATAAGCTTCAGCGGGGACATTTTCAATAAAAAAACTGACCCTACGACACCTTCGGATAACGCAGTTCAAACCGTAAGTATAAGTGGGTGCAGTGGCCGAACTATTGCATGATGAAGATTTTCAGTAGCCCAGAACCTCCAGATCTGTTTGTTAATATATTCTTGAAGGTGGAAATGCACCTTCTCACTGAAACCGGTCCGATTATAAACAATCTTGCCACATTTAACCTTATTAATCATTGTGCTTGCAAAATCAATCCTCCTTAAACCATCCAAATAGGTGAATGGCGATTCATTTAAATTTTGTAAGGGAACATAGCCGCCTAAAAATTTTGCATATTCACTTACAGTCGCACTTTTCCTCTCATTGGTTGCCACAAATTTCTATAGTCACTTAGGGACGCTTTCAGGTTGTGCAATCGTCATATGTATCGTAATTTGGAATACAAACTAGTAATACGGATTCGTAACTAACTTCTTCATGTGATTAGACTATGACGCTATATTCAAGGACCCCACATCTATTGTATCAAAATACTAGACTTGATGTGTTCAGTTCGAATCTGTAAACGTTAGAAGCGGCATACCTTGTGGGACACCTTGCAAATAAAAAAGAGTAACAGCTCACCTGAAGGTTAAAAATTGAAATATTTCTTTTTGTAAGAATGACCTATTGTATTGGCTTAAGAAATCATGTTTATATTTTAAGTTGCTAGCAATTATCATTTGATCTTGACTAAACTTCCTTTTGTATCATACAGCCTGCAGATGACACTGAACATAAATTGAAACACAACTGATTTCTCAAAAGAAAATTGTAGTTAATATGCAGTGATAACCGATATCTCACAAATCCTTCCTTGAACCAAAAGGAAACATTTTGCATTAGGTTTCAGATTCAGGATTAAATTTTTCGTATAAGTAAAAAGTAAAAATGAAGCCATCAAACAATATTTCCCATCTTTAATAGTTGATTGATTTTTTTCTTTAATAGTTGATTCATTTGATTTTATAAAAGTGTTAATTCTTTCTAAATGTAGTGCGTTGTTTCTGATATTAAGTACTAATATTTCTATGCTGCTGTTATCAAATGAAAGGATTTCCTTTTGATTTATCGTTCAAACGAATTTTCTGAGAAAATGTAGTACTTAAATTACACAATGTTTGAAATTGTTCTTTTAGGGGAAAAAAGTGTTTAAAAGCTATAGCAAATATTCTTTTGCGCAGAGAAATATTGGAAATAATTTAAAACTTGAAGGAAGATCCCAACAATTCTCTAAAATCAATGAAAATCCTGTTACATACTCAGAAAATGGGTGATGACATACCGATCAGTTTCTTTTGTTTTTCTCGAATTGTTTCTCTCTCTCTCAAAAAAAAAAATAGTAGGTCATTCCGGTTTTGATTTCATTCTATTCACAGAACAAAAACACGATTCATAATTTGTTTCCATTCCATAGATTTTTCTACTTTAAGACATTGCTTTTGATAACTTTTGAAATTATAACTTTTCTTGTCAAATGAATAATGTAATAGTTGTGTATCATCTTGGAAAAATAAAAGATTTTCAAAAATGATATATTGTATTTTCAAAGGTTCATTTAAGGAAATTTTGGTGATGTTTTCAAAGGAAACTTGTACTTTTCATATATGCTTCAAATATTGGTTGCAATTCTGCTGAGCTTCGAAAATAAGCAAAAATAACAAGGGTATTTTGACAAGCAACATTTCTTTTTCATTTTATAGATAATTATTTTCGATAAAGCACGTGGTTTTGCACAATAATGAGCTGTTTCATTGATTCATAAATTCAAGTTATTTTACAACAGAACTTACTTACTCACTTACTGCCGAACGTTAACAATAATGCATTGGAAAAATTCGCAACTCGAGTTAAATCTATGGTACTTTGAATTTTGTATTTTTTTCGCCATTCAAGCAACAATTCAGTAGAAAGCAAGTTAAAATATATTTACAATCGTTGGCATCACAAAATGCGAAATAAATTATTCTCGTTTTTATAGAAAAAAAGAAATATTCTTTTAAATACCCTATTATTTCAGGAAAATGAACAGAGCTTAATACATAATATACCGTTATGTTGAAACTGCATTGATATTAGGGATTTTTACTACAGACTAATCAAAATTTGGTTAAATGCATCGAACTTTATTACATAAAATAATAGTCAAAATTTTTTCCTGGAATAAAAATTTAAAGCATTTCAAATCTTCAAGTATTTTATTAATGGTAAAACTTCATTATAAATTATAAATTTCCGTAAAAAAAGAAGGTATTTATTTTATTTTACCTTTTTTTTGAATTTCACAACAATTTTCATTGAGTTTAAAAATTTTTCAAATTAAGTACATTTTCTTCCTAAGTACTTATCTTCTAAAAATAAGTTCTAGAATAACCACACATTTTCTGTTGCTACCAAAATAAAGTGAATTCAGTTGTTTATTTTTGTAGGTAATACTTATTTACTTTAAATTGTTATTTATGTAGTGTTACCTGAGCAATTCTTTTCACAGAAAGGGATGCCGAAAAGACTTTAAAATTCTTATAGTTCCTTTAAACTGAGAACTTGCGTTCTTTAAAGTATAGAGCAGCAAACATAAAGAGACAAAATTCACCATTATTTATTCTTAGCTCGGAATTCGCAATAACTGGGAGTCCGTTGAATTGAATCTCCTGTTACAATGCTTTAAACAACATCATGTTTTTCTAAGAAGTATAGTAAAAGCCTGAAATTCATGAGCCAGACTCTATTCGGGTTTATTTTTACATCATGGAATAAAATCCGAATCCGACTAAAGACCATTTTTATCTCTTACAGGATTGAACCAGATATTCTCATTTCATTTGATTCTGTTTGCAGTTAAAAAAAATCAAAAGATCAGATTTGAGACTAAAAAAAATAAATCTTCTTTAATATAATGTTTGTTTAACCTATTTAACCTCAAAATCAGAATATCAAAAATTGTTTAGGGATATATTTTAATTAAAAAAAACTATAGTTTAGTATTATAATTATTAATATACCCGGCTCGCCAAAATTTGGATTGACGCAAATATGAGGATATTTGATTCACAAAAAGAAGTATATTTACACCAGGGCAACTTTGAATGAATAGAATCTCGAATTCATCATAAATTTAAGATGGCATCACTAATCTACCGCGAGCCCCAAACAAAAGTAGAATCAAAAAGCTATTATTTTTACGAACCCCTTTTTAAAGTTTTAGTCTGCTTTTTGCTGTTTTGGTGTTAGTCGTACCTTTCCTTTCTCCTTTATAATAATATATGTTACGGTATTTAACAGAGAGTGATTGCAAAAAAAAAAAAATTATCCTATCTAACTTTGCAGTGATCAAATTGCAAAAGTTTATAAATTTTTAAAGCCTGAAATACATTATAAAGAATCCAATATTAATTGGAACGAATTAGAATTTAGATTATTTAGAATTTAATATAAGCTGATTGAAGTTTAAAATTCTTTTTACAGTATTCTGTTGTGAAATTTCTTAAACAAATGACAGATTAAGATGAAGTTATTGCATAGAAAATGCGATGTAATTAACAATATGGAAGTGATTTCATTTTCTGAAAATCCATATTGTTAACGAAAGAAAATATTGTGAAAACTTTCGCAAGCATAAGAGATAAATAGAATTTGGAGATTATTATTATGTTGATGTTGTTGTTGTTTCTTATGGCACTTGCCATGGACAAGCCCGCTGTTACGAAGACAGCGATTTTAAGCCGGTGAGGGAGCGTCTCTTGTTTTTTTAGTAGCGCCAACTGGGGACAGGAGTACGACTTTGCTACTCACGCATCACTCATCCGCTTGCATAACCCCTTTTTACAGGAGAGCACATTTATACATCTCACAGATAGAACAACGGAAGAACGACCATGTCCAAACCGGAACTCGAAAACAAGATGTCCAGATCACGGGCAAGACGCTCTACCGCTATGCCAGGATACCGGCGTAGATTATTATAATTAAAGAAAATACAATTAACTTTATAATAACTTATTAAAGCACTGAGATTCCAAATAAAAAAGACCATAGAATGTTGATAAAGAATGAATTTTATGGCAGATTCTTCCGCTCGAAAAGTTTGATTTGAAGAAGGATTAAATAAAATGGGTGAGATTGATACCAGAAAACTAATATACATAAAAAAACCGCGAAACTTTTACATTTTTGCGCCTTATAAAAATTTAAACTTTTAGATATACTCTTTTACGAATAATTTGAAAGATAAAGAAGGTTGTAGTGAGGATTTCGTCTTTACTTATTCAATTATAAATTTTCGATTTTGACTATGCATTTTTACAATGGTGTAACATACCGCACATCTACAAAATAGTGTTGACCTAAATTGTGTTTTAAGAATAACCGAATGAAAAATAGACAAAGTATAGAAAAAGTGAGTAAAAGATAATTTTGTTTGCAGGATTGTTTCTGAAAACTTTCCCTTGACTTAAAAATCGTTTCAAAAATTAGTTCCAAATTTTACTGCGTTTTTTAACGGTAGATGAAAATATACTTTTCAAAATGGCTCTTTCGTACTTCAATTATAAGCACGCATATCACTTTCGACTCACAATTTTTAATTAAATTTTATAATATTCAGAAAAAATACAAATGAAATAAACGAGCTTATTGCAGCTCACAATAAAAAGTCGTTTGCGGCAGTCTGAAATTTTTCGATAAATTATGGAATACTAACACTTTTTGTTACAGTATATTTTCACAATTTTTATGAAATAAATTTGTGAACAATTGATAGTCTTTGTTTACTGTAAAATTTTCTATAAAAGAATCTTTTACACGAAAAATATCTCAATTTAATTTTCGATAATAATTTCAAGGATGATAATTTCCTGCTTGGTTATAAGTAATTTTTTGAGTTATAAGTCCTTTAATACTTTTTCATAGTTACTGAAGTATAAACATTATTTTAATAAAGGGTTCGCGGCAGTTGTATTTCTATATAATTTTTCATTAATGGAAAATATGAAAAAAAATTCATTCCAATAAATGTTACATATATCAACTCGTTTTAGAGAGAATGTAGGGAGAACATATATATAACAATGATGGTAATGGTGTAACTGAAATTGTGGTGTGCAGTGTGGCATCCATATAATAAGAAGACGCTGCTGAATATATACTTAAAGTATTTATTTATAAAAAAAAATCACTAATCGAAATTTAAAATAATATAAGACTTCATTCATGCTGGTCTCTCTATATGGAGGTCTTATAGATCACGATATATATGAGTATACATTGATTGTTGGATATACTGTAGCCTATTGTTACCAGAAAATAATCTGAAAAGATAATTTTTCAGTCTACATTATTAATAATCATCGTTGGAACCTAATGAAGTTGCTAACAGAAGATTTCAAATTTGATTGGTATAATGGCTGTTGATGCAGAATTGCAGAAAAGCTTAGAGCCCTAACAACAATGGTGTTCTGGAACAATGTTGATAATGACATATGCAATTAATTGTCGATAACAGAAATAAAAATATGATTGGTCCATTGCCCTACTGCTGATTTTTCTATTAACATACAACACAAATCAGTAGACAAATCCTTATAATTCATAGAATAATTTTAAGTTGAAGCCCCAAACCATATGTTAGTGATTGGTATATTAATTATTTTGCATATAAATATACAGATGAATAATAAATGTTTATAGAAAAGAAAATTTCGAAGTATGAAAATGAAATTGATAATGTTATATATTATCTTCAAACTACAATTAACAGACAGTTGTTCCTTAATTCATTAAAAATTTTTATAATCCAAATAAGATAAGTCACGTATTGAGATAATACCTATGCCTGATAATACTTCGTGAAAGATACGTATTATGGACTTTATTAATTTATTAAAAGTACCAGATTTCATTTCTTTGTATTTATTCATATTCGTAATTGTTTTGTCTTTGGTGAGATTGGGGTGAGAGTGACTCTTAAGCAACACTGGTTGTATTTAATTTCAATTAAGTTGCTAAAGCATAACTTGGCAATCTTTATTCCTTAAAAAGTTATTATTAAACATCAAATTATGATAAGCATTTATATGTGTAATTTTACATCCAAACACTTGTTCTGCATATTTCGTATATGCATTTTGAATAAGTGCCAAATCCAATGGCTTCAATTGGCATTATAAGCCAATTGAAGCCATTGAATAATTACCAAAGTAATCTGTTTTCTAGCTTAAAGTTTTCTTTCGAAATACTGTAATTATATTTTCTTATTCTTCATTTAATTTGAGTGAAACAAATAAGTAGAATTATCTTTTTTTTTGTTTTCGAGAATGCAATCAACCACCAAAATAGCTTAATTTCATTTAAACAATGAAATACTTTGAATAAAATTATACATTAGTATCTCTAAATTTTTTTATGATAACCTATTTAGAGCAATTGGTCATGTTATAGTCGTGGCAGAGCAATATACTGATATCAGATTATAGCTTTTCAAACTTATAAGCTGAAATTAAATCATTGAATAAAAAACTAGATTAATTAACATACACTCAGAATTTTTTGGGGTTCTTATTAATCACTACGATTGCTTATTTCCGAAAGGGAACGTGCCATCTTATTAGATTTAGAAAAAGCAAGACAGTTAAAGGGTTAAAAGGACAATTTTTTAAATTTAAAAATTATGAAAAAATAAGATTTACACAATAAACGATTTCATTGCAAAATCTCATTCCGTTTTTAACTAAATAAATCAGAATAAAATTTTAAGAAATCATTCCGAAGTTCACATTTTCGGTGTTCTAAACTTCGTGGTAGCTCTAGGATTACCTTGTCCGCAGAGCGCAACAAACCCAAACATCATGCAATCTTTTTCTTGAAATTTACAGAAATTCCTTAAAAATTCTTTGTGACCTTTGAAACTTCATTCATTACTTAGCTAACAAATTATCTATATATTCATACTCAAAATTGTAAAGAAAATATATTGATATCAGCATTAATTACTAGTATTAACTGATTTTAATTACCCACCAAGACACAGACAGATATGCAAGGTAAGAAATAATAATAATAATCCTTTTAAAATTTATGAAAATTCATACAAAGTAAAGTGTCGTTTTCTTTATTTCTCACAAAATGCTTTATCTATTCTAAAATCTACTTAAAGAAATGTCAATTATTATATTGAAAATAATAATAATTATTATTAGTTATTATTGTGCAAAGACTTATCTGAAAATTGACACTGATGGAATGGAAGAAATTCAAATTTACTTATTGTTGAAGAACTCATCATTTTGTCTTTGTTAAGTCAATCTACTTTAAAACATATGAATAGAAATTTAAATTTAAAATCCATTTTATTTAGCTTTCTAGCTAGTAAAATAAATAAAAAAATATGTAGCTTTTATTAATCCTTGAGTATGAGTATGATTTTACATTACTAATGAAATGGAAACGTTCTTAGTTTATTACATATATTCTGTGTGCACAATTAATTTTCTAGATCTCTTCCTATTATAAATCTTTTTTTAAATATTTATTCAACATATTTTATTTACAGATATAGAAAGAAAATTAATTGCATATATTGAAAATGGAAATTTAAAAGCTTTTATTTGACAAATAAAATTTTGTAAAATTCGAAATGATGTCTAAATCAATAGTTTAAAAATGATTTTGCATTTTAAAATACTAATTATATACTGCATTAAAATACTGAATGCTAATGTTTTTACTATTAAAATTCTAAACAAATGCTTAGTAATTTAACAAAAATAATCTAAAACGTTGAAGCAAATTTAAGTTTTTCTTCATGTATAAATAAAAGTAAATGAAGACTTATTACTCACAATCATTTCTGATATTGTTATATAAACATAAGCTACATTAAATGATGTTATGATAAAAGTTTAAATTTAAATTTTAGGAAACAATTCAAATTATGTTTTTGAATCTAGATAATTAATAATCTACATTATCTTCAAATATTGAAATTTTTCATATTTTTTATTGTATTGTTACAACGTTTATATTGTATACTGCAAGTTTAATGTAAGTATATCGTTCTATATAACTTGACATTTAATTCCTAATAATATACATTTTATTTTTCTTTATAAAAAAGTCTTTCTATTTAATATATGATGCATTTCTAACTATAATAAAATTTATATGTTTTCGTTCCATATTCCAAAAAAGATGCAGACTGAAATATGAAGGCATAATACTTAGTAACAAATGTGGAAACAAAAGTATTAGATGAATCTCGTAAAGAGAGCAAAATTCCTTCTTGCATGAATAACTGTTTTATTAATGCCAAATATCCAAAGAAAAAATATTTACTGGCCTTTTCTCGATATTAATATCACAAAGAAATGCTTCACTTTCCTATTATGTAATATGTAAATGCATAATTCATAATATATAATATTACAGCAAGTTTTCATATGTAAGAAATCGTTTTGCCAGATGAAGCTGGAATGCAGATAAGCCAAATTTATAATAATGGTTTATTCTTAATTTTTAAAATTATCATATAATAATACGTTTTTTTTGACTCATTATATCGATATTGACGAAGAATATTATATTTTCTTAGTATATTTTATTCTGGTTTTCACATGCATTGCTCTGGCAAAATAGATTGTTTTGAAATATTATGCGCGTTATGTCTTAACCTATTTACGTAACATTAATTTCAAAAGATTTATGCTTTTCCTAACATATTTTTTTTATAAAAATGTGCATGTAATTTATTCAAAAATATTTGTGACTTAAGAAAGTTAAAGAATTAAACTTATTAAATTGTGCAAAAGATCATTTAGGATGTACGAAAATTTATTTATTGTATCTTATAAAAGATAATTATTGTATTTACGATGTACGAAAATTTATTAAGTGTATATTATTGAAGAGTAAATATATATTCATGATCCAATATTATTTTTATTCCCTGCTTCAATATTAAAGGTTTTAGTTTTCAATCGTAAACATCGAAACACCCAGATCAAAAACATAAGTTAAATGAATAAAAAAAATGATGATGGTATTTGATATTTTATTTTGTATTTATCATTCCCAAACATTTTTTGCTCTGTAATTCCAGAGATTCCAATTTTAAATGTTATTGATTCTATTATAGGTAAAGTATATATTGTTATTTTTAATAAAAAGCTGATCTGTTCTTTTTCTGATTCTTGATTTATTGTGTAGCGTTTCTACAATGATTTTTATTATAGCTTAGGTAGGATATATATATATATATATATATATATATATTTGTACAGAAGTGAACATCAAAAGTCAGTACAAAGTACATAAGTACTTCCGCAAATTTTATTCTTTAGAATGAATAATTTTTTTTTTTTGTGTATCAAATTATTTATCGTAATATTTTGGAATATCTTAAGATGTAAACCACAATTTGCAGAAAATTTATGATAACGGAAATATATTTTTGAGAGATTGGAAGATATATAAACTAAGCGGTTTAAATCCTTCCTAAATACTTTTAACTTATATTTCAAAGATTTCCATGCCATTTTCAGTTTTTATTTAAAATTATAATCGGAATTAAATTAACAACTTCTCAAGATTACGGAAAAATATAAATGACTGTTGTTGCTATGAAAAAGGGGACAAGATGTAGGATAGGAATTTGAGATCCAAAAGCTAAACTTTATCTCAATTCATGGGTTACACCACAACATGTCCAGTGTAGAGTAAACCTCTTTAGAAAATTAGGTAACCCATGAACACATTCTACAAACCAGGAAAACTAAAATTTCCCTATTTTTATGATTAGCTTCTCATTCACATATTCATGCTACGAATCGTTAGGATATTTACATTTATAATCTGAATTGAACTATATGTGCTCTACATAAGCATCGAGCAGTAAGAAATATCCAAAATAGAGGACCAAATAGCTATGGTTGAAATATCAGCTGATTATTTCCCATGCCAGACACTTGCATCATGCTTTACTGAGTAGGAGTAACTCGACCTCACAACTTTGCTATACCTAATATGAAAGCAAAAACGTGCTTATTTATAGGACGCCTTTCCATACATATATTTGTATTGCACCTGGACGGTTTATGCAAGACTTATAATGATAAAGAGCTTCTCCCACCATGCCAAAGTATCTAGTATGGACTGAATATTCATACTAGAGTCATAGTCAAGTCACCTCAACAAAGTATTGTAAAGTCTTTGATAAATACAATATAACCTCCATAAAGGACAGGTTATTCCTATACGACATGCTAACAAAAATTGAACCAGAAAGTAACGTCAATGTTTTTTATCCAATATGGAAGTAAGCACATACTTACTAATACAGCAATTTTTAATCTCCATATTTCAAATGCTCGGTGCGATTCTCTAAACTTATATGTAATACTGTTAATAAAATCTCATTAAACAAAATAAAGGAAAAAAAATTCTTTGACTTAAAATACGCGGATAAAAATTTCCCCCTTTTTTTTAAACAAATTTTCGATGGTATTGCAAGTTATGGAATCAAATCATATGCCATCGTATTCCTAAAGTAGGATGAATTGAGGACATCATATTTATTTATTTTATATCATTGTGTGATGTCATGCTCAATTTAGCATTTCATAAACAAGGTTAGCATTAAATAAGTTACCCACTTCAAAGGGCTCTAAAATGCATTTATTGGTCCAAAAAAGATAAAATTTGAACTACAGATTATTCAGATGATTATTCATGGTTCAATCAACCACTTTTAATAATAAATTGTTTTTTCAGGTATATTTACTTCTCTTTCTAATTTTTTATATAGACTGTTCAAAAATAAACCAAAATTGGGAAATTAAATACCTGATGAAATAAAGAAAACGATATGAATTTTTTTATAGCAATGCAATTATTTTTCCAAATTATAGGAAAAGATTTTTTTAGAAAAACAATAAACTATTGAAAAAAAAACTTTTTTTTTAAATTAAAAAACAAAACAAAACTTGAAGATCAGTTTTGTGTAATAATATTTTAGAAATTTAGAACAAATAAAGATCCAAATTATTGCTTATATATTGATAAAACGCTATTGAAATTTAAATTCAGAAAATAATTATAAATTGTAAGTAAACGTTTACAATTTGTATATTTATGATAAATAAGTAGTTTGAGAGAAACCGGTTGGCTTACAGATTGCAAAAAGATACAAACACACATATAATCTCTGTGATACTAATAGCGAATATTATTTCAGTATGATTTATTTAATTATTCAGATTTAATATTAATTCTAGTAATTTCATTTCTATAATATTAAATTCCATTGGTATGATTTCGAAATAAGGAGATGATTAAATCAATTCATGTTAAAGTCTTTTATTCCGGAAATGAAATTCCTTAGTAGATTTTCTGACTTCGAGCTTAAATTTACATTTCTTTAAATCGGTCACAGTTTCAAAAGTTTTAACTAAGAAATATTCTTTCATTTGTTTTGAATTATTATTATCATTCTTAACAAATTATTAGATTTGCCAAAGAGGTAAAACACAGACTTATTAGTTGTAATTATATTTTGGGAATTATATTATTGTGGAATTCGGCAAATACTAGAAACTCCTTTTCGTAAAATGAAGCAAAAAGTTTGCAGAAAAGAAAATAAATAATATAAAAAGCATACATGAATTTCAATAACTTCCTAAAAATGGTACTGTGTGATTAAATTTAGAAGTATTTCTTGTTATTTTACAATATTCTCATATTAGAATAAGAATTTCAATGTTTTCTTACATATTGATTTCATTATTCCCATCGTAATACATGCAGTTGGAGTTAGGCTACTTAATATGCAGTTCGGTACAATTTTTCTTTCTGCAAAAAGAAAAAAAAATGCAATCAGAACTGAAGAAATGTGCGTAATTTTGTTTATAGAACAGATGATTCCGTATTCACGTATTTTTCCTTTCTTTTGTAGTTAAACCTCGATTTCTTTGGTGTTGAATTTAAATGAGAGAAAAAAATT